>NC_056726.1:1728463055-1728763055 GCF_019279795.1 Protopterus annectens | reverse complement strand
CCAGTCTGCACAGGAGGTAAGACTTTGTCCTTCCCTGTTTGTTGACATACCAGAGGACCAAAGTATTGTCTGTAAATGACCTTAAACCCCTGGGGAAAGTAGCAGTTTGAAGATTTGTAGAGCGAAAATCAGGGCAGTCATCTCCTTTATATTGATGTGCTCCCTTTCTGGGCTGGAAACCAGACATCTCTGACCCTCCATGAGTTTAAGGTTGCTCCCCATCCCATGTCCAAAGCATCCATGTGCAGCTCACGAGTGGGAAGAGGTGGTTGCAAGGGCAAGCCTGGATTCCTTGAAACCTCCTGGATCCAGCAGTGTAACTCCTTTTTGAGGCAAGGCAGGACTGAGATAAACTCCAGAGGATGGGAGTGTTGTACCCATACTGTTCTCAAGAAAGTACAGTTGTGTACCTACCATAAATGTAGATGTTCGAGTTTATTCACTGTTGCAGTCATTATACTTAGGTTATCCTGCTGGCAGGCTACCCGCAGTCGGCCTGAATTCCAAAGTCCTGGTCCGGCGTAGGTTGCTGTCGCCTCTTCCCTGACGTCAGTGCGCCAGGGGTATATAAGATGCAGCCGACACCATTTTCTTCAGGTTTTTCTTGCCCCAGATGTCAGGTGCCCCCAAAAGGGTAGGCTAAAAATTCTGCTCATAAAAAAAGCATGCACTAACATACAAATTACCTTCATCTACAAGCAAATACACTACATAGGTTGTATAGAATAGAGAAGTACACATAAGTCCCAGCAATGAAAAGGGGGATGACATTTATGGTAGGTACACAACTGTACTATGTTCATCGTGTTTCACTGTTGCAGTCATTACACTTGGGTTGAATCCCAAAGCTGAGGTTGGGTGGCTGGGCCTAAATAGAATTAGGAGTGGCTATGAGGCCCTGCAGAACTGCAGTGGCAAAGCCTGCTCTGGATTTTGAGTAAAAAGGTAAGTGGTAGTGCTTTGTAAAAGTGTGCACTGAAGTCCAAGTTGCAGCCTCCAAAATATCCTTGGTTGGTACTCCTCTGAGGAAAGCTGCTGCTCTGGTAGAATGTGGCCTAATGCCCTTAGGCAGTGTTTTGCCATGTTGTGAATAGCACAAACTAATGCAGTGGCCTATCCATTTTGAAATAGTCTGCTTTGAAATAGCCTTTCCTTGTGATCCTGCAGCATATGCCACTAAAAGTTGCTCAGTCTTTCTGAAAGCTTTAGTTTTGTTCAAGTAGAAGCGTAGCTGTCTGTGTATGTCCAAAGAATGCAGAAGTCTCTCACCTTTATTCTGTGGGTTTGGATAAAAGGTAGGCAAGTGAATAGTTTGGTTAAGAGCCCACTGGACACTACCTTAGGCATACATGTTGGGTTTGTCCATAGAGAAACCCTGTCTGGATGGAAAATAATAAAAAGGTTCCACAGCCATTAATGCCTGTAACTCTGAGACTCTTCTTGCTGAAGTTATTGTTAGGAGCAGAGCTGTTTTCCATGATAAGAACTTTATGTTGGCTGTATTGGCTGGATCAAAAGGAGGCAGTGTGAGCTTTTCCAAGACAAAATTGAGGTCCCATGTAGGTATTGGTGCTCTCCTTGGAGGTCTTATGTTTTTGGCCCCTCTGAGGTACTGCCTCAGCAGTGGATGCAAAAAATAGGTGGGTCCGTATTGTAGTGAGCTGAAATGGCAGAAGCATGGCTCTTAATAGAAGAGAAGGATAGGCCTTTGTCCAACATCTCAGTTAGGTATTGTAAAATCTGAGGAATATTTGGTACAAGTGTGTCAATTCCTTGTACCTGGTTCCAAGCACAGAATCTTTTCCATTTTTCTGCTTAAGATTTTCTGGTGCTGGGCCTCCTGGCCTCCAAAATAATATCCATAACTGCTTTAGAGAGAGGTGTGTCCTGAATGGTTATAACATCCGCCATACAGCCAGATTTACTGTTCTGAGTTGGCTGTGCAGGATCTGACTGTTTTGTTGGGTCAGTAGATGAGGAATTTGAGGTAATGTCCAGGCTGGGCCTTGAGACAAGTTCTTTAGGATTGGATACCAGTGCTGGCGTGGCCAGTCTGGGGCAATCAGTATCATTTTTGGCTTCTCTTGTCTGACCTTTAGGAGTACCTTGGGGAGGAGAGGCAGAGGAGGAAAGGCATAAACTGTAAGGGTTTTCCAGCTGAATGATAGACCATCCACTTTCCATGCTTGTTCGTGTTAAGTCCTTGAGCAGAATCTCTGTAGTTGGCAGTTGTGAGGGGAGGCAAATAGATCTATGTCTGGGCATCCCCATCTCCTTGTTATCATGCTGAAGACTTGTGGATCTAGTTTCCACTCATGAGGGTCCATGAGGTTTCTGCTTAGTTCGTCTGCCACAGTATTTGTTTCTCCTGGCAGGAATTGTGCTTGCAGGTTCACTTGATAAGTCAATGCTGTGTTCCACAACGTCATGGCTTGTCTGCAGAGGGGGTAGGAATGAGAGCCTCCTTGCTTGTTTATGTACCACATGACTGTAGTATTGTCCGTTTTTATCAGCAGTTGTCCTGGATGGAGTAAATCCTTGAAGGCTGTCAGGGAATTCTGTACAGCTAGCATCTCTTTTTGGTTGATATGAAGATGCATCTGGCTTGCAGGTCATGTGCACTGAATACATTTTCCTGCCATGTGGGCCCCCCAGGCATAATCTGATGCATCTGTTAGTGCCTGCCTGGCTGTGGGTAAGGTGAATGGCTGTCCCTTGTTGTGGTGACAGGCCTGTGCCCACCATCGAAACTCCTGTTGCAGGCAGGGAATGAGAGTAATTATTGTTTCCAGGCTGTGGCAATGTTGAGTCTAAACACGTTTTAAGGTACCATTGTAGCTTCCTCATATGCAGTCTTGCATATGGAATTAGCAGAATGCAGGATGCCATGAAGTCCAAAGCCTGCAGAATTTTTCTTGCAGATAACTGGGTCTTTGTTGCCATGCTTTTGAAGTATGAAGTCAGTTGCCTTTGTTTGTCTGATGTGAGATAAGCCATCTGGGCAGTTACGCTTGCACCCAGGAATATTATCTCTTGAGAGGGTTCTACCTGACTTCGTCGACAGCGCAGAAGACCGACATCGGAATTCGGAGCTCCAGAAGATCGAAATCGAAGAAGACCGTGGCAGAACATCGACAGTGCAGAAGACCGACACGACGGATGACAACACCAACGCCGAGGATGCCGACATGGGGAAAGGCTGTGTGAGTATCGGTAGAGTGACGTTAGGGGTGCGAGGCAGGTAAGTGTGGAGATTGACGGTCTGTGGGGATAGGGGTGGGTTAAGTGAGTTAGGGTTAGGGGTGGGTTAAGTGAGTTAGGGTTAGGGGGCGGGTTAAGTGAGTTAGGGTTAGGGGCGGGTAGGTAAGTGTGGACCTTAGGGTTAGGTGGGCTTGTAAGGATTTTGGTGTGCTTGTGTTGTGTGTGTGGTTTGTGGAATGGGATGTGTTTTGTTTTTAATTGTTATTGTGGTGTGTGCAGTGTATGGGGTTTCGTGTTTGTGTACCGTCGGTTATTTCGTTGTCGGTTATGTGTGGTTTCGTGTTTATGGACTGTCGAATATGTGGTGTCGGTGATGTGGTTGTCGGTGTTGTGTGGTTTCGACTATGTCAGGTAGAACCCTTGAGAGGGTACTAGTTTTGATTTCTTTTCATTTACTATGTACCCTAGGCAAATTAGTAAGCTTTTTACAAACGCCAGATGCTTTAGTAGAAAGTCTTTGTTCTCTGCTTGAATAATGCAGTCGTCCAAGTAGGGATAAATTTGAATTCCTCTTTGTCTGCAAAATGCAATTACTGGTGCCAGGAATTTTGTGAAGACCCTGGACGCAGTAGATAAGCCAAAGGGCAGTGCAGAGAATTGGTAGTGCATTGAACCAACTATGTATCTGAGGTATCTTCTGCAAGATTGTCTGATTGGGACATGCAAGTATGCCTCTTTGAAGTCCAACGTTACAAGCCAAGCCTTCTTGCCCAGCATGGGCAGAAGCTGCTGCAGAGTTAACATTTTGAATTTTGGAACGTCCAGAAAAGTGTTTAGAATAGACAGGTCCAAAATTGGTCTCCAAGCTTTGTCCTTTCTGGGTACTAAGAAAAGTATTGAGTAAAATCCTTGTCCCTGCTCTTGCTGTGGTACTGGTTGAATAGCCCTCATGTCCACGAGAGATGAAACTTGTTTTTGTGCCTCTGCCCATTGATTGTGTGGCAGGTCTGGCATACCTTTTGCCTTTGGAAGGGTGTGAAAGTGGAACCTGTAGCCCTGAGAGACTATGTTTAAGACCCATTTGTCCTGGGTGATCATGTGCCAATTTTGTGAAAAAAGTGCTAGCTTTCCCCCTAAGGGTGCTGCCAAAAGATAAGTGCTTGGCATTGGCAGAGGAAAGTCATTGGGACTGTTTCCTATATGGCTGTGATTTGTCTTCTCCGCTTTTGGAGGTAGTAGCACCCCATTGTTTGGGCCTGTATGAGCCCTGGGGTTGTTGTCTGCTTCTAGGGCGTCTGTATCTGCCTCTTTGTGGTCTGTCTGACACTGGAAAGGACCAGTTCTTAGAAGGCCAGTTCCTGCTAAATCTGGGAGGTTGTACCTGTAAGAAATCCTTTACTGTCTGCATACATTTTGCTTTATCCTCCATTTTCTTCAACACCTCTTCTGCCTTAACACCAAACAAAGTATCAAGCTGTAATGGAGCATCCAATAATTTTGCTTTAACATGATCAGGCAGATTCTGTTCCTTTAACCAAGCATGCCTTCTAATAACAGAACCTGTAACAGCGGCCCTACAAGAGGCCTCCAGTGAATCAAAACCACATTGCAAAGTATGCTTTCCCACTTGTTCAGCTGCATGCAATAAATCCTGCATTTCCTTGTTTTTAGAACATTCAGAATTTGCCAAGATTTTATGCTTTAGCAGTGACATTAAGTATTGCTGATATTTAAGCATATGAAACTGACAATTTAAAGCCTTTACAGCCAGCAGAAGTGTAAACTTTTTTCCCCCATCTGTCCAGTGACCTAGAATCCCTATCCGAGCGAACAGGGTTTTTAGCTGTAGAGGCCTTGACCCCTTTGGGACCCTGAGATATTGTTTCTGGGTCAGCAGCAGGATTTTTATAAAGAAATTTATGAGAGTCTGGAACCCTGTAGTATCTGTCCGGCTTAACAGGTGCAGGAGGCAAAGAGTCAGGAGACAGGCCGGACTCCGAGAATACATCATCTACAATGTCTAGAACAGGTGGAATAGCAAAAGGTCTACGCTGGGGAAGTAGAAGAAAGTCTCTGAGCTTTTTCTTTGATTCTGAGTAATCCTGGCTCTCCCTGTGGAAATGCTCCCTCATATTATGCAGGGTTTCCCCAAAAGAATAATCCTCAGGAGGAGAAGCTGAATGGATAGATTCTTCAGCATCAGAATCCTCATAGGGAGGCAGAGAGTATCCCTGTTCTGAAGAGGAGTCAGAGGAAATAGGAAATGGAAACCTGATCAGAGGAGTCATATTCTGTCTTGCCTAGGCCTCTTATCAGGAGGAGGATGGAAACCCCTAATCAAAGTAATTAGGTCTTCGGCCATTTTAAGCATCTGTTTTTTAGGCATGGAAGTCTGTCCAGGAGACTGCTGTACTTGTTTCTTTGTCTTTAAAGCTGTTTTAGTCTTTGCCTTGGAAGCTGAGGTTGGCTTAACATACAACTGTGTAGGTCTGAAAACACCCTCAGAAGCCGATGCCTGCTCAGCTGCTCTGGACCCATCTGAGGGAATAGTTTCTGAGTGTCCAATACCTTGAGTATCCAGAGGCCTAGCTGTTTCCACATGGGAGTCGGAAGCGGCCTGTGGCTCTGAGGTAGTGGGTGTCAGGGGCTGCGAAAGCGCCTCGCTGAGAACTGGCGAACCGGCGACTGGCCTAGAAGAGGTTTCGTTGTCGGTTTTGGACCTCGGATGCCTGTCTTTATCCTTGTCTTTGCATTTTTTCGGTATTGAGGTTGTCGGTTGATCCGACGGCATGGTATAATTAAACCTTCGGCCAAAGTAGTGCAAAGCAAAATCAAAACGTCTTTTTATAGTGCATTTGGTAAATCTAGCACAAAACCAACAACTAGTGACGTAGGCATAGAGTACAGTAAGAGTGGAAGTCCTTATGAGGTATTTGCTTCCCACAAGAAATACAATTATTAACTTTTTCTGACATCGGTCTGAGGCAAGAAAAAAGTTTCCCCAATGGGGTACTTAGCTTTATTTTAGACTTCGGATCTGAAATTCGACTTCGAAAATCTCAGGAGTCGGCCGACCGGCACTTGCGAACTGCTTCTGCTTCGGGCACCGCACAGCAAGAAAGACTGAAGAAAATGGCGTTGGATGCATCTTATATACCCCTGGCACACTGACGTCAGGGAAGAAGCGACAGCAACCGACGCCGGACCAAGACTTTGGAACTCTGGCCAACTGCGGGACCGCCTGACGGCAGGATAACCCAAGTGTAATGACTGCAGCAGTGTAACACGATGAACGTTCACAAAAACACACAGTAGCCAAAAGATAGTAATGAAAAAACCTCAACAGGGCACTTATCTAAACCAAGGTTCACAACTTGTGTTATGAGCGATGACTGGAGCAGGCGATCGGATGGCTGGCAGAAAAATTCTGAGGTCTGGTACGTGCCGGCATCTGCTTTATTCCCAGCATCACTTTATGACGAAGTATATTTTGCTTCTACATGACGTCGCATGTACCTCACAGTAGTATTAGACTTTTGTATACTGGCCAGATGTGCCAGTCAGCTGGGAGCAGACTCCCTCATGCTATGAATACTGCAACATATGAATAGAAGGACATCTGCAGTTATGGAGGGTCATATAACCATGAAGTACTTTTATAAAAATTGGTCTGAGTAATGGACTGAATTTAAAAATAAGTTTTTATTTTTCGGTGGCAGAATGATGTAAGAAAGGAAGAGAATGTGAAGTATGGAAAGATAAATAGAAATGCATTTGAGAATTTAGAGGTGAAAAAAAAAAAAGCATTATGATATGGAAAAGGAAATGTATCAAAGAAATCAAGAAAAATTAAAACATTATTTTTAAGCAGACATCATTTTTATAGGAAGAAGGGAGAAAGTATCTCCATATTTGGAAAAATATTAAAGAAGGATATTAGTATAATGATGGAAATGAAGGAGAGGTAAACATAACACAAGCAAATTATGAGTATTGTAGTACTGCATGTAGAAAATGTGTACAAAAGAGTAAAAAGAAAGAAAATAAGGGAAAGAAAAAAAATCAAGAACGAGTTATGGAAGAATTTATACAAGAAATTACTATTAGTGAGTTGGATAAAGTACTTAAGAAGGTAAATGCTGATCAGGTCTGGACGGTATACGGTATGAAATGTACAAGAAATTAAGGGACAGGCAAAGAGTGTTTTATAAACATTTTGAATCAATGGTTGAAAGAAAGGTTTGGTTATGAGAAGTTATACAGTGGGATATTAAAGATTTATATGGAGAAAAGATAAAAAGAATGAAACAAAAAATTGGAGACCTATCACATTAAATCATACAGAATATAACATTTTTATGAGAATAATACAGGTGAGAATAGAGGAAAGGATGAATGGCATTATGGAAGAAAGTACATATGGTATAAAAGGGAAGGGATTTTGGCGGTTCAAGAAATTGATGAGAAGATAGGACAGGGTAAAACTGTGATAATAGTGCATTAAGTTTTGTGCAGCAGACAGTTATAGTCCAAATTCCTATAGCTATATTAGTACCAGTTTAATCAGAGGTGCAAGTGCAAAGCCATTTATCTATCAGGTGTTGCTGCAGTTGGCATTTAAAGTCTTTCAGGTTGAAGACTGTTCTCCCACTACTGGCACATAATCCCTATATACCTCTCTCAGACATACTCTTTCATCTCTATCAAATCTCTCTGCACTCTCCTGCTGCTTATTCCTCTCCTTACCTCTCCTACTCCTACAGCTATTTTTGCTCAACAAAACTTGTAAATATTGTAAATATAGAGATCTACAGAATAGTTTCTGGTACTAAAGGTACCTCTTGTTATATCTGTAAACTGCAAATGCATTCTGAGACCTAGCTTGTATTTCTTTAAATCCTGTATATAAATTGTTCTTTTTAATGCATTCTCGGAGCTTTTCTCTCCAGGCCTCCACTGAAAACGGGCCATGTTGACCCAGTGGACTTCTCCGGTAATCAAACTGGAAATAAATAAGTGGAGTGGGATCCAGCAATTAGCAATGTAATGTGAATGCAGGAAGTATCCTGCATTGTTATTAGGCTTGGTTTTGGAGAGTAATGACTCATCAGTGGAGCATAGAAGTTTCTGAGTAGAGTAAGCTGAACGATGGAGTGAAGAGAGAAGAATTTTTCTGGGTTATGTAGTAGTTTGAATGTTGTAATCAATTGCGAGTACAACACAGAATTCTTCAGTTCGAGCCAGGTTAGATGTTTAGACAGAGGCAGTGATGTGATCTATATTATTTGTTGGTTGGGAATTTGGCTACTTTATTGTAGTATTGTTCGAAATGGGATAGGGGTTATCCTGAAGGAACAGTATGTCAACAGAGTTTCGGAGGTGAAAAGAGTGTCAGATACAGTGATGTTTATGAAGCTGGAAATTGATGGTGTGCTGATGAATGTTGTTAGTGCATATGCTCGGGTCTATATTATATGAACGAATGTTCATCTAAGCGAACACTCAATGAGCAAAAATCCCGGACATCAAAAATATTGTAGGGGGCTGTGCCCCCCCCCCCGTAAATATATATTCCAACTCTGAGATCGCACTACAGTGAGGAAAGAGTAAAAACTCCAATATTCGCTGTACTGCGATCCCACAACATGCACCTCCATGTCCAGGAGTTTTGCTCATTACAGCATTCGCTTATATGAACCTTCGTTCATATAATATAGACCCCATATGCTCCACAAATTGGGTGTGCAATAGATGACAAAGAAAAATTTTGGAGCTAAGTGGATGAAGTGGTGGAGAGTGTACCCAAGGGTGACAGACTGGTGACTGGAGCGATAGGCATATTGATGAAGGGAACAGAGGGGATGAGGAGGTGATGGGTAGGTATGGTGTTAAGGTGAAGAATGCAGAAGGTCAGATGGTAGTGAATTTTGCAAAAATGATGGATATGGCTGTGGTGAATACATATTTTTAAGAAGAGGGAGAAGCATAAGGTGATGCACAAGAGTGGAAGAAGATGCTCACAGAAGGATCATATCCTATGCAGGAGGGCCAGTCTGAAGGAGACTGGAGACTGCAAAGTGGTGACAGGGGAAAGCATAGTTAGGCAGCATAAGCTGGTGGTCTGTAGGATGACGTTGGTGATCAAGAAGAAAAGGAGTGTGAGGGCAGTGCCAAGGATCAAATGGAGGAAGTTGAAAAAGGATAACAGTAAGTGCTTGGTGTGACATCTGGACAGAGAAAGGAGGGCAAGAAGACCTGGTGGTGGAATGAAGAAGTACAGGAACATACACACAGGAAGAGGTTGGCGAAGAAGTGGGATTATCAGAGATGAAGTAGACAGGAGTACAAGGAGATGTGATATATAGGTTCACAGGTAGCTAGTAGGCTAATCGGCCCTGGGGCCTATACAAGCCCAGCCAAAAAGGTACCCTGGCTTTTGCCACCCAAGAAAATTATTTTCCTGTGCCACTGTCGAGCAGAGCCACAGAGGTGATCCCCGGGGTGAATTTTCTATTTCCCATCCAATCATATAGGTTCATAGGTAGGTACTAGGCTATCGGCCCTGGGGTGAAGAGAGATGTGGAGAAGGCCAAGGATACAGTGCATGGCGAGTTGCATGAAAAGTTGGACACTAAGGAGTGAGAAAAAGATCTGTACTAATTAGCTAAAAAGAGGGACCGAGCTGGGAAAGATTTGCAGTGGGTTAGGGTGATAAAAGATAATGAGGGAAATGTACTCACAAGCGAGGAGAGTGTTCTGAGCAGATGGAAAGAGTACTTTGAAGGGCTGATGAATGAAGAGAAAGAGAGAGAGAGAGAAGGTTGGATGATGTAGGGACAGTGAATCAGGAAGTACAATGTATTAATAAGGAGAAAGTACGGACTGCTATGAATTAAGATGAAGAATGGAAAGGCTTGCTGGTCCAGAAGACATACCTGTGGAAGCATGGAGGTGTTTAGGAGAGATGGCAATGTTTTTTTTAACCAGATTGTTTGACGAAATCTTGGAAAGTGAGAGGATGCCTGGGGAGTGGAGAAGTATACTGGTACCGATTTTAAGACTAAGGGAGATATGCAAAGCTGTAGTAACTACAGAGGGGTAAAATTGATCAACCACAGCATGAAGTTATGAGAAAGAGTAGTGGAAGCTAGGTTAAGAAGGGAAGTGATTATTAGTGAGTAGCAGTAGTAGGGTTTCATGACAGGAAAGAGCACTACAGATGCAATGTTTATTCTGAGGATGTTGACGGAGAAGTACAGAGAAGGTCAAAAGAAGTTGCATTGTGTCTTTGTGGACTTAGAGAAAGCATATGACAGTGTGTCTGGAGAGGAACTGTGGTACTGTATGAGGAAGTCGGGAGTGGCAGAGAAGTATGTAAGAGTGGTACAGGATATGTCCAAGAGCTGTGTGACAGTGGTGAGGTCTGCGGTGAGGTCTGTGGTAGGAATGATGGATGTGTTCAAAGTGGAGGTGGGATTACATCAAGGGTCACCTTTGAGCCCTTTCTTATTTGCAATAGTGATTGACAGGTTGACAGACAAGATCAGACAGGAGTCCCTGTGGACTATGATGTTTGCGGATGACATTGTGATTTGTAGTGAGAGTAGGGAACAGGTTGAGGAGACCCTGGAGAGATGCAGATATGCTCTAGAGAGGAGAGGAATGAAGGTCAGCAGGACTAAGGCAGAATATGTGTGTGTGAATGAGAGGGAGGACAGAACAATGGTGAGGATGCAGGGAGTACAGCTGACGTAGGTGGATAAATTTAAATACTTGGGATCCACAGTTCAGAGTAATGGTGAGTGTGGAAAAGAGGTGAAGAAGAGAGTGCAGGCAGAGTGCCGTGGGTGGAGAAGAGTGTCAGGAGTGGTTTGAGACAGACGGGTACCAGTAAGAGGGAAAGGGAAGGTCTACAAGATGGTAGTGAGACAATCTACAAGATGGTAGTGAGACCAGCTATGTTATATGGGTTGGAGACGGTGGCACTGACAAAAAGACAGGAGTCAGAGCTGCAAGCGGCAGAGCTACTAATCTTATGATTTGCACTGGGTGTGACGAAAAGGGTCAGCTCAGGTTGGATGGTTTGGAGACAAAGCCAGAGAGGCAAGATTGCGTTGGTTTGGACATGTGCTGAGGAGGGATGCTGGGTACATTGGCAGAAGGATGCTAAGGAAGGAGCAGCCAGGTAAGAGGAAAAGAGGAAGGTCTAAGACAAGGTTTATGGATGTGGTGAGAGAGGACATACAGCAAGATGCAGAGGACAGGAAGAAATGGAAACAGATGATCTGCTGTGACAACCCCTAACAGGAGCAGCCAAAAGAAAAGGGAACTTAGGATAGGAGTGGCATATAATAAGATGGGGAGCAGAAAAAAAAGTAGCTATGTTTTGCCAAGCAGAGCTAGTAAGGTAGTGTTTTACTCTATACAGGCAGCCTGGCTTTTAGTGTGTTTTCTTTACGGTTTGTTGAAGGTGAAGATCAAATTTCAGGCAGTTGGCTATAATCACACCGAAGTACTTTGGTGTGAGATACCAGTTCTATGTTCATCTTGTTAGATGGCAGTATGTTACAGGTAGTTTTTTACTGGGAGGCGAGAGAGTTTGGGTGAACAGAAGCAGTTTTGCTTTTTTGGATTCAGGAAGAGTTGTGAGCTGCTGAGTCAAGATTCTGTGTAGGAGAAGGATTTCTGGTTAAGTGTTTGAAGCATGGGTAGTGAACTAGTGGCACTATTAGAGTGGAGTCATCAGCGTATTGTACTATGGTGGCCACTGTGACAGCTGTGTTTAGGTCACTGATAAGTTCAACAGTAATGGTCCTAGGATGGAGCCTTGTGGGACTCTGACAGATACTGAAAGGAAAGAAGAGAAATTATTTTGCCACTTCACTGCTTGGGACCCATTAGTGAAGTAACTAAGAAACCAGTTAAGTGAGGTGTGTGATTCCCCAGCTCTCTTCCTACGCTAAGATATACCTCACAAAGAGGATTACCGGCCTCAAAGAGATGCCCTATGCAGACCATCTCAAAAAACTGCAGCTTTACTCCATTGCATATCACCTACTCAGAGGCGATCTCTGCCTAACACACAAAGCTATGTCAAACCCAGAGCTTTTAGACCTTCTCCACTTAAAGAAATCCCAATCCCTACGAGCTACACGCTCTAGGGAACTAAACCTCGTCACCACAATAAACAGAACATGCTGGAGGGATAGATTCCTGTCCCAGAGACTTCCTATACTCTGGAACAAACTACCTATCTATATCAAACAAAGCTCCTCATTAGCACTCTTCCAAGAAAAATCTTGATGATTGGATGGGAGATAGGAAATTCACTCCGAGGATCACTTCTGTGGCTCTGCTCGACAGTGGCACGGGAAAATAATTTTCTTGGGTGGCGAAAGCCAGGGTACCTTTGGCTAGGCTTATATAGGCCCTAGGGCCAATAGCCTAGTACCTACCTATGAACCTAAGATGAGTTTAAGTCTATTTATAAAAATGGAGAAAAAAGATGGGCCACTACAGAACATTGAGGGACTCCTTTAAGTAAGGGTGATGTGGTTGATGTACTGTTGTTAAAATTTACTGAGAAATGTCAGTTGGGTATATAATTTTGGAATCAGGGAATTGTGTCAGGGCTAATCCCAATGTCAGAGAGGTGGTTAAATATGATTGGGTAATCAACCTGGTCAAAGGCTCAGCTAAGTTCCATAAATATGCCTTCAAGAAGGAGGTCTTTGTTCATAGCTAAATGTGCGTGATCAGTGAAGGTCCAAAGTACAGTGAAAGTGCTGTAGACAAACCAGAATCCATGTTGCTTGGAGGAGAGAAAGCAGTACTGACTTATGTAGTTTAAGAATTGATTACAGACCAGTTTTTCTAAGATTTTTCGAAGGGGAGGGAGGATGAAGAGTGGGCAGTAATCACTGGGGTTGGATACTTTGGGGACAGAAATGATTTTTACCATTTTCCATATATTGGGTATACAGTTTTAAGTTAAGCAAAGGTTGTAGATATGTAGCAGAGGAGTAACAATGTAGTCCCTACATTGGAATGGGGGAGAGGGTGTTTGTCCCTGTAGGCAAGGGAAGTTTTAGGTTTTCAAACAGAGGTATAATAACTTTGTTTACAATCTTTTATTAAAAGCAGAAGAGAGGAGTATAAATGGGGGTGAAGAAGAAGTTTAGTGAGGGAGTGAGGTATGTGAGCTGATGAAGAAGTGAGTACTAAAGTCTGAGGAGGAGAGAAAAATGACTTGCCCAGAAATGTATAGGGGAATGAAAAGGGTTTGACGGATGTGTTCTCATATGATGCCTCAATGGCTCTCATGACACCTAACTGCTTGTTTGGACAGGTTTCTGAAAAGGGTGCAGTATTGCCAGGTAGGAGATGTTGGGTCAGACCTCCAGGAGTACCATGCTTTGCCTCTGAGAGACAGAGTTTTGAGTTCATAAGTGAGCCACATTTTTCTTGGGTTTGTACAGTCTTGTGACTATAGGGAAGAATGAGTCTTGTAGATAGCCTAGTACCTACCTATGAACCTATCTGCCCGAAGGCATTTATAAGCCTAGCCAGAATGTGTTGGCTTTCGCCATCCCCTTAGATTAGTTCCCTGTGCCTCTATCCAGCAGAGCCATTAAAATGATCCATGGGGTAAACTTTCTGTTGCCCATCCACTCATCAAGGTTTCTCTTGAAGGGGGTTAGCGAGGAGCTCTGCCTAATGTAGAATGGAATCTTGTTCCAGAGCATGGGAAGTCTCTGGGACAGGAATCTATCCCTCCAGCATGTCCTATTTATTGTTGTGGTGAGGTTTAGATCCCTGGAGCATGTGGCTTGAGGAGATATGGTTTTCTTTAGGTGGAGCATGTCCATCAATTCTGGGTTGGACATGGCCTTGTATGTCAGGCAGAGATCACCTCTGAGTAGGCGGTATGCAACTGAGTACAGCTCGAGTTTCTTCAGTCGAGCTGCATAGGGCATCTGCTTGAGGCCAGTGATCCTCTTGGTGAGGTACTTCTGTGGTTTTTCCAGTTGTTGCAGGTGTCTTGTAAGATACATCCCAAATGGGACACTGTACTCTATGATGGGTCTGATGAGTGATGCGTAGAGGGGCCCAATGACCTCTTTCAATCTGGATGCAAACCCTTTTGTGATTAGGTGGGCCACATAGAAGGATCTTCTAACCACTTTGGCAATGTGCTTATTAAAGGAGAGGTTAATATCTACTTGGGTCCCCAAATCCCTTATTACGTCTTCCTTATTTAGGGGGCTACCACCTATGTGATAGTTTGTGGGTACTTTGTTTTTTCCAAAGGGGATGACTATGCACTTTTTGGCATTTAGCTTGAGGCCATGGTTTAGACACCAGGTATCTGTCTCAGTGCGATCCTTTTGGAGGATGTCTGTGTCAGCCGGAGAGTCAATTACAGCCCCTAGTTTGCAGTCGTCTGCAAACTTGGTCAGCCATAGTCCTCCTGTGCTTGCCTGTATCTCCAAGAAGTATATGCCGAACAGGAGGGGTCCTAGGACTGAGCCCTGGGGACCGCCACTTGTAACCGGTTTGGAGTCAGACCTAGATCCCACAACTCTTACCATGTGGGTTCTGTCCGTGAGCCAGTTGGCAGCCCATCTTGTGACGTAGGGGTTTATGTTCAGGCTGGTGAGCTTGTCTATAATACCGGAGTGGGGAATGGTGTCGAAGGCCTTTGCAAGATTTAGGTAGGCTGTGTGGACCACCTTTCCCTCGTCTATAGCCTTGGTAACTGTCTCAAAAAAGTCCACCAGGTTTAGGAGGCATGATCTGCCCTTAACAAAGCCGAACTGGGTAGGGTCCAGTGTTTGGAGGTTCCCAATGTCTGTTAATGAGATCCATGATGATGAGCTCCATAGCTTTGCAGACCAAGCTAGTCAGGCTTATAGGGCGATAGTTCTCGGGGTCCGTTGTGGCTCCACCTTTGTGGAGAGGAATAAACGTTGCTGTTCTCCACTCTGTGGGCACATAGCCTGTGGAGAGGCTGAGTTTGAACAGTGTGTTTAGCTGAGGGGTTAGTTCATCTTTGAGCTCGTGTAGGACACAGCCTGGGACACCGTCCGGTCCCACTGATGCTGTGTTTTTGGCTTTGGAGAGGGCTGTTTTAACCTGCGTGTCTGTGATTTCAGGGGCACTACATTCTTCTGGTATAGTTATGGGCCCTTTTGAGGGTGAGAGGGGGGTGAAGTTTGCACTGAACCTGTCTGCCAGGATGTTGACTATATCGGTCATTTCAGTGTATTCTGTGCCATTCTGCATTAACTCCGAGCAGATCTGAGAATTGCCACTTAGATTCTTGACATAGCTAAAGAATGCCTTGTGGTTATCTTTGGAGTCCATGGCAATTTTTCTTTTGAAGCTAGCCTTGGATGATTTTATGAGAGAATGTAGTTTCTTGCTGATACTGATCAGGGATGTTCATAGGTTCATAGGTAAATACTAGGCTATTGGCCCTAGGGCCTATACAAGCCTAGCCAAAAATGTACCTTGGCTTTCACCACCCAAGAAAACCATTTTCCTGTGCCCCTGTCAAGGAGAGTCACAGAAGTGATCCCTGGGGTGAATTTCCCATTTCCCATCCAATCATCAAGATTTTTCTTGAAGAGTGCTCACTGGCCCTCTTTAAGAAAAATCTTGACAACTGGATGGGAAATAGAAAATTCACCCCCACGGATCACTTCTGCGGCACCACTCGACAGGGGCACAGGAAAATAAAAAGAAGTTATGTCCTTACCATAACGTTCCATGTGGAGTGTTCATCTCGCCTTTGTTCTTACACATGGGTTCGGAGCCGATCCTCGGCTCCGTGCCGGCCTCTTGCAAGCTCTGCATCGAGAAGAAGCTCGAGACAATCTAATACCCACAATCCCCCTCTGCCTTTACCTCAGATCTAGTTTGCAAGCAAACCAATCTACAGAGAGAGAGCACATTCATACTTACATCACATATGCACAGAAGAATCTATACATAACTATATATATATATATATATATATAAGCCAAATAGACATATATATAAAAATATATATATATGCCAACTATGTACACAACATTGCAACAGCAGCAGAATGCTCCTGGCCAGGCATCAAAGAACGTTCTTCCTAAGGGTGGGAGGGTGGGACTGTAAGAACAAAGGCGAGATGAACACTCCACATGGAACGTTATGGTAAGGACATAACTTCTTTATGTGATAGTGTTCAATCTCGCCGTTTGTTCTTACACATGGGTAGCGTCCCTAGCTCCTTGTTCCTGAGGAACTCACGGGAGGACGTTCTTGAGCACAGTGGAACCAAAGGTTGCCCTGTCCCTAGAAACCTTGTCTACCTTATAATGAGAAATAAATGTATGTGGCTTAGACCAAGTAGCAGCCACACAGATAGCGTCCAGTGGTAGGCGGGCTGCATGAGCCAAAGATGTAGACACTGACCTTGTGGAATGTCCTTTGGGTTTGTGCAAAAGGGTTTGATTTGAAGAATCGTAGACATAGATTATACAATCCGTTAACCATTTAGAAAGAGTTCTTTTGGTAACTGCAAGTCCTTTCCTGCTATCAGCAAAGGCCACAAAGAGTTGATCAGTTTTTCTGTGATCTTTCGTTCTATCCAAGTAAAATCTTAACTGTCTGTGAACATCTAACTTGTGTAACATATACTCCATTTTGTTGGAGTGGTTTTTGAAGAAAGTGGGTAATTCAATGGACTGATTAATATCGTTAATAGAACACACTTTAGGGAGGAAGGATGAATTGGTTCGAAGAGAAACTCTGTCAGAGTGAAAGATCAAATAAGGGTGCTTGATGGAGAGAGCCTGAAGTTCAGATACTCGCCTAGCGGAAGTAATGGCTACCAAAAAGAGAGTCTTCCAGGACAAAAATTTTAATGGGCAAGAAGAGGCAGGTTCAAAGGGGGGCAACATTAATTTAGATAACAACAAGTTTAGACTCCAAGGTGACGTAGGAGATCTGACTGGTGGTCTAATATGAAAACCCCTTTAAAAGGCTTTACAAAGTCTGTGGGCCATAACAGGAGCCCCACATTCTTCCACATGGAAATTTGAAATGGCAGCCAGTTGAACTCTTAGTGTAGCAGGAGAAGCACCCTGATGGAATAAGTCCGTTAGAAACTCTAATATCTTATTCAAAGGAGCTATAAAAGGATCCACATGGTGTGTATTCGCCCAGAATACAAATCGCTTCCATTTGCTAGCATATGTTTTAGTAGTGGAAGCCTTATGGGAAGCCACCAATATATCCTGGACTGCTGGTGACAAAAGATCAGACCTGGCTAAGTTGGGAATTGGAGCAGCCAAGCTGCCAGATGGAGGGACAGGAGCACGGAATGGGGAACCCCTGACGAGTGAGCCAATAGGTCTGGTTCTGGGTCCAGAATCCAGGGTCCCCGAATGCAGTGTATCTTCAGGAAGGGAAACCAAATTTGACGAGGCCAGAATGGGGCAATGAGGATTATTGTCCTGTGTAGGTTCCTGGCTTTCTGGAGAAACTTTGATATCAGAGGAAATGGAGGAAATGCGTACAGGAGTCCAGGGGGCCAATCGTGAACCAGTGCGTCCCTGGGGACTTCCCCTGGAGGGGGTAATAGGGCAAAGTAGCTCCTGCATTTGGCGTTCATTGGAGACGCAAACAGATCGCAGGAAGGCTGGCCCCACTTGCGAAAAATCCTTTCCGCTACAGATTGTTTTAGGGACCACTCGTGCGGTAACAGAATTGCTCTGCTGAGCCTGTCGGCTATGACGTTGGATGACCCCGGGATGTGCGTTGCTATCAGAAAGCGACCCGTGGACTCCGCCCACTGCCAGATTCTCATGGCCTCTCTGCATAGCTGATAGGATTTGGTTCCCCCTTGCTTGTTTATGTACCAGACTACAGACATGTTGTCCGTCTGAACTGCAATAGTTCCCAGAGGAAGAAGGGGAGCAAAGTGTTGCAACGCTAGAAACACTGCCCTCAACTCTAGAACATTGATGTGCAGATTGTACTCCAAATTGGTCCATTCGCCTTGGACTGTCTGTCCCTGAAAGATGCCCCCCCACCCTATCAGGGAAGCGTCCGTGGTCACCGTAACTGTGGGCGTGGGTAGCACAAACGGTCTCCCCTTGGAAAGGTTGCACGTTTGAAGCCACCAGTTTAGATCTGTTTTGCATGTCTTTGTTATAAGAATCTCGTGTGTTAGAGGTAGTTGTTGAAACGACCATTGTGCAAACAGGAGCCATTGTAGGACTCTCATGTGCAGCCTTCCCAAGGGAATTGCAATAAGGGAGGCTGACATGAGGCCCAACACTTTCAGTACTAGTTTTGCAGGAGATTTCCTTGACAAGAGTAGAAGACGTATATGAGTCTGAAGTGATAATATCCTTTCTGGGGGAAGCCTCAGAATCAACTGACGTGTGTTTAATTCTGCTCCTATGAACAAGATATTTTGTGATGGCTGAAGTAAGGATTTCTCGAAGTTTACGGAAATCCCTAGGTGAACACACAGTTGAAGAGTAAAGTCTCTGGCCTGTAACAGTTGACGCTGGGTGGTGGCAGAAAGGAGCCAGTCGTCCAGATACGGAAACACCTGGAATCCTTGGCGTCTCAAGTGAGACGCTACCACTGCCATGCATTTGGTGAAGACCCTGGGGGCTGAGGTCAGACCAAAGGGCAGGGCTCGAAATTGAAAGTGACTGGCCCCCAGCCGGAAGCGCAGATGATCTCTGGATGCCCTGGCCATTTTGATGTGGTAGTATGCATCTTCTAGATCTATTGAGCACATCCAGTCGTCCTTCTGTAAGAATGGAAGGATCGATTGAAGCGTGACCATTCGGAACTTTTCTTTCCTGACGAAGGTATTGAGATAGCTCAGGTCCAGAATGGGCCTCCAGTCCCCTGTTTTCTTTGGAACTAAAAAGAACCTTGAGTAAGTCCCGAATCCTTGTTGGTCTGCTGGGACTGGTTGGATGACTCTTTTTTCTAGCAGCTTTGAAA
Organism: Protopterus annectens; assembly: GCF_019279795.1. Classification (NCBI taxonomy): domain Eukaryota; kingdom Metazoa; phylum Chordata; order Ceratodontiformes; family Protopteridae; genus Protopterus; species Protopterus annectens. The sequence continues at coordinate 1,728,743,846 of NC_056726.1, read as the reverse complement.
TTTCTATGGCTGCTGGCTCTCGCAGATGGGGCGGTACATCTGGGAGTCTTTTCTTTGGAATGGGATGGGATAGAAAGGGAATGTTGTAACCTCTGGTAACCACGCTTTTTACCCACTTGTCTGTAGTTATATTTTGCCAGGCCTGAGGGTATAAAGCTAAGCGACCCCCGACTGCCTCCAGAGCAGGACAGTCGGGCCTCCTCTCAGGAGTGCTGGAAAGGTTTACCAGGGAGTGTATCCCTGTCACCTTGATGTTGCGGATCCCTCTGCCGGTGGCGTCTTCCACCTCTACCCCTCCTCTGCCTCTAGAGGGGGCGTCTCCCTGTGTGCCTGGGAAAGATCCTTGGGGTTTTCGAAACCACATTTTTCCACCACGTTGCCCTTTGGGGTACGGTCTGGTTGGGGTGGAAAACGGACTCCGACAGCAGACAGAGTCTTTCCCTCCTGTTCACACCGGGTAAGGGTCTCCTTTACTTTGGGGCCAAAGAGAGTGGCACCGTCAAATGGGGCGTTAGTAAAGGAAGACTTGAAGGCTTCCGCAAAGGAGCATAAGCGCATCCAGGATTGTCTGCGAAGAGCAATCGCTGAAGCTGCTGCCCTACTCGAACCTTCGCTGCGAGGAAATCAGCCTCATGGACGAGTTAACAATCGAGTAAGGGTATTAAGTTGCGCTGTCACTTTCTCGGAGACAGCTGCATCTGTAGTACCCTGGAGGGTATCTCCCAACTCTTTGACTAGATCCCTCTGTAGACGTGTAAAATGGGTCAAATAGTTCAGGGATCGCATGGAAAAAGCCGCTGAACTAAAAATGCGCTTCCCGTATCTATCCATCGTCCTAGAATCTTTATTAGGAGGATGGATAGACGAAGAAGACTCCGACATCTCCTTTTTCGTGGCTGCTGCCACCACCATAGCGTCTACTGGAACTCCTTTTGTTAGATAGGACTTGTCCTGAGGTGCCGTGATGTATTTATTAGGTTTCCTTGGAACTGGTTCCACTGTGTCAGGAGCCTCCCACGCCCTTCGAGCAATTAGTTCCATTAGTTCGTCGAAGGGCGGAGTGACCCAGGAGGAAGAAGGGCGAGCACCAAATGCCTTCAGCAGAACTGACTCATCCTCAGAAGGGGGAAGGGACTGCCAGTCACCTCTCTGTTTCAGGATCTCCAATATGTCTGAAAAAGAGACATCTTCCGAAGGTGACTTAGGGGACCCCTCTGACTCATCTAAGTCAGTATCAGATGTCAAGGATTCCTGTGGAGAATCCAAGTGTCTCCTCTTACACAATCTTTTCCTAGGGACTTCTTCGTGGGGAGCATCCAAAGAAGCCTCGAGGAAGAGGGGCACCCTCCAGGGGTGGCTGAGACACTGGTGCCCGACGCTTGGATGTGGCCGTGGGTGCAGATGAAGATAACGGCCCTTTATGGGGAAGAGAGGTTGCTTCCACTGATGTGGTTGTCTGGGTAGACAACACCTTCCTTATCAGGTCGAACGCTCCCGGGTCCCGCATCGAAGAGTCCCCTGGTTCCGAAGAAATGGGAAGAATCCCCGACACGGGCACCGAAGGCATCGACCCCGAGGACGGAGCCGAATCGATCCGCCGAGGCCCGAGGGGAGAGACGGAACCGAATCGCCGGTTCGACTCTCGGCCCCGGAACCAAGGACAGACCGTCGGCTCCGAGACTCCGGTATCGGGTCCGACGGAGTCGAGGTGAGAGGAACAGAGCGAGAAAAGGACGGCTCTGGACCCGATGGCTCCACAATCAGTAGATCAGCCTCTTCCGGCTCCAAGGACTGAATCGGTCTCGGAGGAGGAATGGATGGAGATACAGGGAGGCCTTCAAGTTTCGACACCAACTGGGTGGAAACCGAAATAAGTTTGGAGAGGGCCGAATGCTCCAATAACTTCTGCACCACGCGATCCACATCGATATCCGAAAGTTTGGAGGAAGAACGGGTCGAAGGAACCGAAGACGGAGCCGACCTCAATAAGGTCGAAGGAGGGAGCTCCATCACCGGTTCCAAGACTCGAGGCTCAGGAACCGATACCAGTTGAACACTCGGCCCCGAAGTCTGTGGAACCGGTGATCTAACCTTTGCTGAAGAGCTCGGAGCCGATGACTTGGGCTCTGACGTCTTCGATTCCTTAGAGGACTTCGATGCCTGGTCAGAAGCATCCAGAGCCTCCTGAAAAGAAGGTTTCAACAGACCTCTGTCCATTAGTTTCCTGCGTCTATCTGTCATGACCCTCCCACTAAAAGAGTGACAGATGGAACAGTCCTCTTGCAAGTGGAGAGGGCCAAGGCAGTAGACACAGGAACTATGGTTGTCAGTCACTGACATTTTCTGGCCACACTGACAACGCTTGAAACCTGACTTCACCTTATCAGACATTATAGAAAAGAGAGACAAGTCCAGTAATGCAGTCAAATCCGTTAAAGTTTGTCAAATCCGATAAAAATTGTCAAATCCGGTATAAAAGAAACTTTTCTTTCCTCAAATATTAAATTTATGAAGGGTTGTAGGCCCCGAAAAAAATCTAACCGATAAAACTAGTTAACGGTACCAAGAAAACAACCAGACCACAACACAATCATACAGTATAATCCTTAAACATCAAATAGAAATAGAAAATCTAATAAAATATAACAAATAAGTTATATCTTAGCTTTAGACGTTCTCGAGCTAGCTCCCAACGATGCGAATGCAGCAGCGGCAAACTAGATCTGAGGTAAAGGCAGAGGGGGATTGTGGGTATTAGATTGTCTCGAGCTTCTTCTCGATGCAGAGCTTGCAAGAGGCCGGCACGGAGCCGAGGATCGGCTCCGAACCCATATGTAAGAACAAACGGCGAGATTGAACACTATCACATCATTCTTTGGTGGCAAAAGCCAGGGAAACGTTTTAGCTAGGCTTATATAGGCCCCAGGGCCAATAGCCTAGTACCAACCTATGAACCTATGACAGACTTCAGATATATGTCTTCCCTTCTTGGGAGTTTACTCTTTTCTGTATTAGTTTCCTCCTTCTATTGTACAGCTGGTTTATGGCAGGGGTCCACCAGACTGGTTTCCTTTTCTTGGAGGAGTGAGTCTTGGTTTTGTTTGGGATAGCATGATCCATGCATTCTTGTAGGAGCCCGCAGAGTGCATTAGTAAAGGATTTTGCAGCTTGGACAGCGTTACCCTTTAGCATGGGGACTTTGAAACTTCCCACCTCAGTCTTAAGTAACGTGAAGTTTGCTTTTGAAAAGTTTTTCACGGTGGTTTCTTTGACTGGGGGTGGTGACGGTGGGGACGGAATGTGGATATCCGGAGTGATTAGTTTATGGTCAGATCTAACCAACGAGGGGTTGACGTCCGGTGTGGTCACCGGTCGCCCATGTTGGCAATGACCAGGTCCAATATGTTGTCACCTCTGGTGGGGGGGTGATGACCAGTTGATCCAGGGCGTTTGAGTTTATAAATTCTAGGAAATGTTGGGCAAGGGAGTTTGTACTTGAATAGTTCACCCAGTTAATGTTTGGGTAATTGAAATCACCAAATATCAGGGTGTTTGGTGGGACCTTTATGTTTCCCAGTGTTTCCAGAAATGTGGAGTAGGGGTCCTGGGACATGGTGGGTGATCTGTAGCAAACTATAATTTGAATAGCAGTTTTGCCCGTTGTTAGTTGCACGTGGATGATCTCTGAAGCATCGTGCTGTGCCACTAACCTGGAGGTGTGGGTATCCTTGATGAACATGGATGCTCCCCTGCTTTTGTATTTCAGTCCGGGTTTTGTGGCCGAAATGTATGGTATGAGTTGTAGCCTGGTAGTGCTGGGGTGCTCCCTCGAGCTTTAAATCACGTTTCTGTTACTGCACATATATCAATTTTCTTCATACTTAGGAGTGCCTCGAGTGCGTGCATTTTGAGGTTTAGACTTCTGGCATTGAATAGCATTACCCTCAGTTTTTTACTTGTGTTGTTTACAGTGGTAGGTTTGTCTTTTGAGCCTTGCCTAAAAAAGGCACTGTGCAGGTGGCAAGAGCCTTGGCCAGTATTCGAAAGTCTAAGGGTGACAGGTGCAAGCAGTCTCTAGCGAAGCAGCGTGGCTTGTCAAGCATGTCATCCCAAGCTGACAGACACTGGATCCCCTTTGAATGACACCAGAAGCTTAGTCAATTGTTGACATTGATATTATTTTCTCTATACCATGTTATCATTCTTGGTGAGGGCAGGATCCTACTCAGGGTCAGGATCAGGGTCATACCGGCTTGGGCTACGTGATCAGAGAGCTCCTCCATGTCTCTTTTCATGTAGTCCAGGGAGGTACAGCTCAGGTCATTCACACCAACACGAACAATGAGAGTCATATTTGTACTTGTTCTGGAGTGACCTGAGTGCTTGTGTTATGTGGTGGATTCTGGCACCTGACAGGCAGCTAACAGTAACCTTCTCCTTGTTCAGCCTAGTGAGTGGGACGTCACAGTGTGTCTGACTATAGAGTCACCTATTACTAGTGTGTTGGGTATGTTATTTTGCCTTAAGGGCTGTGATTGTGTGGCACACTGGTTTTGTGAAGTATGTGTTTCATGGTTTGTGTTGGGGGGTGAAGGTTGCTTAGATGTCTGCTTTGGAGGTCTCTGTTACTTTTGCAGATTTTTATTCAGAGCTTCCGAGTAGGTTTTCGTGTATTTATGTGTGTTTTTTGCCGGTGCTAGTTCCATAGGTCTATATGAGGCTGGTGGTGTGGTGCAAGTAATTCCCTTCTCCTCTTGACTGCCTGGTCCAGTCTTGGGTTGAGAGAGCTTAGCCTCCAGTTTGGCTGTATAATTGCATCTCTCACATGTATTAGTGTTTGGTGGAAGGAGGAGAGTATTGTCTGTGTACATGAGGCAATTGTAACATTGCCTCAAAATGCCCAGATTCACCAGTTGGACTGCAGAGTCCACCAGAAACTGCCCTTTGGATATGCCTGGACAGGTGCAGTGAGCTGTTTTACTGATTGTCTGGTAAGGTCAAATAGAGAGCCTTGTCCTTCTCTACAGTATAGGGGGGTCTAGTGCTAAGGTTTATTAGTGCTTGCCATGAGTTTTGAGCAAGTGCCGGGATGAGAAGTGAATGGTTTGAGTGCTTAAGTTGAAAGTTTGTCTAGTTCCTAGGGAAAAATTGAAGAGTAGACTTTGTGGAGCCAGGAATACTTATACCCTAGCTAACCGGTGCTGCCCGGCGAGCAAAACCGCGCAACTGCAGGTTTTAAAGCAGGGAAATGAGAGAGATAGAAATTAGCCCAAAATGGCCAATAAACTACTAATTTCTGGGCTGAAACCACTCCTCCAGGGACAGATAGGCTGCTCAAAGCTCCCTCTCTCACAGTGAGCAGAGAAACTTCCTTCTATCCAAGTAAGGTATGGGCAAATACAGAAACTTGTAACACAGCTCTGAATTCAGCACTAACCTGAAAACTGGACTATACTAGCTTAGAAAGGCGGAAAAGTATTTTTTGTTTTTTTCAGAAAATAAAGCAGATACAATAAAAAAAACACTTTAAATGCACAGAAATGGCTATCACACTTGAGTGTGTAGCCTACAACAGTTAAACAGGTAATTTAAATACAAAAAACGACTTTGTTAAAGTGCAGGCAGCAAAATAAGTACAATATGTAGCTGAACCAAGCTTTTTAAATCATAGAAATTCTAAAAAAATTGGCGTTTTAGGCGGAATTAGCTAAAGGCAGCAAGAAAATGCAGAAAAATTATACTTAATCACTCCAAAGTCTCTCTTTTGTCTCTCTGCTGCTGTAGAACTCTGAAGGGCACCAGGCAGGAGCTTGCTGAGCTGTATTACAGAGATGCTGGGTAGCATTGTTAGGGTCCGAGGAGTTGAGACAGAATAGATACGTTTTTACTTTGATAACTACTACTTGAGATTTATGGCAGATGTAATGAGTTTTGGAGAGGACTAGGTGGATACTGAAGCTGTGATCACTTAGGTTGGAGGGTGGACAGAGATATGAGAAACAAGTGAGGGGTTTGTGATTATTAGATCACGCAGTGAGTGATGTGATGAGGAAGGGCTGGGTCTGGTTGATTCAGATACAAGTTGTGTAAGATTAAACACATTGAAAAGTTCAAGTATGCAGTTTTGTGAGTGGCCAAGAAGACCAAGGTTAAAGTCACCAAGAAGAATAAGATTTTTGATACTCCAAACAAAGGAGGTTTAGTTCTTGAGTGTGTAATTAATCTTTTGTAGTGAAGCAGGAGGAGGAAGACAGTCAACAGCTAGAAGAATTGGGGAGCTAAATGGAGAGTGGATTTGTGTTAATAACGAACCTGAAGAGAATCTGAGGAAGCACCACTCTGAGCAAGGACAGCATTCTCTTCCTTGTCGTAACCCTAGCCTGTTATTAAGAAAGTAATCATAGCCTGGGAAGAAGTGATGTATGGTGGGATCTTGTGCCAGGATTTTCTGATAACAATGATTTGGGGATTGAAAATAGAGATAAGACAGCTTGGTTATTCATTTTATTTCAAATGCTTTATGCGTGAATGAGGATGCAGGTCAAGGTGTTTGGACCTGGATTTGACACAATGTTACAATGCAAGAGTAAGATGAGGAGTATGGCTGTAAACTTTATGAGGAATTTGGGAAGCTTTAGGGGGCATTTAATGGTAGATGGATGTCAGTTATAGCAGCAAAACTGCAGATGTATAAAATGGGATGACAAGTCTATAGGATAGAACAAATCGCCCAAAGGGTGAGTAAACTAATAAAAAAATTGAAAAACACGAGCCAAAGTACACTTCCAGTGGCTACAATAAAACCCACTGGAAGTGTGCTTTGGCTCGTGTTTTTCAACTTGTGTTTTTTATAAGTCTAAAGGATAGCATTGGAAGGGAGGAGTACATAGGGGAATGTAGTAGTAGTACTGGAGAACACAATCAAGAGGAAGTTGCAGAGAGAACTACTTTATGGTAAATGGTGTTGAAATGCATTTGTTTGAGGCGAAGAGGTTTGGGACAGGTGAGTGCTTGGATGAGATGGGCAATAGCAGGAAGAAGCAGATTATGAAGAAAGATACTTTATCTGACATGAAATTCAGTATGTGTTCCTGTTATGTAGGAAAGTAGGCTATGTGTCTAAGTGAGAGGAGCGGGGTGGGGAACAAGCTGAATAAATGAATGAGTTTGCAGAGTGGCTGGATGAGAGAAATGGACACAGAAATGCTGAGCGTGACTGATTCAGTTTGAGTCAGTTTGAGTCAGCTAAGAATCAGAGCCGATCAGAGTTACCAGCTCTCTTGCAGCTAGGTAGACATGATCAATAAAACAAAAAAAAACAGACCGCTGGGTCTCCTTCTGGGTTTCCTTGATTCTGCAAGGGTCTCTCAGTGCAGAGACAGTTTTAACACCTCTGCAATAGTGTGGGGGGAGGGGACTGTTAATTCCTCTTGGACTACAAAAAAACACCTGAACAAAGGCCTGCAATTTAGCTACTTTTCTGGCTGTAGCTAGATAACGTCCAAAGTGTAAAACAAGTTCTAAGCCGAACATAAATGAGGGTGGGAATTCAGTTACTTCCTTATGTCTGGCACGAGTCATACAAAGCATCGTGAGAAAGACAAAAGGTTGAGGAAGAACAAGATCACGTTGACACATCAAGCTCCATTGGTAGCAATGTTGTGGAAAACAGGCTAAAATTACAAATAACGCACTTAAGTGTGATTTTGAGATGTTAAAATAGGTCAGGAAACAAAGACAGAGAGAAAAAAAAACAGATTGTTTTAGTTCGCGGGCATAGTTTTCCTTTAAGGTATCACACAGTGAAAGGACTAGCTTGGTTAATTTTTTCTTGTAGTTTTTACCAATTGGTTTGTCTGTACACCAGTTAATGAAATCATGGTTGAATAAACTGATTCTCTAACATTTTTTTTTCTTGGGGGTTAGGATTGATCAATTAAAATCCCAGTCCTTGCCCATACAGTATAATAACTGTACAAGTAATTTTCAGGTCTGGTTTGTGTCCATGGCAAAATAGTTTGAACAGATACACAGAAGTATTATTTTCTTTTCATCTTAACTTTATTGTTAACATATCATTGGAAATCTTATTCTGGAATGTTATTGGATTAAACAAACCTTTAATTAATGCCTGGGTGTAAGCCTATAATTACAGCTTACTGCTCAAAGATAATATCTTTGCATGAGGCACACTCAAGTAACTCACAAAAAACATGGAAACTTTAACAATTAGTAAAGAAGATTCTTCTCAATTTAATGTTGTTGTTGGTCTTTTGGCTTTTCCTGGTAAGGGGTCGCCACAGCGGAACTCCGGTCTGCTAATGATCGGCAGTTGATTTTTACGAAACGCCGAGATGCCAGCTCGATGCACAACCTTCAACGAAGGCACACCCATTTACGCACGCATGTCTTTTGAACGCTACCCAACCGCGGAGAGAACATGCAGTCTCCACACAGAAGGCACTCCCAAGCCCAGCTGAGAATCGAACGGGAGAACCTCTTGCTGTGAGGTAACAATGCTACCGCCGAACCACAGCGGCATAGGCATAAAACAGTGTGTCACCTGATGGATAGCCAGTTCAATGACCGGAAAAAAGAAGTTAGGATAGGGAATCTACCTCCACAAAGTTCCAAATCAGTACTCTGGCCTCACCTTTTTGGCATCTACTTCTTTGAAGTCAGAGCAAGAGTCAAGGGCCTCTGGCTCACCAAGTCTGCAGATGACTGCAAACTAGGCATGGTCAGTGAATTCCCTAAAGGCACAAATCACAAACAACCAGTGCCAGAGCAATGGACTAAAACTCAATAAGAAATAATGCATAGCAGTAGCCTTTGGAAAGACAGTCACCCCCAGAAATTGCCACATTGATAAGACACACTTAAAAGTAAACCCAGTGGTCAGGGATCTGAGAAAGCACGATTGACAGTATCCTCAGTATCCTGACCTTCGACCATCACAAGTCTACTCTGGTGAAAAAAATGACTCCACATTACAGAACTTGTAAGTGAAGGCATGGCATCCAGGTCCAATGAGGTCACTGTCAGCTATAAGCTGAATACAGGAAGTAAACAACAAGTCCTATGTGGACCACCTCAAAGTCTTGTCTCTTAACTCGGTATCCTAGGGTCTACTGCATGGCTATCTCTGACTAGCCTACAAGGCATCCTCTGATCCCACACTGATGGATTTGTTGCAAATCCACAAAACAAATAGCATCAGAAATACCCATGCAAAAGACTCAAACCTCGTCTATTACATAAAATTCTTTGGGGTAGTGACATATGTCAACAATATTTTGGCAAATCTGGGGTAAGCTTGGCTAAGCTTAAAATGGCTCTTGGAATGATAGCTTAGTAACCACCTATGAACCTATTCATGGTCAACATCTGCATATATAGGAAAGCAAGCCAGGCACACCCTGGGTAGATATGTGGTAAAAAAAAGATATAATTTGAGTCCAGTGGCTAGTGTAGGTGTGTAGTCCTTAAATATAATTCATCAGTTACATACAAATGTGCGTGTGTGTGTGTGTATATATATATATATATATATATATATATATATATATATATTAGGTGCACATGCCTTTTTAAGTCAAGCTATGCATCACAGCTGTATCTGACAAGTTTTAGGAACCTTAAGATTATTCTAAAGGGTATATGTAGGCTCAGGTTTGGGTGGACAAGCATTTACAGACTGCCTCTGACCATTAGGGACACAGGTACTAGATCATGGGTGAATTTCTGATTTCCCTTTCACTTTTCAAGTTACACTTGAATTGGGTTAGGGAAGAGCTCTGCTTCACATGAATGGGAAGCCTGTTACAGAGATGGGTAGGCTCAAAGACACATGCTTGCCCCTCCAACATGTTCTATTTATGTCACAAGCAAGGCCCTTGGTTGGGTAATTTTGATACTATTCATTTTGCAGATATATACAGAATGTCCATCATAGCAAGATCCATAGTTGTTACTAGGCTTGCAGCCCAGGGATCACTGAGGAGCCTAGCCCAAATTCTCTACTGACCCCAGACACTGTCTAGTTAAGTGACTTGCTCAAGGACACACAGTAGGCAAATGAGGGCAGGAGAGAAAAAAAAAACTATACCACAGGAACTACAACTCGCAGTCTTACCCCTCTGAACCAACTGCCATACCATATGTAATAATTTATATATAATTTTATATACATCTATAGTATTTCATACAGACACATTATATAACATTACACATATAATATATGTGTGTGTGTGTGTGTGTGTGTCTGTGTGTACTGGCATTTTCACAGCAAAGGACATAGAAGTATGAACCTATGAACTGAAAACCTAACTTTTAGTCAGGTCACAAGTCTTTCTAACCCAGGGTGCAAAGGAAATTAAATAAAAATGCAGTTTCACCACTAGAAAAAAAATTTCATGTTTACATATACATACTTCTCCACTGTTCAAGTAAAAAAGTTAAAATATAAAGCCAACTTCTTTTCCTGATCAACTTGTTGCAGGTTCCAAATGCACCCGTTTCTCAACCAGAGCACCCCACTCCATGCCCATGATTACACAGCTTTTCTAAAGCTCCACATTCTAGGCAGTTAGAAACACGCAGTCAAATCGGATTATGCTTGAGTCTCGGTCTCCACTGAAACTACAGCCCAGGACAATGAGCCTCCCCCTTCTTGAGACTCTAGTGATTCTGTTGTAGCTTAGAAAAGCCCTCCTTTTATACAAGAGTAAATCACATAATTGGTCTCAAAATGACTAGTTCAACATAAATGAAGTTCTCTAGCTAATAAATAACATTACCTGACTGCCCTAAAAGAAACAGCTTTCAAAACAAACTACAGCATCACATAGAGCAGACAATATTCAAAAGTGCTACTTTATCCCCATCCTAGCTCAATACCCTGGGTTTTAACACTGAAACTATGAGCCTATGAACCTGAGAAAGGGTTGTAGGACCCGAAAGTACAGTCATGTAATTTAATGTACCACAACAGTAGATTCTCAAATTATCACTGTTGCAGCAGCCTAAGCTATATGGCTTATATCCTGCCAAGGATATGAAAATCAGACAGCATCCAAAGTGTCAGGGCACCTTCCATGCACCTAAACCACTGAAAGGCTCAAGGAGAGATGGAAAAGGAGTGAAAGAAAGTATCTAGTCCCTCATAAACAACCCTAAGAGAAAAATTCTTCTGTTTACTCTTGCAGATTTTTTTGAGTGGATGGCTTCTGTGAAGCAGATAAGATCTGAACTACTCTAGACTATAACGAGGAATTACTGACCATCACAGGAACTGGAGAAACCATGCAGCTAGTCTGAGGGATTTGCTGTCCAAATGAGGCTCACAAACGAGACAGAGGATTTGGTCTGGGATCAAGGACATATGATGATCACAGAAGATGCAGCCATAGATAAGGGAACCAAATTTGCCAGGGTCAGAATGGTGCAATGAGAATTAGTTGTTTTACACATGGAAATTTTCTGCAGAAACTCTGTTACTGATGGTACTGGCAGAAATACATAAAGGAGACCATGTGGCCATTAGTGGACTAGACTGTCCCTCTGTGACTGTCCCTGTTGATGGAAAAGAGCAAAGCAGTTTCTGCACTTTGAAATAGTGGGAGACACAAATGGGTTACAGCAGGGCAGACTCCTGTGATTGAACATTTTTGCCACCACTGAACTGTTGGAGGACCATTCATGAGGCATGATAATGCATCTACAGAGCTCATCTAGAACAATATGGATTTAAACTGGCATGTGCACTGATAGAAAGTGCTATGAAAACACTGGCCACTGCCACAGTCTCATGACCTCTCGACATAGCAGGTAAAGAGTGGGTTTCCCATTACTTTCTGATGTACCAGACTACCACGGTGTTACTTGTCTGGGTAGAAACCACACCCTGGGAAAGGAAGTCATGAAGTGTCTGCAACTCTATTTGGATAAAAGGAAGCTTCTTTGTTCACCAGTGGGAGTGGGGAGCACTGAGCAGCCTATTTGTCCCTAGAGGAGTGGTACCAGCCAGAAACTTGTAGTCTACTGGCCATTTTGGGTCAATTCCTAGCTCTTTTCAACCCCCTGCTATAAAGCCCCACTTTAGTGCGCTTTTTCACTTGTATTCAACTCAGCACAGCTCCTCAAGTGCGCTAGCCGTTTAAAAGCATTTACTGTCTGTTTTTCCTCTGTTTTCTGCAAAAAAAAAAAAAAAAATCTTGTTTTCCCGCCTTACTGAACTAGAATAGTCCAGTCTTCAGAGTTTGCTGATCTCTGGGCTTTGGCTTGGTTCCTGTGCTATTCCATATCCTTATTTGGATAAAGGGAAGCTTCATTGTTCACCAGTGGGAGTGGAAAGCACTGAGCAGCCTATTTGTCCCTAGAGCAGCGGTTCCAGCCAGAAACTTGTAGTCTACTGGCCATTTTGGGTCAATTCCTAGCTCTTTTCAACCCCCTGCTATAAAGCCCACTTTAGTGCGCTTTTTCGCTTGTATTCAACTCAGCACAGCTCCTCGTGGTGCCCTGCAGAGTTCTACAACCAGCAGAGAGCAAAAGAGTGACTTTTTCCTGATTTAAATATTTTTTTCCTGGCTTTTTGATTATTTACTGCTTAGCGACTGCATTTTCGCCTGTTTATACAGCTCTGCATTCTATTTAAACAGTTTTTGTGTTGATTAACTGTTTTGCACTTTTATTTGTTGCTTAATTTTACCTGTAAGCTAACACACTCAAGTGTGTTAGCCGTTTAAAAGCATTTATAGCATTTACTGTCTGTTTTTCCTCTGTTTTCTGTAAAAAAGAAAAAAACAAAAAAAAAAAAAAATCTTGTTTTCCCGCCTTACTGATCTAGAATAGTCCAGTCTTCAGAGTTTGCTGATCTCTGGGCTTTGTCTTGGTTCCTGTGCTATTCCATATCCTTATTTGGATAAAAGGAAGCGTCTATGTTCACCAGTGGGAGTGGGGAGCACTGAGCAGCCTATTTGTCCCTAGAGGAGTGGTTCCAGCCAGAAACTTGTAGTCTATTGGCCATTTTGGGTCAATTCCTAGCTCTTTTCAGCCCCCTGTAATAAAGCCCGCTTTAGCGCGCTTTTTCACTTGTATTCAACTCAGCACCGCTCCTCGTGGTGTCCTGCAGAGTTCTACAAGCAGCAGAGAGCAAAAGAGTGACTTTTTCCTGATTTAAGTATTTTTTTTCTGGCTTTTTGATTATTTACTGCTTAGCGACTGCATTTTCACCTGTTTATACAGCTCTGCATTCTATTTAAACTGTTTTTGTGTTGATTAACTGTTTTGCACTTTTAAAAAAGTTATTTGTTGCTTAATTTTACCTGTAGGCTAACACACTCAAGTGCGCTAGCCGTTTAAAAGCATTTATAGCATTTACTGTCTGTTTTTCCTCTGTTTTCTGCAAAAAAAAAAAAAAAAAAAAAAAAAAAAATCTTGTTTTCCCGCCTTACTGAAGTAGAATAGTCCAGTCTTCAGAGTTTGCTGATCTCTGGGCTTTGGCTTGGTTCCTGTGCCATTCCATATCCTTATTTGGATAAAGGGAAGCTTCATTGTTCACCAGTGGGAGTGGAAAGCACTGAGCAGCCTATTTGTCCCTAGAGCAGCGGTTCCAGCCAGAAACTTGTAGTCTATTGGCCATTTTGGGTCAATTCCTAGCTCTTTTCAACCCCCTGCTATAAAGCCCGCTTTAGCGCGGAGTTGCCCATAGAGCACCATCGGGCAGCGCCGGTTAAACTATTTCTGGCTCCGTAAAGTCTGCTCTTCAATTTTTCCCTTAGAACTTCTCTACTTGCAATCTAAACAGTCTATTCTCTATCTCAAAAGCTCAGCACTTGCTCCTAAAGCACTTTTATATAGGTAAAGTACTTGTATACTAAACAAAGTACTACATTAGCCTAGAATCCCCTTGAGTACCCATTTCCCTATAGGTCCCTTCTGACTCAGTTACACAGCAAACTTTTTCACTGTTTCTAGCATGTCGAAGGGTCAGTTGCTAGCGTCCTCTCCTGTTCAGCTGGGAATCTGGGCATCTTGAGGCAATGTTACAATTGCCTCATGTACACAGACAACCCACTCCTTCTCCCACAAAACACAAATACATGTGAGAGATGCAACTATATAGCCAAACTGGAGGCTGAGCTCTCTCAACTCAGGAATGGCAAGACCAGACAGGAGGAGAAGGAAACCATGCACACCACAAACCCAGTTTCACATATAACTATCACAACTGCAAAACAAACACATAAACACACAAAGACATACTCGGAGGCACTGATCAAAAATCCACCAAAACTACAGAGGCCTCCAAAGCAGACACCCAAGCAACTGCCACCTCAAGACATAACACATGCAACACATAGTTCTCAAAGTCAGTGTGCTAAACAGTCACAGCCCTTAAGGCCAAACACAATGCCAGACACACTTGTTATAGGTGACTCCATAGTCAGACACACTGACGTCCCACTCAGCAGACTGAACAAGGAAAAGATCACAGTAAGCTGCCTGTCGGGCGTTACAATCTGCCACATAACACAAGCACTCAGGTCACTCCACAGCAAGTACAAGTATGACTCAGTCATTGTCCATGCCGGTGGGAACGACCTGAGACGTACCTCCCTGGACTACATGAAAAGAGACATAGAGGAGCTCTCAGATTATGTAGCCCAGGCCGGTATGACCCTGACCCTGAGCAGTATCCTACCCTCACCAAGAATGATGCCACAATACAGAGACAAAATGATCAGCTTTAATAATTGGCTTAATTACTGGTGTCATTCTAAGGGTATCCAATGTCTGTCTGCCTGGGATGACATGCTTGACAAGCCACGCTGCTTCGCAAGGGACGGCTTGCACCTGTCACCCCTGGGCTTCCGGATAATGGCAAAGGCTCTTGTCACCCCCATAGTGCCTTTTTTAGGCAAGGCTCAAATGATAAACCTACCGCCCTAGAAAACAAAAATGGAAAAAAACTAAGGGTAATACTGCTCAATGCCAGAAGTCTAAACCTCAAGATGCACGCCCTCGAAGCCCTCCTCAGTATGGAGAACATCGATGTCTGTGCTGTGACTGAAACCTGGTTCAAGGCTCCTGAGAGCACCCCAGCACTATCAGGTTATACCTCATATCATGCGTTCCGGCCCCAAAATCCGGACCGAACCACAAAAGGAGGGGGAGTATCCATATTCATAAAGGATACCCACACCTCCAGGTCAGTGGCAACGCACGAAGCATCGGAGACCATCCAGGTGCAATTAACCATAGGTAAAACTGCCCTACAGTTTGTAGCATGCTACAGACCACCCTCTCAAACTCAGGAAACCCACACAGCCTTCCTGAAGACACTGGAGAGTATGAATGTCTCTCCAAACACCATCATATTGGGTGACTTCAACTACCCAAACATAGACTGGGAACATTACTCAAGCCCCAACACCCTAGCCCAAAGGTTCTTGGAGTTCATAAACTCAAATGCTATGGAACAACTAGTCACCATTCCCACAAGAGGAGAAAATATACTAGACCTGATCATCACAAACATGGGGACAAAATGCTCCACACCGGAAGTATATCCCTCACTGGTGAGATCAGACCATAAATTAATCTCACTGGAGATCCACATCCCGCCCCCAACCCCAGCAAAAAAGACCACAGTGAAGAACTTCTCAAAAGCAAACTTCACACTTCTTAAGACTGGAGTGGTATCCTTCAAGGCCCCCGAGCCAGTGGAAACCACAACCCACGCTGCTGAAACCCTTACAAATGCCTTCTATGAGCAACTCCAGGAATGTATGGATCAAGCAATCCCTAATAAAATCAAGACCCTTTCCACCAAAGGCAGGCGCCCGGTCTGGTGGACCCCAGCCATAAACAAACTCTACAACAAGAGGAGAAAGCTACTACATGACAGAGCAAAATCCCTAAAAGGGAAGGCATCTCTGATCAATACTAGCAAAAAACTACGATCACTCATAAAATCATCCAAGGCCAACTTTGAGAGAAAAATCGCTAAAGACACAAAAGACAATCATAAGGCCTTCTTTAGCTATGTTAGAAACCTGGGTGGAAACTCCCAGATATGCTCAGAATTAGTCCAAAATGATACAAAAATCACTGAACCCACAGACATTGCCAACATACTGGCAGACAGGTTCAGTGCAAATGTCTCCTCTCCCTCCCCCCCAAAAGGAGAAATATCTATCCCACCAGAGTTTAGCCTCCCAAACATCTCAGATGCCCAGGTGAGAGCTGCTCTCTCTAAAGCAAAAAACACAGCATCAATGGGACCGGACGGTGTCCCTGGCTGTGTGCTACACAAACTCAAAGAGGAACTAAACCCACACATAAGGCTGCTGTTTAATCTTAGCCTTACTACAGGATATGTACCCAAAGAATGGCGTACGGCAACTGTGGTCCCATTCCACAAAGGCAGTGCTTCTACGGACCCTGGAAATTACCGCCCCATAAGCTTGACGAGCCTTGTCTGCAAAGCTATGGAGAGGATCATAATGGAACTCATACATAAAGACATTGGGGACCTACAGACACTGGATCCTACCCAATTTGGCTTTGTCAAGGGCAGATCCTGCCTCTTGAACTAGGTCGACTTTTTCGAAACAGTCACTAAGGCCATTGATGAGGGTAAGGCAGTTCACACAGCCTACCTTGACCTAGCAAAAGCGTTCGACACAATACCCCACTCGGGCATCATAGAAAAGCTCACCAGCTTAGATGTAAACCCATATGTCACAAGATGGGTTGCAAACTGGCTCAAGGACAGAACCCACAGGGTTAGAGTTGCTGGTGCCATGTCAGACTCTAAGCCGGTCACGAGCGGTGTCCCACAGGGCTCAGTCCTGGGCCCCCTCTTATTTGGCATTTATTTTTCTGAAGTGCAGGCAAACATAGGGGGATTGTGGCTGACAAAATTTGCAGATGACCGCAAACTGGGCACCATAATTGACACTCCATCAGACACAGACATCCTCCAGAGAGGTCTCATAGAAATGGATAACTGGTGCCAGAGCCATGGCCTTAAGCTAAATGCCAAAAAATGTATAGTCATACCCTTTGGGAAAAACAAGGTAACCCCTAATTACCACATAGGTGGTAATCCATTAAACACGGAAGAAGTTATCAGGGACCTGGGGACCCAAATTGACAGTAACCTCTCTTTTGACACACACATTGCCAAAGTGGTTAGGAAGACCTTCTACATTGCCCACCTGATCATGAAGGGATTCACATCCAGATCAGGAGAGGTCATTGTACCCCTGTACTCTTCACTTATCAGACCAATGATTGAGTACAACGCCCCATTCGGAATGTACCTTAACCGACACCTGCAGCAGTTGGAAAGACCCCAAAAGTTCCTCACCAAAAGGATAAAGGGGCTCAAACATATGTCATACGCTGCCTGACTGAAGAAACTCCAGCTCTATTCAGTCGCATACCGTCTGCTCAGGAGTGATCTGTGCCTGACATACAAGGCCATGTCCAACCCGGAATTAATGGACATGCTCCACGTCAAAAAATCCAAATCCACCACAGCCACGAGAGCAAGAGACTTAAACCTCAACACGGATATAAATAGGACGTGCTGGAGGGACAGATTCATCACCCAGAGACTCCCTACACTATGGAACAGAATCCCAGTCCATGCGAGGCAGAGCCCCTCACTGACTCTGTTCAAGAAAAATCTTGACGAGTGGATGGGAGATAGTAGGTTTACCCCGGGAATCATCTCTGTGTCACTGCTGGACAGAGGCACAGCAAACTAATGGGTATAGTATTCTCATCCTAAGGGGTGGTGAAAGCCACACACACTCTGGCTAGGCTTATAAATGCCCTAGGGCAGATAGCCTAGTATGAACCTATGAACTCTAGGATGACTGCCCTCATCTCCAGAATACTGATGTGAAGATGGGCTTCTAAACTGATCCACTTTTCTTGGACCATATTCCCTATGAAATGACCACTTCACTCCAATGGGGAGGCATCCGTGGCAACTGTGGGTGTGGGAGGAGAAAAAAACAAACTGGCATCCTTGACGGACCAAAAGTAAATGCATCTATAAAGACATGTGACAGCAACATAGGAAAGCCAATCTGATTGGGTGGTGCAGAGGGTGGGTCAAAAGGGTTCACTGTACTGACAGCATCCACTGAAGAACCCTCAAAAAACTCTATGTGAAGGATCAGGGCTGTTGAGGCTGCCATGGAGTACAATAATAGAAGGTTGAAAGAAGCTGGCGAGGCATGAGAAATGAGAACATCCTGACCCTGTATGTGAGGAGAAGTCAGACTTTCAGTAACCTTGCAATTTAAGACACTGTTTCCAATCTGAAACTTATGAATTCTAGGTTTTATGTGGGTTCCAGGCTTTACTTTTCTTAATTTATGGAGATGCCCAAGGATTGGACACAAGTGCAGTAAATAATCTCTTTCTAGGACTAAGGATGCCTCTATGCTTGGAGTGAGCAACCAGTCATTGAGGTGAGGGAAAGTACAGTTGTGTAAAATCTTGCCATAACAATAGATGGCCTTCATTTCACTGCTGCAGAAGGGATCTCCTGCCAAAGATAGCCCAATGTCCAGCCAGTATACCAAAGCCTTTATTACTTACAGGCACCATACATCACAGGTACACTCCCCAAAGGCGTAGGGCCTAAAGGTGACATACAGCAAGTAAGAATACACTCAGAACTGGAAAAGCCCCAGAAAGAACAGAATGCCCCTAGGGACATGGAAGAACATGTACATCCAGAAGGAGAAAAAGGAGAGCCCCTCGGCAAGAAGGAACAGGCTACAGCAGAGGGGGCAGGAAGAAGGGAGCGAAAACTTCAACAGTGAAGAGAAGGACACCTACTGTTATGTTAAGATTTTACACAACTGTACTATGTCCTTCCATATCACTGCTGCAGTATTCTTAAAAGAAGAGAGAGTACAAAAGCTCAAGAAAAAAACTGAGTGGAGGACGGCACTGAAGATCCCTCCAGAAATCCATGCAGGATAGCCCTGGAAATAATATCTAACTTATAATGCTTAGTGAAGTTATGAACTGAAGACCAAGTAGCAGCCTCATGGATGGAATTAATATCCAGTCCTTTGAAAAAGGCACAGGGGGAGGCAACAGCCCTTTGAGAATGAACCTTTACAGGGGAGGAAAGACACTTGCCATGAAAAGAATAACAAAAAGAAATGGTCTTAGAAATTCAGGATCAGATGGTTTGCTTAGAAACAGCCACACCCAAAGGCCTGGCATAAAAGGAAACAAAAAGCTACTCAGATTTACAAATATCCCTAGTTTTACCCAAATAATATCTGAGCTGTCTATGCACACCCGAGGAGTGCAGAACCTTCTCACTGTCAGACTGCAGAGAAAAAAAAACGGAAGGTAAATGAACAGACTAACAGACAGCTCATTAATCACCTTGAGCATAAAAGAAGGATTAGTAAATTAAGACACCCTGTCTCTGAGGAAAACTAAAAATGGAGAACAGCCATTAGAGCCTGAAGCTCGGTCACTCTCTTAGCTGAAGTGAAGGCTAAAAGAAAAACTGTCTTCCAAGTACAATGTTATAAGGAAACTGAAACAGCAGGCTCAAAAACAGCCTAAGTCAATTTTTCAAGAACAAAACTGAGGTTCCCACTGAAGCAGAATTGGTTTCCTGGGAGGCCTAATAAGAACATCTTTAAGAAATTGCTTGACCTCAAATCTAGAAGCCAGAGGAGGAGCTAATGGCAGACCGGCAGAAACTGCTGACAGGTGAGCTCTAACTAAAGAATACGCTAACCCAGCATGGAGCAGATCGCACAAATAGAGAACCACAGGAACTTGCACAGATAAGTGATCCTGACTTTGAGAGAGGCACCACTCAGAAAATCTTGTCCATTTGGGCAAATATGATTTCCTGGTAGTGGATTTCCTGGCCTTCTGCAGGACCCAAAGCAAATCCTCAAAAAAGAGGTGCCTAAAAGTGATCAAAACCCTATCACCCCCAGCGTCATTTGAATAGCAGACAAGTGAGGATGGATAAGAGACCCCTTGCCTTGTGTGAGAAGGTCCACCCGGTGAGGTAACTTGTGATGACTGCCCTTGGCTGGTTGAGAAAGAAGTGGCAACCAATGCTGTCTGGGTCAAAAGGGAGTCACTAGCACGATTTTGGGGGATTCTTGCCTGTTCTTGTGCAAGACCCTCGAAAGCAGAGGAAGGGGAAGGAAAGTGTTCAGAAACATCCCCTTCCAAGGAAAAGACAGTGTGTCCACTTTGCAAACTTGAGGACTTGGGACTCTGGAACAGAAGACAGGAAGTTGTCTCTTCAGAGGAGAGGCAATGAGATTTACCATAGGAATACCCCAACAACAATGTCCATGAACACGTCTCTGTGAAGGATCCATTCATGAGCTTGTGCGCTGGACCTGCTTAGAAAGTCTGCCACCAGATTGTGCTCCAAGGGAATGTAAACTGCCTGAATAGTCACTTGATTCTGGACAGCTAGATCCCAGACCTGAACAGCTAGTCTCCAAAAGACAAGACCTTGTACCCCCTTCCTTGCTGACATACCATACCACAGTGGTGTTTGTCTGTGAATGTTTTGAGGGGCCTGGAATGAAATGCCTAAAGAGCTAAAAGCAGAGCCCTCAACTCCTTTATGCTGATGTGGTCTGGCCTTTGATTCTGAGATCAGAGACCCTGAACCTTGAGAGAGCTGAAGGAGCCCCCCCCACCATTCCCCTGTCTGAGGCATCTGTAAAGAGCTCCTGAGTCAGGGCTGGAGCTTGGAAAGGCAGTCCCGGGTTGAGAGTGAGATGATTAATCCACAACTGAAGCTCGAGCGTGAGACAAGGGAAGAATAGGACTCGAAGTCCACTTGGTTGTAATGTTGAAACCACACTGACGTGAGGTACCACTGTAGCTTTCTCATATGGAGCCTGGCAAGAGGAAGCATAGGAATAGTGGAAGCTGTAAACCCAAGGGCCCTGAGAAAGTCCCTGTCTGTGACTGACTCCAAAGAAAAAAACATACTGGAGAATGACAATAAGAGATAGTTCCTTGGGGACAGACAGGGATGCCACCATAGGGATGGTTTGGATCCTGAAACAAAGGAAAAAATGATCCTAAGAAGGGGTCAGAACTGACTTTTGAAAATTTGTGGTGACCTCAGGCTCTGTAACAGGAAAACAGTAAACTGGAAATCTTGAATAGAGCCTTGGGGGAGGAAGCTTGAATGAATAGATCGTTCAGATAAGGAAAGATCT
Source organism: Protopterus annectens (assembly GCF_019279795.1). Classification (NCBI taxonomy): domain Eukaryota; kingdom Metazoa; phylum Chordata; order Ceratodontiformes; family Protopteridae; genus Protopterus; species Protopterus annectens. Next base: position 1,728,722,586 of record NC_056726.1, on the reverse strand, counting down.
GAATTTCTCTCATCCTACAAAAAGCCATTTCAGGAGTGAGGCATTTGGTAAAGACCCCTGGGGCAGTAGAAAGGCCAAACAGCAAAGCACATAACTGAAAATGCAAGGAAGAAACAGATAAATGGAAACATTTCCTGAAATGGGGATGGATGGGGATATGGAGGTAGACATTCTTGAGATCCAGAGAGAGCAGAAAGGCCTGGAGAAGAAGAAGAGTAAATGTTTGAAGAGACATCCAAAAGGAAGTAATCTTGAGAAAGGTATTTAACTGGTAAAGGTCCAGAATTGGTCTCCAAGTGCCCTCCTTCCTAGGTACCAGAAACATTCTGGAGTAAACACCTCTCCCTACCTGGGTCAGGGGTATGACCTGAATGGTGCTCTGGACCAAAAGACAGTAAAGCACCAAAGCTGTTCCATAAGAGATTGAGGAATGTCAAAAAAAGGGAGGAAGGGATTTCCAAACCATGAAATACCCCTGGCGTTTAACAGACAGAACCAAGCGTCTGTTGTGATTGTCAACTAATTTGAAGGGATGGGGAAAGACAAAGAGATAAAGGAACTTGGCCGAGGGAAAGTGTAAGCAAACTATCAAACAGAACCCGGCTTGTCCTGAAAGGCAGGCTTCTGGGAATTAGGTGTTTGAATAGACTTAGTAGGAGGCATACATCTAAAACTTTTCTTCCCCCTTGGGCAGAGGATGAGATTGCCTGTGAACAAAAGCAGATATGGAAGGGTAAGTCCTTTGAAACTCTGGAATAGGAGAAACAAAAATATATTTCAACTCCTGGAACGCCTTGCCTTTATCCTGCACAGACTTAAAGTAGTAGTAGTAGTACCAAAAACATTTTTATTATTCAAAGGAGCACCCAACAATTTGGCCTTAATATCATCAGCCAAAGGCTGAAGATGAAGCTCGAGTAATGCCTCATAACAGAACAAAATACAGCAGCCCTGGAGGAAGCATCAGCAGCATCACAACTGCACTTAATAGACTGGCAGGCAACTTGAGAGGTGGAACCCAACAAGGAAAGGACAGAAGCCTTCCTCTCAGAGTCAGGGAGACCAGACATTTCCACCAAAACCTGGGAAAGGAGGGCCAACACATACCTAGTCATACACGTCTGGTAGTTAATGGCCCTAAAGGATAAGGTGGTTGCAGTATAAACCTTCCTGCCTAGCCTCTCCATGGCCCTACTAACAGTGTTTGAGGAAAGCAATTTGGTAGAGAGCAAAAGTTTGGAGGGTTTATCTGAAGAGACAAACTACAGAAGAATCAATAAACAGGTATTTATACAAGAATCTGTATTCATTAGGCACCTTGTAAAATCTGTCAGGTTTCTTGGGAGCTGGGGGCTGAGAATCAGGGGCCATAGAAGCTGCTGAGAAGGCATTCAGGAGAGCAGCCAGAACAGGGGTAACAGGAGAAGGTTTAGGAGACTCCATTAAGGAGCTCATAATACCTCTTCTGGAGATCAGTAACTTGAGAGCAGCCCCACTTAAAGAATTCCATCATATGGGTAACACTGCCCCCAAAAGAGGAGTTCCTCCAAAGGAGGGTATGGACTAATAGAATCCTCTTCCTCCAAACCATAATCCAAGGGGAAAGGGATTTGGGAAGAATAAGCTAAGGACTCCTCCCCACAGTCCTGATCTTCATCAGATAAATCCAGTTCTCTAGGTCTTTTAAGAGGACTGGAAGACCAGGGAGGGGTAAGTACAGAAACCCCTTCAAGAGGCTTTAAATCCATTAAACCATTAAACAACCACCAAGTAAAATCCCGCTATTCATGCTGGGTATCCTTAACTACAGAAGAAAGTTGCTTGGTTTTCTATTTCTTTTTCTGAGGAACATCTGCATGAAACACCCTAGGAGGGGTCAGACCCTCGGTGACGTTCAATAAGCATAGTGGGGATCTCATCTCCTAACTAAAATTCCCCTTGGTCCTTCAGATATAATCATAGGTTCATACTAGGCTATCTGCCCTAGGGCATTTATAAGCCTAGCCAGAGTGTGTTTGGCTTTCGCCAGCCATTTTAAATTAATTTTGCTATGCCCTTTTTCGAGGTTAGTATACTGTGCCTCTGTCTAACAGTGACACAGAAGTGATACCCGGGGTAAACCTACAATCTCCCATCCACTCATCAAGATTCCTCTTGAAGAGAGTCAATGAGGGACTCTGCCTAACCTGGACTGGGATTTTATTCCAGAGTGAAGGGAGCCTCTGGGTTATGAATCTGTCCCTCCAGCATGTCCTATTTATTTCAGTGCTGAGGTTCAAGTCTCTCGTAGCGTAGCTCGATGGGATTTGGATTTTCTGAGGTGCAGCATGTCCATTAATTCCGGGTTGGACATGGCTTTATACGTCAGGCACAGATCGCCTCTGAGCAGGCGGTATGCCACTGAGTAGAGCTGGAGTTTCTTTAACCGGGCAGCATATGGCATCTGTTTGAGCCCTTTTGGTGAGGTACTTTTGGGGTCTTTCCAGTTGCTGCAGGTGTCTGGTAAGGTACATCCCAAAAGGGGCATTGTACTCAATTATGGGCCTGATGAGGGATGAGTAAAGAGGCACGATGACCTCCCCTGATCTAGATGCGAATCCCTTCATGATTAGGTGGACTATATAAAATGTTCTTCTAACCACTTTGGCCACGTGGTTGTCAAATGAGAGATTGCTATCAACTTGGGTCCCCAGGTCCCTAATCACTTCTTCTGTACTTAATGGATTACCACCTATGTGGTAATATGTGGGCACTTTGTTTTTGCCAAAGAGGATGACTATACACTTTTTGGCGTTCAGCTTGAGGCCATGGCTCTGGCACCAGTTGTCTGTTTCTATGAGGCCCTTTTGGAGGATGCTTATGTCGGCTGGAGAGTCGATTATGGCGCCCAGTTTGCAGTCATCTGTGAACCTGGTCAGCCACAGTCCTTCCGTGTTGGCATGTACCTCCGAGAAATATATACCGAACAAGAGAGGTCCCAGGACCGAGCCTTGTGGGACGCCACTTGTAACTGGTTTGGAGTCTGACATGGCTCCAGCAATTCTAACCATGTGGGTTCTGTCCTTGAGCCAGTTTGCAACCCATCTAGTGACATAGGGGTTTATATTTAAGCTGGTGAGCTTATCTATAATGCCTGAGTGGGGTATTGTATCGAAGGCTTTTGCAAGGTCCAGGTAGACTGTGTGGACCACCTTCCCCTCGTCAATGGCCTTGGTGACTGTTTCAAAGAAATTGACCAGGTTTAAGAGGCAGGATCTGCCCTTAACAAAGCCGAACTGGGTAGGATCCAGTGTCTGTAGGTCCCCAATATCTTTATTTATGAGGTCCATGATGATCCTTTCCATAGCTTTGCAGACCAAGCTAGTCAGGCTTATGGGGCGATAGTTTCCAGGATCCGTTGAGGCACCACCTTTGTGGAGAGGGACCACTGTTGCTGTACGCCACTCTTTGGGTACATATCCTGTAGTAAGGCTGAGATTGAACAGTAGTTTTATGTTTGGGTTTAGCTCTTCTTGGAGTTCATGTAGGACGCAGCCTGGGACACCGTCTGGTCCCATTGATGCTGTGTTTTTGCTTTGGAGAGGCGGCTCTTACCTGAGCATCTGAGATGTCAGGGGGGGCAGCACTCTGCTGGGATAGATATTTGCCCTTTTGGTAGGGGGGGGGGTTTTGCGCTGAACCTGTCAGCTAGGATGTAGGCAATGTCTGTGGGTTCGGTGTATTTTTTGTCATTTTGGACTAATTCTGAGCATATCTGGGAATTACCACCCAGGTTCCTAACATAACTAAAGAAAGCCTTGTGATTATCCTTAGTGTCCTGTGCTATTTTTCTCTCGAAGCTGGCCTTAGACGATTTTATGAGTGCCCGTAGTTTTTTGCTAATACTGATCAGAGATGCCTTCCCTTTTTGGGATTTTGCTCTATCATGCAGTAGCTTCCTCCTTCTATTGTATAGATTTTTTATGGCTGTGGTCCACCAGACAGGACGTCTGCCTTTGGAGAATTGAGTCTTGGTTTTATTTGGGACTGCATGATCCATGCATTCCTGAAGGTGTTCACAGAATGTGTTTATAAAGGATTCTGCAGTCTGGGCCGTATTTTCCACAGGCCCGGGGGCTTTGAAGGATTCCACCATCAGCTGAGGGTCTCCCTCAACATCTGTAGCAGACATCTGTAAAGCCTTCAAGGATGTGCAAAGAGTAGGTCCCATATCGTAGGCCTCTGACTGGATTATGGCAGAGGAATCCGAAGCAACCACCAGACAATCCTCTGGGCTTTCACTAGTCTCAAGACAGAAATCTGGGGTTGGCTGGACAGCAGGCATATCAGGCCTAATTTTTTTTTTTGGCCTTTTTCTTAGTAGACTGTTGACTCTCAGGACGGGAAGACTCTGCCACTGCACCCTGAGCCAACATTAAGATGCTGGTTCTCTAGGAAAATAGATAAGAAGCAGAGATGACTATGCAAGGGCTTGGAGACAAAAGCTTGGCAGACAGGATACTGCGCATGGTTGTGGAAAGCACCCAAATAAAAGAGGCAAGGATAGTGACAGTCTTTTTGCAGAATCTAATTCCCACAGTGACATTTTCCCTTTCTGGATGACTTGAAAAAAGAAGTTATGTACTCACCATAACGTTCCATCTGAGTAGTTCTACTTCATTTGTCTTCAACCTGTTGGTACCGGATCTAAGCCTGCAATTTCACTAGCATCTGCTCCGAGCTCCAAGCTCCTCCCCATACCCATAATACATCACCACTACCTTCCAACCCCGAGATCGAGTTTGCTCCAACCTCAAAAAAAACCTTACACAAATAAAATCAGCCAAAAAGGCTGTCCATATGGCAAGGCCAGGGGGAAGGAGGGAGGGACAGTTGAAGACAAATGAATTAGAACTACTCAGATGGAATGTTATGGTGAGTACATAACGTCTTTATCTGAAGTAGTTTACTTCATTTGATCTTCAGCCTGTGGGACAGAGTCCCCAGCTACTAAACACCTGGGTGGCCTTCATGGAAGGATATTCTGGAGCACCACGGAACCCATGGATGCTCTTCTTCGAGAAATCAAATCCAATTTATAGTGAGAAATAAAGGTATGAGATGAGGACCAAGTAGTTGCAGAACAAATATCCAGTGAGACTCTCGACCAAAAGGCCGCAGAAGTAGCCATGGACCTAATCAAGTGAGCTTTCACCTGAACCGGAGGAGACAAACCTTTATCTTTGTAGATCTGAAGGATACACAAGGAGATCCACCTAGCAATGGTAACCTTGGAGATAGGTTTACCTAAAAAAGGTTTAGAAAAGGACACAAACAATTGATCAGATTTGTGAAGGGTTCTAGTCCTGTGTAAACAGAATCGTAACTGTCTATGAACACCCAAGTGTAGCCTGTATTACATTTTGTTAGTAAAATTTGGGAAGAAAGCAAGTAAATTGTGGATTGATGACAACCTGTGAAGCTACTTTTGGGAGAAAAGAAGGATTAGTGCGAAGGGAAACCCTGTCCTTATGGAAAATCATGTATGGAACTTTAACAGACAATGCTTGCAGTTCTGAAACCCTCTTAGCAGAGGTGATAGCCACTAGAAATGCTGTTTTCCAAGACAAAAACTTAAGATCTGTGGTTGCTGCAGGTTCAAATGGTGGAGTGACCAATGCTTGAAGAACCACAGTAAGGTCCCATGGAGGAATAGGATCTTTGACCAGAGGATATAAGAGGAAGTTTACCTTTAATAAAAGCTTTACACAATCTGGAAGAGGCTAAAGAAGCAGAATTCTCACCCACATGAAAATGGGAAATGGCAGCTAGATGAACCTTGACTGTAGAACAGCTAGCTCCTTGCTGAAAAATATTTGCCAGAAAATCCAGAATAGCTGAAACAGGAGCCGTCAAAAGATCTAAGCTCCTTTGAGAAGCCCAAAAATGTTTCCATTTGCTACAATAAACCTTTCTGGTGGACTTATGAGCTGCCACCAGAACAGACCTGACTGAAGAAGAAGAAGACAATCCAGGAGTCCTAGCAATTAAGGGAACTGCAGCAGCCAAGCCGTGAGCATCAAACTGTCCAGACTTGGATAAGGGACCCTCGAGGGGTGTGAAATGAGATCCTGAATGGGATCCAAGATCCAAGGTGGAGCTAGAAGAGACCAAAGGAAGGGAAACCATACTTGGCGAGGCCAAAATAGGGCAATGACGATCACTTTGCTCCTCAGTCGGCAAGCTTTCTGTAGAAACCTCGGGATAAGGGGTATAGGAGGATAAGCATACAAAAGTCCGGGAGGCCAAGCATGGACTAGAGCATCTCTGGGGGATTCCCCGGCTGCGGGTTCAGAGTGAAGAACTTACTGCACTTCGTGTTGGAAGGAGATGCAAAGAGATCGCAGCAAGGCTGACCCCAGATCTGCTCCACTACTGAAGGATTCAGAGACCACTCGTAAGGCATCAGAATAGTCCTACTTAGTCTGTCCGCTAGAATGTTGGACTATCCCGGAATATGCATTGCTATCAGAAAATGACCGGTGGAGATCACCCATTCCTAAACTCTCATAGCCTCGTGACAAAGGGGGTAAGATCTGGTCCCTCCCTGTTTGTTGATATACCAGTCCACTGATATGTTATCGAATTGGATTGCAATGGTTCCCAGAGGTAAAAAGGCATGAAGGTCCTGCAATGCCAAAAGGACCACCCTCATCTCCAGAACGTTTATAGGCAAACTGGTCTCGCTAGGGGACCATAGGCCTTGGACTGTCCTTCCTGAACAATGGACCCCCTCCACCCAAGTTGGGAGGCATCCATGGTCACTGTGGCTTGGACAGGAGCTGGAACAAAAATTTCCGGAAAATGCATCCACCAAAGAAGGGATGACCTGCAGACTCGGCTAAGGTGTACTGGATGCGACAACGGAAGATCCAACAGGGACCATTACACCACTAGCATCCACTGTAGTACTTGCTTATGTAATCAAGCACTCAAAAGAAGGGTTATGGTCGCCGCCATAGAACCTAGGGTCCTCAAAACCGGTTTTGCTGAGGGAAGGTGAGAACGGTAAATTAAGGCAACATGCATCCTTAGGTTTCGAACTCTCTCCGTGGTCAGGAAGATTTTTGTCTGTAGGGTGTCTATCCATGTCCCTATGTATTCTATCACCTGGACAGGATTCAGAAGAGATTTGGTTGTGTTGATTGTAATCCTTAAGTCCTTAAGTAGAGTGCAAGCTTTAGGAAATAATCTCTGGTCCGACAAAGCAAACGCTTGGTGGGAGCAGTAAGGAGCCAATCATCCAGGTAAGGGTAGACCTGAATCCCCTGAAGCCTCAGGTAAGCCGCTACTACTGCCATCACTTTGGTGAACACCCTGGGGGCTGTGGTGAGACCAAAGGGTAGGGCCCGGAATTGGTAATGAATGGCTCTTAGCCGGAAGCGGAGGAACCTCCTGTAGCTTCTGTGCATCTTTATGTGACAGTAAGCATCCTGGAGGTCAAATGAGCACATCCAGACGCTCTCTTGCAGGTACAGCATGATGGAGTATAAGGTGACCATCCAGAACTTTTCTTTGGCAGCTGACAGGTTCAGAGTAGATAGGTCTAGAATGGGCCTGAAGTCCCCCGTTTTCTTTGGCACCAAAAAGAACCTGGAGTAGATGCCCAATCTGGACTGATCTGGGGGGATGGGTTTGATGGCTTGTTTCTCTAGCAGCTTGGAGATTTCTAGTGCTGCTGCCTCCCCTTGCATGGGTGGTAAGTCCGGGAGGTGTTTGAAAGGTTTAGGAGGAACCACAAACCGGACTGAGTATCCTCTAGAAATTATCTGAAGTACCCAACAGTCTGATATGGATTCCCATGCCATCAGGTATAATGACAGGCGACCCCCGAATGCCTCCAGAGCAGTTGGGCAACCCCTTAGGGTTGCTGTGCAGGCCTGGCCGAGAAAGGTTCTCGAGACCCAAAATTCCTCGGACCCCCTCTGCCTCTGGGCCAGCATCTATCCTGTTCCCCTCTGCCTCTAGGAGAAGAAGATCCCTGAGTGTTCCGGGAATACTGAGACTTCCGGAACCACATCTTCTTTTGCCCTCGGTAATTCAGAGAAAAGATCTTTGAAGGTTTCCTTGTGATCCTGCAGCATATGCCTCTAGTTGTGCTCTGTCTTTCTGAAAGATTTGGTTCTGTTCAAGTAGAAGCATAGCTGTCTGTGTATGTCCAAAGAATGCAGAATTCTCTCCCCTTTATTCTGTGGGTTTGGATAAAAAGTAGGCAGATGAATAGTTTAGTTAAGGGCAACACTGGACACTACCTTAGGCATAAATGTCGGGTTTGTCCTCAGAGAAACCCTGTATGGATAAAAAATGATAAAAGGTTCCACAGCCATGAGTGCCTGTAGCTCTGAAACTCGTATTGCAGAGGTTATTGCCAGGAGCACAGCTGTTTTCCAAGATAAAAACTTTATATCAGCTGTAGCGGCTGGCTCAAAAGGAGGCAGGGGGAGTTTTTCCAAGACATAACTGAGGTCCCATGCAGGTACTGGTGATCTCCTTGGAGGCCTTAAGTTTTTGGCTCCTCTGAGGTACTACCTTAACAAGGGATGAGAAAAGATTGGTGGCTCTATATTGTAATGAACCGAAATGGCAAAGGCATGAATTTTAATTGATGAAAAGGATAGGCCTTTGCCCAGCATCTCAGTTAAGTATTGCAAAATCTGAGGAATATTTGGTACAGCTGTGGCAATTCCTTGTGCCTGGTTCCAAGCACAGAATCTCTTCCATTTTCCAGCATAAGATTTTCTGGTATTAGGTCTTCTGGCCTCCAATATGACATCCATCACAGCTTTAGTGAGAGGTGCATTTTGTATGAATACATTATCCGCTATGCTGCCAGATTTAAGGTCTTTAGCTGGCTGTGCAGGATCTGATTGTTTTGTTGGGATAGTAGATGAGGTATATGAGGCAAGGTCCAAGCCGGGTATTGAGACAAGTTCCTTAGGATTGGATACCAGTACTGGCGGGGCCAGTCTGGGGCAATCACTATCATCTTTGGCTTCTCATCTGACCTTTAGGAGTACCTTGGGGAGGAGAGGCAGTAGAGGAAAGGCATATACTGCTAAGCTTTTCCAGCTGAAAGATAGTGCATCCACTTTCCATGCTTGTCTGTTATAAGACCTTGTGCAGAATCTTTTTAGTTGGTAGTTGTGAGAACAGGCAAACAGATCTATATCTGGGCATCCCCATTTCCTTGTTATGCTGAAGACTTGTGGATCCAATTTCCACTCGTGGGGATCTATGAGGTTTCTGCTTAGTCTGCCAGAGTATTTATCTTTCCTGGCAGGAATTGTGCCTGCAGATGTACTTGGTAAGTCAATGCTGTCACAAAGTCATGGCTAGTCTGCAAAGGGGGTAAGACTAAGTGCCTCGCTGCTTGTTTATATACCACATGACCGTGGTGTTGTCAGTCTTTATCAGTAGTTGTCCCGGATGAAGTAGGTCCTTGAAGGCTGTCAGGGCATTCTGAACAGCTAGCATCTCTTTTTGATTGATATGTAGATGCATTTGGTTTGCGGACCATGTGCCTTGAATACATCTTCCTGCCATGTGGGCCCCCCCAGGCATAATCTGATGCATCCGTTGTTAATGTCTGCTGGCTGGGGGTAAAGTGAATGGCTGTCCCTTGTAATGGTGACAAACCTTCGCCCACCATCGAAACTCCTGTTGCAGGCAGGGAATGAGGGTAATTATTGTTTCCAGGCTGTGGCAATGTTGAGTCCAAACACTTTTTAGGTACCATTGAAGTTTCCTCATATGCAGTCTCGCATATGGAATTAGTAGAATGCAGGATGCCATGAAGCCCAAAGCCTGCAGAATTTTTCTTGCAAATAAATAGGCCTTTGTTGCCAACAGGTTGAAATAGGAAGTCAGTTGCCTTTGTTTGTCTGGCGTGAGATGAGCCATCTGGGCAGCTGTATTTAAGCTTGCACCCAGGAATATTATCTCTTGAGAGGGTACTAGTTTTGATTTCTTTTCGTTGACTGTGTACCCTAGGCCTGTTAGAAATCTCTTTACAAACGCCAGATGCTGTAGTAGAATGTCCTTGTTTTCTGCTTGAATGAGGCAGTCGTCCAAGTAAGGATATATTTGTATTCCTCTTTGTCTGCGGAACGCAATTACTGGTGCCAGGCACTTTGTGAAGACCTTGGGCGCAGTAGATGAGCCAAAGGGCAGTGCAGAGAATTGGTAGTGCATTGAACCAGCTTTGAATCTGAAGTATCTTCTGCATGCTTGTCTGATTGGGACATGCAGGTATGCCTCTTTTAGGTCTAAAGTCACAAGACAAGCCTTCTTGCCCAGCATGGGCAGAAGTTGGTGCAAAGTCAACATTTTGAACTTTGGTATATCCAGATATGTGTTTAGAATAGATAGGTTCAGTATTGGTCTCCAGGTCTTGTCCTTTCTTGGTACCAAAAACAGTCTTGAATAAAATCCTTGTCCCTGCTCTTGGACTGGTACTAGTTGAATGGCCCTCATGTCCATGAGGGATGAGACTTGCTTTTGTGCCTCTGCCCACTGCTGTTTTGGCAGGTCTGGCCAACCGTTTGTCCTTGGCAGGGTATGGAAGTGAAACTTGTAGCCTTGTGACACTATGTTTAGGACCCATTTGTCCTGGGTTATTATGTGCCAATTCTGAGAAAAAAGTGCTAGTTTTCCCCCTAATGGTGCTGCCAGAAGATAAGTGCTTGGTGCAGGCAGGGAGAAGTCATTGGGACTGTTTCCTGTATGGCTGTGATTTGTCTTCTCCACTTTTGGAGGTAGAAGCACCCCATTGTTTAGACCTGTACGAACCTTGCGCCTGGGATCTGCCTCTTGGGCATCTGTATCTGCCCCTTTGTGGTCTGTCTGACACTGGAAAGGACCAATTCTTTGTAGGCCAGAGTCTGCTAAATTTTGGAGGCTGTACCTGTAAGAAATCCTTAACCGTTTGCATAGATTTAGCTTTGTCCTCCATTTTCTTTAACACCAAACAAGGTTTCATGCTGTAATGGAGCATCTAATAATTTTGCTTTGACATGATCAGGCAGATTTTGTTCCTTTAACCAAGCATGCCTCCTGATGACAGAACCCGTAACAGCGGCCCTGCAGGAGGCCTCCAAAGAATCAAAACCACATTGCAAAGTATGCTTTCCAACTTGTTCAGCTGCATGCAATAAATCCTGCATTTCTTTATTTTCTGCACATTCAGAATTTATCAACATTTTCTGTTTAAGCAGTGACATAATATATTGCTGATATTTGAGCATATGAAACTGATAATTTAAAGCCCGTATAGCCAAGGTAGCAGAAGTGTAAATCTGTTTTCCCTATCTGTCCAATACCCTAGAATCCCTGTCAGAGGGGGTAGGGTTTTTTGCAGTTGAAGCCTTGACCCCTTTGGGACCCTGAGAGATAGTTTCTGGGTCAGCAGCAGGGTTTTTGAAAAGGAATTTATGAGAGTCAGGAACCCTGTAATACCTGTCCGTTTTAACAGCAGCTGGAGGTAAGGAGTCAGGGGTCAGACTGGACTCTGAAAATACATCATCTACAATGTCTAACACAGGTGGAATAGCTAGGGGGCCTGTGTTGTGGTAGTAAAAGGAAGTCTTTGAGCCTTTTCTTAGATTCTGAAAAATCTTGGCTCTCCCAGGAGAAATGCTCCCTTATGGTATGCAAGGTTTCCCCAAAAGAGTAATCCTCAGGAGGAGAGGCTGAAGGGATAGATTCTTCAGCATCAGAATCCTCATAGGGAGGAAGAGAGTATTCCTGATCAGAAGAGGAATCAGATGAAATGGAAACCTGATCTGAAGATTCATATTCTGTCTCTTGCCTAGGCCTTTTATCAGGTGGGGGATGGGACCCCCTGATCAAAGTAATTAAGTCTTCGGCCATTTTAAGCATCTGTTTTTTGGGCATGGAGGCCTGTCCATGAGGCTGTTGTACTTGTTTCTTTGTCTTTAAAGGTGCTTTAGTCTTTGCCTTTGAAACTGAGGTTGTTTTAATGTATAATTGAGTAGGTCTGAAAACACCCTCAGAAGCCGATGCCTGCTCAGCGGCTTCGGACCCATCTGGGGGAATAGTCTCCGAAGGTCCAATACCTTGAGCTTCCAGTGGCCTAGTCGACTCCACGTGGGAGTCGGTAGCGGCCTGCGGGTCTAAAGTAGCGGGCATTAGGGGCTGCGAAGGCGCCTCACTGAGAACCGGCGACTGGCTTAGAAGAAGCCTCGCCATCGGTTTTGGACCTCGGATGCCTGTCCTTTTCTTTTTCTTTGCGTTTCTTATGAATTCCGGTAGTCAGATGGCTATCAGACGACATTGTATAATTAAATCTTCTGCCAAAATAGTGTAATGCAAAATCGTACCGACGCTTAATAGTGCGTTGGTTAAATCTAGCACAAAACCAACAACTAGCAACGTCGTGGTCAGGGCCTAGGCAAGGAATACAGTAAGAATGAAAGTCCTTATGAGGTATTTGCTTCCCACAAGAAATACAATTATTAACTTTTTCTGACATCGGTCTGGAGCAAGAAAAAAGTTTCCCCAATGGAGTACTTAGCTTTTAATGAAGACTTTGGATCTGAAATTCGAATTCGAAAATCTCAGGAGTCAGCCGACTGGCACTTGCGAACTGCTTATGCTTCGGGCACTGCGCGGCAAAAAAGACTGAAGAAAATGGCGTCTGCTGCATATTTTATACCCCTGGCGCCCTGACATCAGGGAAGAGGCGACAGCAACCAACGCCGGACCTAGACTTTGGAATTCAGGCCGACTGAGGGTAGCCTGCCAGCAGGATAACCCAAGTGTAATGACTGCAACAGTGAAGCACGAAGAACATCGTGGCTGTGTCCTCCTGCAACATGGACTTTGGGGGAGACTCAGGCAGTTCCTTAACTAGGTCACACTGTAGTCTAGTAACGTGGGCCAGATAGTTCAGCACATTGATTGACAAGGTCGCTGACGCATAAACCCATTCCCTAGGCAGTCCATCATCCTAGACTCATGGTCAGGGGGATGAACAGAGGAACTCTCCTGGGCTAGTTCCTTTTTGGTGGCTGCTCCTACCACCATAGCATCTACAGGGGACCCTTTATTCCACGCTGGTCTGTCTGTGGGGGGCTCAAATTTTTGTCTGGGCATTTGGGGATTGGTTCCACAGTGTCCTGCTCCTTCCAAGCCCCGGAGGTGACCAAGTCCACCAAGGGATCTGTGGGAGGGGACACCCAGGAAGTAGACGGGCCTGTGCCGAAAGCCTCCAGGAACACGGATTCATCCAAGGAAGGTTTTGTCTCTGAAGAAATCAGTGTCCTCACTGAGGGACTCGGGGGAGTCTAAGTGCTTCTTCTTGCACGTATGCTTGCGAGGTACGTCTCGGGTGGGGCTCTCCAGGGGGGCACTCACAAGCCGCTTGTTCCTCAGAGGGAACCGCCTGGGGTTCCTCGAGCATGGGTTGTCTCTCAAGTAAAATGATGGGATTCGCACACAAAGCAAAGGGAGTCGGAGCGGGGTCCGAAGATATAGTTAGGGGGCCTTGATCTGTGGAGAGAACCCTTTCTACCACATTGAACGCCAAGGGAGAACGAGCTTCCTGGGACACCAGTAAGGGAACCGCTCTCCCCGGATCCAATGCGAAAATTTGAGTCGGGGCCGAAGTATACAGCACTCAGAGGGGGAAACTTGACCTGTCAATGTCAGTGCCGACACCCAGGCTCTGGCTCAGAGAGCCACTCGGATCCGAACTGGTCGGATCAGACATGCTCCGGGCAGCTGCCGGCGTCGAGGAGACAGGTACCGTTCCCGCTGACCCCCTGACTAAGGCCATCCTCGGATCCATGAACTTGGAAACTGGGGATCGGATTGGAGAAGGAGATGTTGGAGTGAAGAAGGGAAGTGAGCCCCCCCTCTAGAGGGAGAGGGGGCTGGCAAGACTCCCATCTGAATTTGTGTATGAATGAACCAACGCAATTTTATCCATGTCAACTTCAGAGAGGCTGCGGGTGGGACCGCGACAAAGCCACGGACTCCGACCTGGCGGGTCGGGGAACCGAGGCTCTAGATGGTGGTCATGGCTCCTACGGCTCCAGAGAAAATCTGGGAGATCGGAGCCGAGGGGAGTCATGGTGCCTAGGCTAACTCTTGGCGGGAGTTTCTGACAGAGCTGAAAGGTCCGGGGGCCTCTTTCTTTTATCAGGACGGTGCTCTCTCTCCTTCTCTCTGCCTTTTCTGCGCTCCGCTTCTGCAGGCTTAGAAGTGGGAGTGGGAGTCCCAGCCCAGGAGGGTGGAGAAGAATGGACAAGAGAAGGAGAGGCGGCCACAGCAACAGCTGTGACCGAAGCAGAAGAGGAGCCGGCCGCCTCCGTAGAAGGTGGCAGGCCTTACAAGGCTAACTTGGCCCGTCTGTCGTTGAGGGTGCACGGGTTAAAACCCACACAAATAGCACAGTCTGTTCAAATGGACTGTACCCAAACACATCACGCAAAGAGTATGGCCATCAGCGGGTGACAATTTGTGGCCACACTCAGTGCACCTCTTAAACACTGGCTTAGGATCTGCCATGTCCCAACACAAAAGACTTTGTAACAAGTTATTGAAAACTAGTTTTTCTACAACACATGCCACTCACCACACAGAAAGGTGAGGGGGAGGGGAAGGCAACTATACGCTAACTATCTAACTACCTAAAGCTTAACAAAAAAGCTAAAACTCAACCCACCAGCGAAGGGAGGATGAGAGGGAACCTACACTGACAGAACACATGCTCAAAAAACACTAATAATACCAAAAAACCCAACTCACAACTCGGAGCTCAGATCACGATGCTTAGGCTAGCCACGGCAAACGAGATCTGGGGGTTGGAAGGTAGTGACGGTGTAGTATGGGTAAGGGGAGGAGCTTGGAGCAGATGCTAGTGAAACTGCCGGCTCAGATCCAATACAGATCCGGTACCCACAGGTTGAAGATCAAATGAAGTAAACTACTTCAGATCAAATCATTACTAAAGTAAAAGAAGATAAGGAAAAATCTCAATGGGGTACTTATCTGAAGAAAAAATAAATAAATAAATAAAGGCTGAGTAATCAGCACAGAATAAATGCATTCAGACAAATATTCAATGACAGCATTCAGACTGACAGCAAAGAAGTTCTGGGTGTGTGCATCCATAAGTCACCTTTATGCTCTACACCTTGCATGGGGAACATACATGTGATATGGCACATGTAAGTACTAAAGGGTTTGGTATACTGGCTGGACATTGGGCTATCTTTGGCAGGAGATCCTTTATGTTAGAAATACTGCAACAGTGATACAGAAGGATATCACTCTTTGCAGTCTGAGATGAACTACCAGTACCACCAACATCTGTTGAACACCCAGACAGCTGTGGTGAGACCAAAAGGCAATGTCTGCAAATGATGTCTGGCTGCCAGCCATAAGCAAAGACCATCTACTGGATTGCCTTGCAATCTTTACACAGTAGTAGGCATCCTGAAGGTCTATCAAGCACATTCAGTTCCCCTTTCTGAAGAGAGGAAGAATGTACTGCACCATAACAATACAGAATCTGGTATTTTTCACATATGCATACAATTTGCTGAGGTCCAAAGTAGGCCTTCGGTCCTTGTTCGTCTCTGGGACTAAAAAAAGAAGATCTTGAGTAAACCCAAGAGCCTTTGTGGTCTGGTGTGACCCCCTGGATGAATTATTTTGTACAGAAGCCTAACGAATTCTTGAGCTGCCACCCTTCATTGAGGAGGTGGAATGTCTGGAAGACTTTTGTAAAATGGCTTTGGTTTGGACAAGAAATAAATTATGTAGCCTCTGGATGATTCCCTTCACCCAAGAAAACTGTGTGATGGCATTCCAGTTCTGTAGGTGAGGAGATAAGCATTCCCCGACAACCTCCAGAAAGGATCAGCAGGCAACTTTTCAGGGACAGAAAGGGATTGTCAGATAAGGGACCCCAGAATCCTTGATTCTGTGGACCCCCTCAGCCCTTGGCATCCATTGAAATTCCCACTCTGCCATAGGGGTTCCCTGTTGGAAGAGAAGTCAAAGGCAAAATGCTGGGCTTTTTTGCACTAGAGCCACTTACTTCCCTTTGATTTCTCAGAAGAGATCACTGCACGGTGGAAAAAATGAACTCTAAATGGAAGGCAGTTGTGTTGCCCTACTGGTCACTCTGTACCTTTGGACCAAAATCAACTTCTTCACAGGCTCGGAGTGGATCTCTGTGTTTTGGAGAGAAACTACTTACTTTCAACTGATATGCTAAAGTACACTGCAGTCCCCTAAAAGTTAACAGTAGAAGTAGTGGAGTACATTGCACAAACTGGTTCACTGAAAAAAATGTAGCACGTGGACGTCAGTCCATGGTTCTGTTAAGGAATCCTCTTTCTCTGGACTCTCTCTTTTTTTTTCTCCTCTCAAAATCAGGGCTGCATACCCAGTAAGAATGGAAGAATACTTCCTACTTGTCAACATATTTTTGCCAGGCACCATGAAATCCTGTTCCCCTTGTCCAATACATGCATATACTTGACCCAGTTTAAAAATTATCTAACAAACCTTACCGTTTCCCTCTTTTGTAAGGACAACTGTACTTTGGATAATCATAAAGTTCTGTCATTCGTTCCTTAAACTTTTCTCGCACTGATGAGTTGTCAAGGAAAGGCATGGTGATTTGATTCTGAGCATCTACAAAAGCCTGTGGGAAAGCACAGTTCAGTTAGTACTATTCAGGTAGACTACTTGAAAAGCACAGTAAGATGGTAACACTTGAACAGAGCAAAAGAAGTTAAAACTAGGTACCGTCGATCAAGTAATAAGTCATGTACACTACTGCACTATTCTGCGGTATTAGTTTAAGACTAAATAAAACAAAACATTTGGTGTACTGTAGTAAAAGAAATCCAGGCTGAACAAATTCACTAAAGGCAAATGTACTTTTTAGCTCTTTTACTATATGGAACTTCTTCAGAAACAAATTCTAAAAGCATACATTCTGTTTAAATAACAATAAGGAAATAACATCACATAAAATACACAAATAAAATCAGTTGCAATTACCTAATTAAGAAATACATTGTAACCTAATCACAGGCCAACAATCTAACAAAATTAAGAAAAATCTATTATAAATCTGCTGGGCAACAAATTTATATAATTCTATATTTTAACAAGCTTTTAACCAAAATAGTTTTGTTTACACCTGGTGTAACATTAGCTCAAAGAAACACCTGCTATTTTAGTTACAAAAATTCTAAGTGATTATTAAACTGGTTAATTAGTGACAATTGATTAACTTTCTCAACTACCAAAAATGCAAACTTCTTAAAATTCTGACAGGGTATACTTTGCCTTGCCAATGCATTTTTAGTACCTCTTTTCTTAATAGCAGTTGCATGTTCCTTAATTCTGGATGATAACCTCCTCGTAGTCTTGCCTATATAAAAACTGTCGCAATTGCAGAAACGCACAACGTATTCATCCTATCTAGCCTTCTCTGTTAAAAGCATAATTAATGTGTTTAAAAAAAATACTGATTGGTAGAATTAATGTACCTACACATTTTACATTGTCTGCATGAAAAAGCTCCCACTGGTCTCTCGAAGAGATCTGGATTTTCACTATTCAGATGTTCTAATATATGATAGCCACGGTGGTGCAGCGGTTAACGTTGTTGGCTCACAGAAAGAGGTCCTCCCATTCTATTCTTGGCTGGAGCGCCTTCTGTGTGGAGTCTGCATGTCCTCCCCGTGGTCGAGTGATGTATAAAAGACATGCAGGTAGCTGCGTGCATGAATGAGAGTGCCTTCGTTGAAATCCACTGCCAATCATTAGCAGACTGGAGTTCTGCTGTGGCGATCCCTAACCGGGAAAATCCGAAAGATATTACTAGATGTTCTAATATATATTTCAAATTTCTAGTATTCTTATAAATAAATTTTGGTTCATGGCCAACACTTTTGGAAACCTCGACTGCTTAAAATCACCATCCAGCTGTTTTGTATAATGTTTTTAGTACAAATACCTTCTATGCTCACAGGAACAGGGAAGGCAAAGTTTTTTCTTCTCTGGTTTGTTCCTACTCCATTTTTAGAATAAACCCTGTGATGAAAACTGGAGGAAACTTGTTACTTCTTAGGGACATTACACCATCAGAAACTGACTTAAGCTTTGCCTCAGGAAAGCCCCTGTCTTGAAACATATGTATAAGAGCCACAACTTCCTCTGAAAACTTAGTCGTCACTAACCAGACGACTTAAACAGATAACTTGTCCTCAAAAAATGTTGAGTTTCATAATGGAAGGGTGACCGCTACTAAAATGTATGTAATTATTACTAATGGTCTCTTTCTGAAAATGTTGCTCTCAGATTTCTTTTGTTCAGTGTCTAAGGTGATGGCTATGCCTAAAAAATTTACATTTTTCTAAGTCTACTTACTTCAAAATTTAATCAGTCGATGCTATTATTAATTTGGGCTAGAAAATCTAAAAACGTTCTTCATTTTCTGTCCACATAAAAATTAAATCATCAATATATCATCAGTAGTAAGTCACACAATTGAACAAGGGTAAATTGACAAGAAATTCCATCTCCCACCAACACATGACTAAACTGGCGAAAGCTGGAGCAACCTTTGCCCCCACCACTACATCTGAAATCTGCTGGTAGATAAGACTCTTCAAAGAAAAAAGTTGCTGCTCAATACCATTTCAAGAAGTAAACAAATAGTGTTAATGTCAAAGCTAACCAATTTACAATACTTACTTAAATACAGTCCAACATATTCTACACCTACTTTTTGGTTAATTGCCATGTATAAAGAGTTGACATCAACTGTGCACATAACTTGTTCTTAGCCAGTAAAACTGTACTTTTTTAACTGATCTAACAGCAGCCATGAGTCCTTCAAGAAAAATTTGCTCTTCTGTATGATCGGATTTAACACATTATCTAAATATGAAGCAGTGGTGACAGTCTTATTCTTAGGTGAAGAGACAATCGGCCTAAACGGTGGTTGGGTATGTTTTTTATGGATTTTGGGTATACCGACAATAATACCCAAATTGTGGCTGTTCAATCAAACAAAACTCAAAAGCTTGAAGAGAAATTTGATGTAGCAAGTCTAACAAAGAATCAGTGAGTCTGTAACTCTTCCTTACACGGTCTTTAGATAATTTTTTGAAACACTTAGTGTCAGACAATAGTTCCCTCATAGCTTGACTGTATACATTTGTTTGCATAACCACTACACACAGTTGCCTTTGTCTGCTTTCATGTATCTTAAGTCTGAATAACTACAAAGCTTCTTGAGGGCAGCATGTTCGCTGGCACTCAAATTGTAAAGCGGCTTACCTTTATATGTTCTTGTTAACTGGGTTTCTAAATAACTTGTAAAGATCATTTTCACACATTTGTAAAAAAAAAAAAAAAAAAAAAAAAAAAAAAACATTTAAAGTACGTGCTATCGGAAGATTAAAGGCACTAGGTTTTCTGTCTGACTGACTCTCTCGTTTATTCAGTACCCGATCAAAAATGAACTTGAGATTCAATTTTCTAATTTTCTAACAAAGAGTTTGAACTCGAGAATAACATCCATAATGAAAGCTCTATTTGTAGGGATAAGGTAAAACCCTTTGACAGTACCTTAAGTTCATCTTCAGTAAAACTCTTATTGCTTAGGTTTAAGATTTGCCAGTCCGATGTCAGCGCTCCCTTTCTCTTCCCCTTTTCTTTCTCTGAGTCACCTTTCCTCCCTTGGTCAATAGAAAATCCATAGTGGTTGCACCTCTGGGGGAAAAAGGAACTGACCCAGAGGTAGAAGTTAAGTAAAATGTGAAAACGTTTACCAAATTACTGGATTCCTCACAAGAAGATTTAGTATCATTTAACCCATTGAAAACAATACAACTGCTTATGTCACTGCTACCAAAATAACCCAATTGGTCTAGAAGATTGGTTCTATGGTCGGTAACTAGAGGCAAACCTGCAGAATTTGAAACATTAGAATCAGGTAGATTTTCAATCAAAAAAGCTTGCTTCTGGGAATACACTAGCATATCCCTATCAAGTTTTCTCTTCTTTTGATTGATGATGGTCACCACATGCCTCTGTACCTTTACTCTGAATTTGTAAAACAATAAAGATGGATGTAGATGGATCTGTCTATCCAATAATTTAATCTCTTCTTTGAGAACTTGAATCCTTTCAATGCTCCATTTGCTTAAAAGCCGAAGTACTTCTAACCCAGCCTTATTGCACACCTCACAAATTTCAGAAAACACTTTGTCAGTGTATTAAATACCATTTGGGAAGGTGTTCCCTTTGGACTGAGAGTTTACAATGTTGAGCTCACAACATCTGTTAAAATAAAAGTTCTCAAGCTCTAGCGACTTGAATTTTAACAATTTCTTCTCCAGTTCAAAAATAATGAAATGTTTTTACAATCAGGAAGAGCGGGACTATTGGTGTGAGGGTAAAGCACTGAAAGTTTAAAAATGGATTAACTCCATCACTCACCAGAAAGTTAGTAATGGTCCTATTAGAAACCACAGATGGACTCTCTCCAACTAAAGTGCCTATACTGGATGATGACCCATGGTTAAAAATTTCTCCCATTGATACCACATCCTTGGTAAAAGGTTTATGCTCACTGAATAATGCTGTTGGCTCTTCTGACAACCTCCTCCAGAGCCTGAGTAAGAGTATGTAATTCATCTGGTATCAAATGAATGCTTACATTAAGATTTGGGTCACTCTCCAAAGACATCTTTTAAAGTAAATAAAAGCAGCAGAGTGAAGCAATGCCCACAAATGAAGGTAGCTAAAAAGCCTGGAGTATTGTTAACTATAGTACCACTTCCTCACACAAACAAACTACTATAGAAAACCACTGGAATCAAGGGAAATCCAACATGAAATACAACAAAATCCATGGTGTACTGTAGTAAAACGAAATCCAGGCTGAACAAATTCACTAAAGACAAATGTATTTTTTAGTGCTTTTGTTCTTTTACTATATGGAACTTCCTCAGAAGCAAATTCTAAAAACATACCCACTGCTTAAATAACAAAAAGGAAATAACATCACATAAAATCCACAAATAAAATCAGTTGCAATTATCTAATTAAGAAATACGCCCTAACCTAATCACAGTCCAACAATCTAACAAAATTAAGAAAAATACATTATAAATCTGCTTGTCAACAAATTTATATCATTCTAAATTTAACAAGCTTTTAACTGAAAATGGTTTCTTTTAACCCTGGTGCAACAACAGCTTATAGAAACACTTACCATTTTAGTTCCAAAAATTCTAGATGATCATTAAACTGGTCAATAAATAACCAACTGACTAACTTTTTCAACTACCAAAAATACAAACTTCCTAAAATCCTGACAGGACATATTGTGCCTTGCCAATGCATTTTTAGTATCTCTTTTCTTCATCGCAATTACATGTTCCTTAATTCTGGATGATAATCTCCTCGTAGTCTTGCCTATATAAATACCATTACAACTGCAGCAACAAGTTTTACAGTCGTATCAGTCCTTCGCTGTTAAAACATAATTAATGTGTTTAAAAAATACTGATTGGTAGAATTTATGTGCCTGCACATTTTACATTGTTTGCACAGAAAAGTTCCCACTGGTCTGTAGAAGAGATCTGGATTTACACCAGTGAGATGTTCTAACGTGTATTTCAAATTTCTTGTCTTCTTATAAATAAATTTTGGTTCATGGCCAACAATTTTGGAAATCTCTTGATTGCCAAAAATCACCTTCCAGTTGTCTCGTATAATGTTTTTAAAATAAATGGTGGTGCTGCAGTAGCGTTGTCACCTCATAGAAAGACTTTGTCCCATTCAATTCTCAGCTATGGCGTCTTCTGTGTGGAGGCATACGTGAATGGGGCGTGCCTTTGTTGAAGGTTGTGCGTCAGGGCTGGTAACCTGGTACGTAAAAATCCACTACCAATCATTAGCGGACCAGAGTTCCGCTGTGGCGACCCCTAACCAGGAAAAGCCGAAAAACACAAACAAACAAACCTTCTATGCAAATAGGAACAGGGAAGGGAAAGGTTTTTTTTTTCTTCTCTGTCTTGTTCCTTCTTCATTTTTAGAATAAACCCCATGATGAAAATTGGAGGAAACTTGTTACTTCTTAGAGACACGACACTATCAAAAATTGACCTTAGCTTTGCCTTAGGATAGCCCCTGTCTCAAAACATATACATAACAGTCTCAACTTCCTTGGAAAACTTAGTCATCACTAAACAGGCGACTTAAATGGATAACTTGTCCTCGAAAAATGTTGAGTTTCATAAAGGAAGGGTGACAGCTACTAAAATATAATGTAATTATTATTAAAGATGTCAATTCTGAAAATGTCTCTCTCAAATTTCTTTTGTTCAATGTTTAAAGTGATAACTGTCTAAAAATTAACATTTTTCCCAAGCCCACTAAGTTCAAAACCAGTCAATCCTATTATCAATTTGGACTAGAAAATCTAAAAAAAAGTCTTCACTTTCTGTCCATATAAAAAAACAAATCATCAATATATCGTCTGTATTAAGTCACATAATTGAACAAAGGCAAATTGACAAGAAATTCCATCTCCCATCTGCACATGACTAAATTGACAAAAGCCGGGGCAACCTTTGCCTCCATTGCTACACGTGAAACCTGGTGGTAGGCAGACTCTTCAAAGCAAAAAAAGTTGCTGATCAATACCATTTCAAGAAGTAAGCAAACTGTTAATGTCAAAGCGAACTGATTTACAGTATTTACTTAAAGTATAACATATTCTACACCTATTTCTTGGTTAACTGCTATGTAATAAAGAGTTAACATCAACTGTGCACATAACTTGTTCTTGGCCAGTAAAATTGTACTTGTTTAACTGATTTAAAAACAGCCATCAGTCTTTCAAGAAAAATTTGCTCTTCTGTACGATTGGATTTAACACACTATAAATACGAGGTAATGATGACAGTCTTATTCTTCAGTGAAGTGACAATTGGCCTAAATGGTGGTTGGGTATGGTGTTTATCGATTTTGGGTATACCAAAAATAATATGCAATTGTGGCTGTTCAATCAAACAAAACTAAAAACTTTGAGAGAAGTGTAGTCCTGATGTAGTAAATCTAACAAAGAATCAATGAGTCTACAACTCTTCCTTACATAGTCTTTAGATACTTTTTTTGTA
Source organism: Protopterus annectens (assembly GCF_019279795.1). Lineage (NCBI taxonomy): Eukaryota > Metazoa > Chordata > Ceratodontiformes > Protopteridae > Protopterus > Protopterus annectens. The sequence continues at coordinate 1,728,699,361 of NC_056726.1, read as the reverse complement.
ACACTTAGTGTCAGACTACAGTTCCCTCATAACTTGACTGTATACAAACCATTGCCTTTGTCTGCATTAATGTATCTTAAGTCTAAATAGCTATAAAGTTTCTTGAAAGCTGCATGTTCGCTGTCACTCAAATTGTAAAATATCTTGGTACCAGAACACAGAGTGCCAAAATTTGATGGCTGCCCTCATGGTTGTGTCATCAGATTTGAAGCTAAGAGCATGACATTTAGATCAAGAGAAGTGCTGAGCTCTCAGCTGTGATCACCACATGGAAATCAACCAAATCAAACAAATGGGGAGGTGGGTTGATAGATTGTGGGGGAAAAAAAAGTTATGTCTTACCATAATGTTCCATCTGTGTTGTTCATCTTCATTCATTCATTCATTACTGATGGGTTATCGGTTCCGTCCTCTGAACCAAGCCGGCCAATATCAAGCTTGCGTCAGCCAAAAACTCTCGAGCCAAGGTCCTACCCAGAATGCTCTGCTTCCTGTTACCTCAGATCGAGTTTGCAAGTTGACAGATAAAAGTGGAGGTTACCTGTTGTCATAACAGACCTACAATAAAGGAGTACATGAGACCAACCAGGAACCTCCGGACGGGGGATGGAGGGTGGGAAGTAATGAATGAACAAAGATCAACAACATAGATGAAACGTTATGGTAAGACATAACTTCTTTATCTGATGTTGTTAATCTTCGTTCATTCCTTATTGATGGGACAGAGTCCCCAGCTACTTGTATCCCTGGGTGGCCCTCATGGAAGGACATTCCTGAGCACTATGGAACCAAAGGAAGCTCAACCTCTGGAGGCCAAGTCCAATTTGTAATGAAGAATAAAGGTATGAGGTTTGGTTGCAGCTCAGCAAATATCACTGAGGGAATCCTTAGCATGGAAAGCTGCTGAAGTTGCCATAGATCTTGTAGAATTTGCTTTCACTCTATGAGGCAAGGTGAGATTGTTTTTGTTGTAGATAAAGATAATACAATTTTTCAACCATAAAGCCAATGTAACTTTTGATACAGGATGACCTCGTCTAGGTCCAGAAAAAGCCAGAAACAGTTGGTCTGATTTACGGGTAGATTTTGTTCTGTCCAGATAAAAACATATTTGCCTATGAACATCCAAGCAGGCAATACTCTCCTTTGTTAGAATGGTTAGGAAAGAACACTGGAAGGTCAATATATTGGTTGACAGACCACTCTAATACCACTTTTGGTAAAAAGGAAGAATTAGTTCTCAGTAATACCCTATCCTTATGGAAGATAAGATAGGGAGGTTTGATGCATAAGGCTTGAAGTTCTGACAAGCGTCTGGCCGATGTGATTGCAAACAGAAACAAAGTTTTCCAAGAGAGATATTTTACATCACATGAAGACGCAGGTTCAAAGGGGGGAGCTGTTAGAGCTTGCAGAACCAATGCCAAATCCCAAGGTTGTACTGGTTCTCTAAAGAGAGGTTTTAGGTGGATAACCCCTTTCAAGAAAGTTTTACAGAGTCTGTGTGAGATAAGTGAAGAAGCCTGAAAACCAATTTGGAAATCTGACATGGCAGCTAAATGCACACGAATAGTAGAAGCAGACACCCCAGAGTGGAAAAGATGTGATAAGTAATCCAGAACCACCGAAAATGGGGCTGACAAGGGGTCTAATTGTTTATTTGCTGCCGATAGAGAGAACCTTTTCCATTTGTTAAGATAGATTAATCTGGTAGCCGATTTATGAGATGCAAGAATAATGCGCACAGGGACGACAGGTTTTCATGCCTGGCAATCACTGGAAGGGGAGAAACCAAGCTGTCAGTTTCAGGGTTATTAGATTGGGGTGAGTCAGACCCTGCGGATGGGAGATCAATGTTGGGGATGGATTGAGAATCCACTGTTGATCTAGCAGGTGAGGCCAGAGGAAGGGAAACCAGACTTGTTGTGGCCAATATGGAGCAATGAGGATCACTCTGCTCTTCAACTGTCGTGCTTTCTTCAGAAATTGGGAGATGAGGGGAACAGGAGGATAGGCATAAATTAGACCCGAGGGCCAAGGGTGGACTACAGCGTCTGTCGGTGACTGTCCCGAGGGGGGATTAGGGCAAAATAGTTGCTGCACTTGTGGTTGGTTTTGGAGGCAAATAGGTCGCAGCAAGGCTGGCCACAGCAGCTGAAGATTCCTGCCACTATCATAGGATTGAGGGACCACTCGGGAGGTTGCAGAATGCACCTGCTCAATTTGTCCACTATCAAGTTGGAGCTCCCGGGAATGTGCATTACAATTAGAAAGCAGTTGGAAGCTATCGCCCATTGCCATATTCTCAAGGCCTCTCTGCATAACGGGTAAGATCTGGTGCCCCCTTGTTTGCTGATGTACCAGACCACTGACATGTCTGACTGGATCGCAACAGTCCCTGATGGAAGGATGGAATGAAATGCTTGCAACGCTAGTAGCACCGCCCTCAGTTCCAGGACACTGACATACAAAAGGGCCTCTGTCTCCGACCAGGTGCCTAGGACCGAGTTTCCCTGACATAGCCCCCCACCCCATCAGTGAGGCATCCGTGGTCACCATGGCTATCGGCTGATGGGGGTTGAAGGGGCAAGACCATTGTTGGGGATTTTGAAATGTCCACCACAGTAAATCTTGCTTGCATCTCTGAGTTATACTTATCTGAAAAGACAAAGGATAATATAGAGGGTACCACTGAGTGAGAAGTAGCCACTGAATGAGCCTCATGTGGATTCTGGCTAGAGGAACAATGGTGATCGAGGCTGCCACTGACCCCAAGAGTTGGAGTATAGTTTGAGCGGGAGATTTGTGGTGACAGAGCAGCAGTTGAACCTGTTGCCTTATTCTCTGAAGCCTGTGGTCCGAAAGGGATGTTGTGCAATTTCTCGTGCCCAACAGTACCCCTATAAATTCCAAAGACTGAGCTGGGGGTCGTATTGGATTTCTTCCAGTTTATAGTGATTCCCAGGCTTTGAGCTGTTAGGAGAGTGTAGTGCAGGGCTTCTTCCAGCAGACGCTTGGTGGGGGCGGTGAGGAGCCAGACGTCTAGATATGGAAATGCCTGGAATCCTTGAAGTTGTAAGTGAGCGATAACCACTGCCATGCATTTGGTAAACACTCTGGAGGCTGTAGAGAGACCAAAGGGCAGAGCTCGAAATTGGTAGCGACTGGCTCCTATGCGGAAGCGGAGGTATCTTCTTTAGCGTTTGTCCATTTTTATGTGGTAATACGCATCTTGAAGATCTACTGAGCACATCCAATCATCTTCTTCCAGAAGAGAAAGGATAGACTGAAGCATGACCATCTGGAATTTCTCCATTTTTACAAATTTGCTCAGTGTGATGAGATCCAGACTTGGTCTCCAGTCCCCTGTCTTTTTTGGCACTAAAAAGAACCTTAAGAAAAAAATGGATTCTGTCTGGTCTGCAGAGACTGTCTGGATGACTCTTTTTTGTAGCAGCTTTTGGATTTCATGTGCTACTGCTTCCCTTTGACTGGGTGGAACGTCGGGTAATACTCTGGATGAAATTGGACAAAGATGGAAGGGTATGTGATAGCTTCTGGATATTATCCGTTGTACCCAAGAGTTGGTGGTTATATTTTGCCAGGCAGCGGGGTACAAGGAAAAATTACCCCCGACCACTTCCAGAGGTGAGCAGTCAGACAACGCTTCAGGAGTGCAAATAGGGTTGGCCAGAGAAGGAATCTTTGGAACCCCGGTTTCGCGGACCTCCTCTGCCCCGAAAGGGGTGTCTTCCATTGGAGTTTCTCCCTCTGCCTCTAGGGGAGAACTCGGCACATACGTCCCGGAAAGAGCCCTGTGATTTCTTGTGCCACATCTTCCCACTACTCTGATTTCTGGAGTAAAATCGCTGAGGAGTGGAGTGTCTGACACCAACGGCAGACAGGGTCTTGCCATCTTGTTCGTACCTTGCCAGCGTATCTTTCACTTTAGGGCCAAACAAAGAAGAGGCCTCAATGGGGCATTCATGAAGGAAGCCTTAAAGGAGTCGGCGAAATCGCAAAGACACATCCAGGCATGTCATCTGGTGACTATACCCACGCCTGCCGCTCTAGCCTCCCCTTCCAGTGCATGAGAAATAAGACGCATGGAAGATTTGGAAATGGACTCTAGGGTGGCTATCTGAGAAGCCACATTGTCATGGACCTCGTCAGAAAAGTACAGTTTTGTACCTACCATAAATGTAGATGTTCGAGTGCTCATACAGCTGCAGTCATAACAGATGGGTTATCCTGCCATCAGGCGGGTCCTCGGTCGGCCGAATTCCAAAGTCAAGGTCCAGCGTCGGTTGTCGTCGCTTCTTCCCTGACGTCAGCGTGTCAGGGGTATAAAAGAGGCAGCCAACGCCATTTTCTTCAGTTTTTCTTGCCCCAGATGTCAGGTGCCCCCAGAAGGAAGGCAAACATAATGTTATGCAAAGATGCAATGTTGAGAAATCAAAAAATTAGAAGTTATGTACTTACCATAACTTTCCATCTGAGTAGGTGGATTCATTTGTCTGCAACCTGTGGGTTATGGATCCGATATCGGATCTGAACCGGCATGATTATCCAGCTATGGATCCGAGCTCTTAGCTCCTCCCCTCACCCATAATGCCCTGCTCTCCCTACATGACCTCAGATCGAGTTTGCCCTGAATAAAAATACCCTGAAAAGGGTAACACGTAATATGCAGGAAACTGACAAGGCCAGGGGAATAGGAGGGCGGGATGGTTGCAGACAACTGAATCCACCTACTCAGATGGAATGTTATGGTAAGTACATAACTTCTAAATCTGAAGTAGGAGATTCATTTGTCTGCAACCTGTGGGACAGAGTCCCCAGCTACCTGAATCTTGGGCGGCCGTCATGGAAGGATATTCCGGAGCACCGAGGAGCCAAAGGATGCTCTACCTCTAGATGTGATATCCAGCTTGTAATGAGAAATAAAGGTATGAGATGAAGCCCAAGTGGCTGCTGAACAAATGTCATCCAGAGGAATCCTAGCCTTAAAGGCCGCTGAGGTAGAAACTGACCGGGTCGAATGGGCATGGACTCCCTCCGGTGCGGGCCTCCCAGAAGCCTGATAAGCTAAAAGGATACATTGCGAAATCCAGCGTGACAAGGAGACTTTGGAAATTGGCTTACCCAGATTGAATTTGGAAAAGGAAATGAACAACTGGTCAGACTGCCTATGACCAGCTGTCCTGTTAAGATAAAAACGAAGCTGCCTGTGAACATCCAAGGAATGCAGCTTGTATTCACCCTTGTTTTGATATTTAGGAAAGAAAACAGGGAGGTTAATGGACTGATTAATGTTTGCTTCTGAAACTACCTTAGGAAGAAAGGAGGGATTGGTCCTGAGGTATACGCGGTCTGCATGGAAGACCAAGTAAGGAGGCTTCATGGATAAGGCTTGAAGTTCCGAAACTCTTTTGGCCGAGGTAATGGCTACTAAAAAAGCAGTCTTGAGGGATAAAAATTTAAGATCTACTGTGGCCGCAGGTTCGAAGGGGGGAGCGGTCAAGGCCTGAAGAACCAAAGAAAGATCCCATGGAGGAACCGCTTGCTTGATAGGGGGTCGAAGGAGAAAGGTGCCTTTTAGGAAGATTTTACACAATTTGGCAGACATAAGAGGTCCAGAGTCATGACCAACATGATAATGAGAAATGGCCGCGAGCTGCACTTTGACCGTGGAACTACTGGCACCATCATTAAAAAGAGTAGTTAGGAAGTCTAGCACCAGAGGAAGGGGAACGGTAAAGGGATCTAGACCTTGCCGCTCCGCCCAAATGGAGAATCGTTTCCATTTACTGCGGTAAACTTTCCTGGTAGATGGTTTATGAGCCGCTACCAGGATGGCCTTAACGGGGGACGAGATACCGGGAGTCCTAATTAGGAGTGGAACTGGAGCAGCCAAGCAGTCAGCTTCAGGTTGTCCAGATTCGGAGTTGGTAGGTTCGATGGGTGCGATATCAGATCCGGAATGGGATCTGTAATCCAAGGTGGATTCACCGAGTGAGACCTTAGGTAAGGGAACCAGATTTGTCGAGGCCAGAATGGGGCAATGAGGATCATTCTGCACCCCAACCGAGAGGCTTTCTGAAGAAATTGGAGCATCAGAGGCAAAGGGGGGTAAGCATAAAGAAGACCGGGAGGCCAAGCATGCACCAGAGCGTCTCTCGGGGAATCCCCTGGAGGAGGGATTAGAGCGAAAAAACTGTCGCACTTGGTGTTTGAGGGAGACGCAAAAAGATCGCAACAAGGAGCTCCCCACCGTGCGAAGATATGCTTCGCTACTTGAGCATTGAGAGGCCACTCGTACGAGGAGAGAATGGTGCGATTGAGCTTGTCCGCAAGGATGTTGGACCGACCCGGAATATGCGTTGCGATGAGAAAGCGGTTGGTGGAGATCGCCCATACCCACACTCTCATGGCTTCTCGACATAAGGGCTAAGACCTGGTTCCCCCCTGTTTGTTGATGTACCAGACCACCGACATGTTGTCTGACTGAATCGCAATTGTTCCCGAGCACTGCTCTCATCTCTAGAACATTGATATGCAGGGAGGTCTCTGAGTCGCTCCACGTGCCTTGGACCGTCCTGCCTGCAAAATGCCCCCCCCACCCAAGGCGGGAGGCGTCCGTGGTCACCGTGGCGAGAGGGGGAGAAGCACAAAAGGGGCGGCCTCCATGGAGATCCTGTGAGTGGAGCCACCACAAGAGGGACCGCTTGCAAGCCTTGCTGATCGCGATGGGATGATGCATAGGTAGAGCAAGGTAAGACCACTGAACTTGAAGTGTCCACTGAAGGACCCGCATGTTGAATCTGGCGAGTGGAAGAAGAGATATTGCTGCCGCCATGGACCCTAGAGCCCTCAGGACCAATTCCGCCGGAACAGAGCTGGAGTGGAGGATGGCCCGCACCTGAAGTCACAGATTCTGAACTCTGTCGGCTGTGAGGAAGGCTCTTAACTCCCTCGTGTTTAATCTGGCACCTATAAAATCTATCAACTGAGAAGGGGCCAGGTTGGATTTTGCTACATTTATTTAACTATTGCTAATACTTTGGCGAACACCCTGGGGGCTGTTGTGAGACCAAAGGGAAGGACCCTGAACTGGTAGTGACTGGCTCCCAGCCAGAAGCGAAGAAACCTCCTGGAACGTCTGTCCATTAGTATGTGGTAGTACGCATCCTTGAGGTCTATAGAGCACATCCAGTGATTCTCTCCCAGAAGGGGGAGGATGGATTGCAAGGTGACCATCCAGAACTTCTCTTTGGGAACTGCCAGGTTTAACAGGGACAAGTCTAAAATAGGTATTAGGTCCCCCGTCTTTTTTGGCACTAAAAAGAACCTGGAGTAGAACCCTGATCCGATCTGGTCTGGGGGGACGGGCTGGATGGCTCTTTTCCCCAGCAGATGGCCAATTTCTGCCGAAGCGGCCTCCCACTGACCGGGTGGAACGTCGGGGAGGGATTTTAATTTTGGAATGTGATGAAAGGGGATCTTGTATCCTCTGGATATAATGCGGAGGACCCAACGGTCTGATGTTATGGACTCCCATGCCGCTAGGTGCTCTGAAAAACGTCCCCCGACTGCCTCCAGAGTGGAGCAGTCGGGCAACCCCTCAGGGCTGCTGCGCGGGCCATTCAGAGAAAGGTTCTCTGGACCCGAAATTCCTGGGAGCCTCTCTGCCCCTGGGGTGGCGTCCTCCCTGTCCTCCTCTGCCACGGAAGGACTGGTTGTCCGGAGCGGGTTGGGATTGCTGCGACTTCCGGAACCACATCTTCTTCTGGCCCTTTTGGTTCCTAGAGTAGGACCTCTGGGGAACAGAGAAGCGGATTCCGATGGCAGACAGCGTCTTCCCGTCCTTTTCGCTCTGGGTCAAGGTGTCGCGAACCGTTTTGCAAAAAGGGCAGAACCATCAAAGGGGGCATTCGCGAAGGACGCCTTGAAGGGCTCCGTGAAATCGCAATGACGGAGCCAGGCCTGGCATCTAGTGACTAGGCCTACTCCTGCAGCTCTAGCGGCTCCCTCAGTAGCATGGGACAGCAACCGCATAGAGGTATTTGTCACGGATCGAAGAGTGGCCATACGGGTGGAGTGCAAAAGTTTGTCCTCCTCCGACATGGACTCTGGGGGGGATGCAGCGTATTCTTTAATAAGATCGCGCTGCATCCTGGTAACATGTGCCAAGTAGTTGAGCGCCCTCACTGAGAAGGTCGCAGAACTAAACATTCGCTTTCCCAAGCGGTCCATCATCCGAGACTCCTTGCTCGGAGGATGGACTGAAGGACTCTCCTGTGCGAGTTCCTTCTTGGTGGCTGCTGCCATCAACATGGCATCTACCGGAGGCCCCTTACTCCAATGGGCATGGTCTGCAGGGGGGCTAAGGATTCTGTCTGGCCTCTTGGGGATTGGCTCCACGGTGTTCGGTTCCTTCCACGCCCTGGTGGTAATAAGGTCCACCAGGGGGTCAGCAAGAGGGGACACCCAAGAGGTAGAAGGGCCCGCTTCGAATGCCTCCAAGAACACGGACTCGTCCGAGGAAGACTTGGGGGCAGACCACCCACCCCTTATGTGAAGCATTTCCATGATGTCTCAAAAGGAGACATCCTCGGGGGGTGATCTTGGGGAGCCTTCCCCTTCCTCCAAATCCGTGTCTTCAGTTAAAGACTCGGGGGAGTCTATGTGCCTCCTTTTACACGTATGCTTGCGAGGGGCTTCCTCGGGGGGGCTGTCCGAGGAGCCCTCGCAAGCAGTGTCTTGTTCCAAAGGAACAGCTTGGGGCACTGAAGCGGGCTGTCCCAGTGGCCGGATGGTGGAAGCCTGACCCAGTGCAGATGGAGCGCGGGACGGAGCCGAAGCAAGTGCCGGGGGTCCGGAAGCCCTCAACAGAGCCCTCTCCACTACATCAAAAGCCGAGGGGGAGCCAGCCCCGACCAAAGGATCTGAAAGTCGGCTCCCCCTCGGATCCGAAGAGTGGATCGTTGCCGGCCCCGAGACACTCGGATCCGAGGGACCAGTGCGCTCCGACACAGACGGCGCCGAAGGCACACTGAGTCCCCCGGATCCGAAGCTCGGAGCCAGGCTCTGAGAGGTCGGATCCGAAACACTCGAGGGCAAGGTCGGATCCGAAGTACCTAGTACTATCGGCGCCGACCCACCCCCGGCTCCGAAGCTGCCCGGCTCCGAACACTCCGAACCCGGGTAGTGGGTCGGAGAAGGAGCTATAGGCTTGAAAAATGGGGTCGAGCTCCCCCCCAGAGGGGGGGGGGAGGCAGGAGCACTCCCATCTGCATCTGGGCCTGGATGAACCTTCTCATCATCCGGTCCAGATCGGCGTCGGAAGGGCTATATGTGGATCTCGAAGAGGCTACCGAGGTAGGCCTTGAATGCCTCCTCGATAGCCTCGACGGAGATCGGGTCTCCTCCTCCTCAGGCCCCGGTGAAAAGCAGACCGGAGACCGGAGCCGAGGGGGGGGGGGGGGAGAGCCAGCAGCCAAGGAGGCCGGAGGAGAGGCCCGCTTAGCTGGCGGGGCCGAAACGGAGGTCTCGGCCCGCCGCTTGTGGTGCTTCTCTCTCCGGTCCTTTTTTCTTGCCTCCCTCGCCTCCAACCCAGCAGCGGGAGGTTGAGTCCCAGGTGGAGGAGGGGGGGGAGCAGGTGAGGAGGGAACCGAGGCCACGGTACCCACCACAGGAGCGGGAGCCGAAGCCGAGTCCGGGGGTAGAAGTCCCGCCAGGACCAGCTTCGACCTTCGCTCCTTCAATGCCCTGGGGTTGAACCCTGCACAAGGCATCGAACGCACTAAGTGTGGCCATCAGCAGGGGAATGCTTATGGCCACACTCGGAGCACTTGGAAAATATTGCCTTAGGGGCTTCTGACATAATAAAGTCTTTTTTTTTTTTTTTTTTACCAAAAAACAAAAGACAGAAAACTAGTGCTACACAAGCACACACACAAGGCCCCAAACAATACACACACACAGAAACTCCGACCAGCGAGGGGAGGGTATAAACTTAAAGTGTAAAAATTAAAAATTTTAAACTGAAACTATCAAAAGATAAAGGGGAACCTAACACAATCACTCAAAACTCACAACAAATTATGAAAATAAAGCTTTCTTTAGGTTTAAATAACACTTAGCTGAAGAGCTCAAAGATCCAAGACCTGGTTACCAGCGCGGCAAACTAGATCTGAGGTCATGTAGGGAGAGCAGGGCATTATGGGTGAGGGGAGGAGCTAAGAGCTCGGATCCATAGCTGGATAATCATGCCGGTTCGGATCCGATATCGGATCCATAACCCACAGGTTGCAGACAAATGAATCTCCTACTTCAGATCAGTAGTTGCAAGCAAATACACCATAAAAGAATACCCCAAAAAGGTTATATGAAAAGTGTTTGTCATAAGGCCTGTCCTAAGAGGGGTTGGAGGGAGGGAAACCTGGACTGCAGCTGTATGAGCACTCGAACATCTACATTTATGGTAGGTACAAAACTGTACTATGTTCATCGTGCATACAGCTGCAGTCATAACAGATGGGTAGAATCCCAAAGCTAAGTAAGGGTGGTAGGCACTAAGTGGAACAAGGAGGGGCTAGGATGCCCTGCAGGACTGCTGTGGCAAAGCCCGCTCTAGATTTTGAGTATTGTGGGAGGTGATAGTGCTTGGAGAAAGTGTGCACTGAACTCCAGGTGGCTGCTTCCAAAATGTCCTTGGTAGGGACTCCCCTGAGGAAGGCTGCAGAGGTAGTGGGATCTGATGCATGCAGGCACAGTTTTTCCATGAAATGAGTAACAAAAGCGTATGCAGTGGGCTATCCATTTTGAAATTGTCTGTTTGGAAATAGCCTTTCCCTGAGCACCTACAGCATAGGACACACAGAGTTGCTCAGATTTCCTGAATGGCTTTGTTCTGTCCAAGTAGTAATGTAGTTGTCTGTGAATGTCCAAGGAATGTAGTAGTCTTTCCCCTTTGTTTTGTGGATTAGGATAAAAGGTAGGTAAGTGGATAGTCTGATTCAAAGCTACACTGGATACTACCTTTGGCATAACGTAGGATTGGTTCGTAAGGAAACTCTGTCCTGATGGAAAATGATGAATGGTTGCACAGCCATGAGGGCCTGTAGCTCCGAAACCCTGCGTGCTGAGGTGATAGCCAGAAGAAAGGCTGTTTAACATGACAAGTACTGTAACTCTGTTGAAGAAGCTGGCTCAAAGGGAGGAAGGGTCAGCTTTTCCAATACGTAGTTGAGGTCCCAAGCAGGGACTGGTGGTTTCCTTGGGGGTTTTAAATTCTTTGCCCCTCTGAGGAACTGCCTTAAGAGAGGGTGGGAGAATAATGGAGGATCTGTGTTGTATTGTGCAGAAATGGCTGAAGCGTGGATCTTGATGGAGGAGAAGGAAAGTCCATTGTTTAACATCTCAGCTAGGTACTGTAAAATTTGAGGTATATTTATTACCCAAGGATTCCGTCCCTTTTCTAGATTCCAGGCACAAAATCGTTTCCATTTGGCGGAGTAAGCCTATCTAGTAGAAGGTCTTCTGGCCTCCAAGATGACATCCTGCACCTCCTTGGAGAGGAGAAACTGTTGGGAAATCAAGGAATTCTCCATGCAGCTAGATTTAGAGTTTTGAGATGGCTGTGAAGGGTTTTGTAGTTGTGCTGGGACAACAGAAGAGGGACTAGAGGTAGTATCCATGGTGGGGAATGTGTCAGGCTCCTCAGTAGTGGATACCAGTGTTGTCTTGGCCAGTCTGGAGCGATGAGAATCATATTCGGCCTCTCTGCTCTGGCTTTTAATAGAACTTTGGGCAGCAGAGGAAGAGGCGGGAAGGCATAGACTGTCAATGTTGCCCAATTGAAGGAAAGTGCGACCACTTTCCAGGCCTGTGGATGATAGGTCCTTGAACAAAATTTTTTCAACTGGCAATTTCTGTGGGTAGCAAAGAGATCTATGTCTGGCTGTCCCCATGCCCGAGTTATCTTTGTGAAAAGTTGAGGATGCAACTTCCATTCGTGTGGATCTGTCATATTTCTGCTTAGGTTGTCTGCCAATGTGTTTTTCTTCCCTGGCAGGAATTGTGCCTGCAGTTGAATTTACAATTCCAGTGCTGTGTTCCATAGGGTCATGGCTTGCCTGCACAGGGGGTATGAATGAGTTCCGCCCTGTTTGTTTATGTACCACATCACTGTGGTGTTGTCTGTCCTTATCAATAGCTGGCCTGGGTGCAGTAGGTCTTTGAAGGTCATAATAGCCTTTTGCACGGCTAGCATTTCCTTTTGGTTGATGTGGAGGTGCTTCTCTTTTCGGGTCCATTTTCCCTGAATGCACTGATCTGTCATGTGTGCTCCCCAGGCGTAGTCTGAGGCATCTGATGTGATGATTTGAGTTGCTTGAGGTACACAGAAAGGAAGACCTGTGTTTCTTTGGCAAGCTTGAGTCCACCACAAAAATTCCTTTTGAAGGCATGGAATGAGTGGGATAATTGTTTCCAAGCTGTGGCTGTGTTGAGACCATAAGTTTTTCAGGTACCATTGAAGTTTCCTCATATGCAGCTTTGCACATGGGTTTAGTAGGATGCAAGATGCCATGAATCCCAGAGCCTGCAGGATTTTCCTTGCAGTTAGCCTGGTGTAAGTTGCCATTTTTCAGAAGTATTGAGACAGTTGCCCTTGCTTGACTGGCATGAGGTTGGCCATCTGGGTGGTTGTATCCAAGCTGGAACCCAGGAAAATTATTTGTTGAGAGGGTATTAGTTTTGATTTCTTTTTGTTGACTGTGTATCCCAGGAAGTTCAACAGTTTTATTACAAATGCCAGGTGCTGCAGTAGTATGTCCTTGCTGTCCGCTTGGATCAGGCAGTCGTCCAGATATGGGTAGATTTGTATCCCTTGTAGTCTGCAGAAGGCGATTACTGATGCCAGGCATTTCGTAAACACTCTGGGCGCAGTAGATAAGCCAAAGGGCAATGCAGAGAATTTGTAATGGGTTGAACCTGCAAGAAATCGGAGGTATCTTCTGCAATCTTGTCTGATAGGGACATGCAGGTATGCCTCCTTGAGGTCCAATGTTACCAGCCAAGACTCCTTGCCCAGCATGGGAAGAAGCTGCTGTAATGTGAGCATCTTGAATTTTGGCACCTGTAGATATGCGTTTAGGATGGATAGGCCTAAGATAGGTCTCCAATCTTTGTCTTTCCTCGGTACCAGGAATAGTCTGGAATAAAACCCTTGACCTTGTTCTTTTGCAGGTACCTCTTGAATTGCTTTCATGTCTATGAGAGCTGAAACTTGTTTTTGTGCCTCTGCCCTTTGATTCTGTGGCAGGTTTGGCATGCCTCTCATTTTTGGAAGGGTGTGAAAGTGGAACCTGTAGCCTCTGTCTATAATGTCCAGAATCCATTTGTCTTTTGTAACAATATGCCAATTTTTTGAGAATAATGTCAATTTTCCGCCCAAAGGTGTTGCCATTAAAGTTTGCTTGGCAGGTGTAGGGGGAAGTCATTGTGTCTGTTTTCTAAAAGACTGTGATCTATCTTCTCCACCTCTTGGGGTTGGTGCTTGCTACTGTTTGGCTCTCAAGGATCCTTGAGGTTTCCCTCTGCTCCTTGGGCGCCTGTATCTGCCCCTTTGAGGTCTGTCCGTGGCTGGAAAGGACCAATTTTTTGAAGGCCAGTTTCTGCTGAAACGTGGAGGCTGTACCTGCAGGAAATCTTTCACTGTTTGCATTGATTTCGCTTTTTCCTCCATTTTCTTTAGCACCTCCTCAGCTTTAACACCAAACAATACATCTTTTTGAAGAGGTGCATCTAATAATTTAGCTTTGACATGATCTGGTAAGGTTTGCTCTTTGAGCCAAGCATGCCTACGTATAACAGACCCCGTAACAGCAGCTCTACATGAGGCCTCTAAAGCATCAAAACCACACTACAAGGTATGTTTACCCACTTGCTCTGTACCATGCAACAAATCCTGCAACTCTTTTAAATCAGGTTGTTCTGGTTGTGTCATCTTGCTTTTCAGCTGAGATGTCAAAAACTGTTGATACTTTAACAGATGGAACTGACAGTTTAATGCCCTCATGATTAAAGTGGCCGAGGTGTACACCTTTTTCCCCCACCTTTGTAAAGCTCTGAAATCTCTCTCTGAAGGTAATGGATTTTTAGCAGTAGAGGCCTTAATTCCCTTGGGACCCTGTGAAATAGTTTCTGGGTCAGCAGTATGGCTTTTATGTAGGAACTGGTGAGAATCAGGAACCCGGTAATACCTGTCTGGTTTAACAGGAGCTGGAGGCAAAGAATCAGGATTAAGGCTGGCTTCTGTGTACACATCATCCAATATATCTAAAACAGGAGGGATAGCCAGAGGCCTATGCTGGGGGAGCAGAATAAATTCCCTGAGCCTTTTCTTGGAATCTGAGTAATCTTGGCCTTCCCAGTGAAAGTGTTCCCTCAATGTATGCAGGGTTTCCCCAAAAGAGAAGTCCTCAGGGGGGGAGACCGAGGGAATAGACTCCTCTGCTTCAGAGTCTTCGAATGGAGAATAGGCATAATCCTGGTCCTCAGATAGTTCTGAGGTAAAAGAAGCTTGATCTGAGGAAGGGTAGTCTTCCTCTAATCTGGGCCTTTTGTCAGAGGGGGGGATGAGAACCCCTGATAAGAGTAATCAAATCCTCAGCCATTTTAAGCATCTGTTTTTAGGCATGGTGCCTTGAGACGGGGTCTGAGGAACCTGATGTTTGGTTTTCATGGCTGCTTTAGATTTAGTGAAGGCTTTAATAGAGAAGGAGGAAGGCCTGAAGACCCCTTGAGAAATGGCAGGCCTGTCTAAATTCTGAGTTTGCTGAAGGAACGGACAGCACACAATAAGAGGGCTGGAAACACAGCTTTAATACTCCACATACGATAAAGATATAAAATCCAAGTAATGGTAAGCGCTTTCGGCAGGATCAAATAACCCGCCTTCATCAGACAACCTGTCTGATGAAGGCGGGTTATTTGAACCTGCCGAAAGCGCTTACCATTACTTGGATTTTATATCTTTTTTATCATATGTGGAGTATTAAAGCTGTGTTTCCAGCCCTCTTATTGTGTGCTGTCCGTTCCTTCAGCAGTCTTCAGTTTGTTTTCGTTTGGTCTTGATAAATTCTGAGTTTCCCCGCCAGGAGTGGCGTCGGGATCTGTAGTAGTAATGGGGGCCAAGGAGCCTGTGTCCTCGGGTACTGAAGACACCGGTAATGCATTGTCATCGGTACTCAGGGGTTGCGTAGGCGCCTCGCTGAGTACCGGAGAACCGGTAGTCGGCCTTAGCGTGGTTTCAGTAGGTGGTGCGGACCTCGTATGTCGGTCCTTATCTTTGCGTTTTTTGCTCAAAACTGGAGTCGGAGTATCCGACGACATAATATAATTAAATTTTTTGCCAAAAAAGTGAAGGGCAAACTCCGCCCGACGCTTAATAGTGCACTTATTGAATCTAGCACAAAAACGGCAGGCCGAGACGTCGTGGTCTGGGCCTAAGCAAGGTATACAGAAAGAGTGGAAATCCTTATGCGGTATTTGCTTCCCACATGAAATGCAATTATTAATTTTGTCTGTCATCGGTCTGAGGCAAGAAAAGTTTCCCCAACGAGGTACTTAGCTTTCAATACGACTTTGGCTGAAATACTTTCGTAAATCTCAGGAGCTGGCCTACCGGCACTTGCGAACTGCTTCTGCTTCGGGTACCGCGCAGCAAGAAAGACGGAAGAAAATGGCGTCCGCTGCCTCTTTTATACCCCTGACGCGCTGACGTCAGGGAAGAAGCGACGACAACCGACGCCGGACCTAGACTTTGGAATTCGGCCGACCGAGGACCCGCCTGATGGCAGGATAACCCATCTGTTATGACTGCAGCTGTATGCACGATGAACATCAGCTCTTGCCAATGTTTCAGAGAGCTGGTTGATAAGATCCCTCTGAAGCCTGGTAAAGTGTGCCAAATAGTTCAAAGACCTTACAGCAAAGGTTGATGAAGCAAACACACACTTCCCTAATCTGTCAATCGCCCGGGACTCCTTGTTGGGCGGATGGACAGTTTGGCTCCCTTCTGCCAAAGCCTTCTTAGTTGCAGCCGCCACCACCATAGCATCTACTGGAAGACCTCGTGACCAATGTGGGTGCTCAGCTGGGGGCAGTAATATTTTGTCTGGTTTCCTTGGTATCGCTTCCAGGGTGTCAGGAGCCTTCCATGCGTGCTGGACAATGAGCTGGATGAGCTCATCGGCAGGCAGGGTGACCCAGGAGGTAGGTGGCTGGGCACGAAAAGCCTGCAGGAATACGGATTCTTCAGAGGAAGGATTAGAAGATTTCCAGTCACCCCTCTGTCTAAGGATCTCGAGGATGCCACCAAAGGACACCTCCTCAGAGGGTGATCATGGGGACCCTTCCCCGTCAGCAAAATCCGTATCTTCAGTCAATGACTCCTCAGTGGAGTCCATGTGCTTCATCTTGCACGACGCTTTGTGGGGTACTTCCTCAGTAGGAGGTTCTGGGGAAGACTACAAAGAGGGGGTCTCCTGAGAAGGAGAAATCTGAGGCCCTTGAGCCCAGTGGTTGTGGCTTTTGACAGTTGCGGCACAGAGGGGGGAGAAGACTCCGACATGTGGGATTTGCCAGTGGAGGCAAGCACCCTCTCCATGGCCTGGAAGGCCGGCCCGCCCAAGCAGGGATGGGAGCCGGGAACTGAGCACTACAACCTCGGAACTGGGGTCACACCCCGCCTTGACTAGCCCACCCCCAGACCAGGAATCTCAAGAGGACCATGAAATTACAGTTTTGTACCTACCATAAATGTAGATGTTCGAGTGCTAATACAGCTGCAGTCATAACAGATGGGTTCTCCTGCCGTCAGGCGGGTCCTCGGTCGGCCGAATTCCAAAGTCTAGGTCCGGCGTCGGTTGTCGTCGCTTCTTCCCTGACGTCAGTGCGACAGGGGTATAAAGGAACCAGCCGACGCCATTTTCTTCAGTTTTTCTTGCCCCAGATATCAGGTGCCCCCGAGAAGGAAGCCAATACATAAATGTGTGTAATAAAGCAATGCAATATAATCAAAATACAGCAGTTGCAAGCAAATACACCATAAATGAATACCCCAATCAGGTTGTATGAGGATATGTTAGCCAATAGGCCTGTCCCAAGAGGGGAAGGAGGGAGGGAAACCTGGACTGCAGCTGTATTAGCACTCGAACATCTACATTTATGGTAGGTACAAAACTGTACTATGTTCATCGTGCATACAGCTGCAGTCATAGCAGATGGGTAGAATCCCAAAGCTAAGAAGGGGTGATAGGCACTAGGTGGAACTAGGAGGAGCCAGGATGCCCTGCAAGACTGCAGTGGCAAAGCCTGCTCTACTTTTGGAGTATAATGGTAGGTGGTAGTGCTTGGAAAAGGTGTGCACAGAACTCCAAGTGGCTGCTTCCAAAATATCTTTGGTAGGAACTCCTCTGAGGAAAGCTGTAGAGGTAGCTGTGGCCCTTGTGGAGTGAGATCTGATGCCTGTAAGTACAGTTTTGCCATGAAAAGAATAGCAAAAGCGTATGCAGTGGGCTATCCATTTTAAGATTGTCTGTTTGGAAATTGGCTTTCCTTGAGCTCCTGTAGCATAGGACACAAAGAGCTGTTCTGATTTTCTGAAAGGCTTTGTTCTGTCCAAATAATAACGCAGTTGTCTGTGGATGTCCAAAGAATGTAGTAATCTCTCCCCTTTGTTTTGAGGATTAGGATAAAAGGTAGGTAAGTGTATGGCCTGATTCAAAGCTACCCTGGATACCACTTTTGGCATAAAGGACGGATTGGTTCGTAAGTAAACTCTGTCCTGATGGAAGATGATAAAAGGCTGCACAGCCATGAGAGCTTGTAGTTCTGAAACTCTACGAGCTGAGGTAATAGCCAGAAGGAAAGCTGTTTTCCAGGACAAATATTGCAAATCTGATGAGGCAGCTGGCTCAAAGGGAGGCAAGGTCAGTTTTTCCAGAATGAAATTGAGATCCCAAGCAGGTATTGGTTGTTTCCTTGGGGGTTTTAGATTCTTAGCCCCTCTGAGGAACTGTCTTAAGAGAGGGTGAGAGAATAAGGGTGGATCAGTGTTCTATTCTGCAGAAATGGCTGAGGCATGGATATTGATGGAGGAGAATGAAAGTCCACTGCTTAGCAGCTCAGCTAGATACTGTAGTATTTGAGGTAGATTCAGTTTTCCAGGATCCTGGCCCTTTTTCTCATTCCAGAGACAAAACAGTTTCCATTTTGCGGAATAAGCTTTTCTAGTTGACGGCCTTCTGGCCTCCAAAATGACATCCTGCACTTCCTTGGAGAGTAGGGTCTGCTGTGATGCTAAGGAATCTTCCATGCGGCTAGATTGAGTGTTTTTAGCTGGCTGTGAAGAGTTTTGAAGCTGTGCCGAGTCAGGAGAAGAGGCATTAGAGGCAGGGTCCATGGTGGGGAATGCGTCAGGCTCCTCAGGAGTGGGTACCAGTGTTGTCTTGGCCAGTCTGGAGCAATGAGAATCATCTTTGGTCTGTCTGCTCTGGTTTTCAATAGAACTTTGGGCAGCAGAGGAAGAGGTGGAAAGGCATAAACTGTCATTGATGTCCAACTGAAAGAGAGAGCGTCCACTCTCCAGGCCTTTGGGTGGAAAATCCTTGAGCAGAATTTTGTCAATTGGTGACTTTTGTGGGAGGCAAAGAGATCTATGTCTGGCCTTCCCCATGCTTAGATTATCTCTGTAAAAACTTTTGGATGCAACTTACATTCGTGTGGATCTGTCATATTTCTGCTTAGGTTGTCTGCCAGTGTGTTTTCCTTGCCTGGCAAGTACTGTGCTTGTAGCTCGATTTGTAAGTCCATGGCCATATTCCAAAGTGACATGGCCAGTCTGCATAGGGGGTATGAATGTGTTCCTCCCTGTTTGTTTATGTACCACATAACTGTGGTGTTGTCTGTTCTTACCAATAGTTGACCTGGTTGCAGAAGGTCTTTGAAAGCTATAATAGCATTTATTACTGCTAGCATTTCCTTTTGATTGATGTGAAGGTGCTTTTCTTTTTGGGACCATTTGCCCTGAATGCACCGATGTGTCATGTGCGCCCCCCAGGCGTAGTCTGAGGCGTCTGTTGTGATGACTTGATTTGCTTGAGGCTTGCTGAATAGAAGACCTGTGTTTGTTTGGCATGCTTGAGCCCACCATCAGAAATTCCTTTTGAAGACATGGAATTAGTGGTATTATTGTTTCCAAACTGTGGCTGTGTTGAGACCATAGGTTTTTCAGGTACCATTGAAGTTTCCTCATATGCAGCTTTGCACATGGGACTAGTAAGATGCAAGATGCCATTAATCCCAGAGCCTGCAGGATTTTCCTTGCAGTTAGCCTGGTGCAATTTGCTAGTGCTCTGAAATATTGAGTTAGTTGCCCCTGCTTCTCTGGCGTGAGGTAGGCCATCTGGGTGTTTGTGTCCAAGTTGGCACCCAGGAAAATTATCTTCCGAGAGGGTATTAGTCTTGATTTCTTTTTGTTGACTGTGTATCCCAGAGAGTTCAACAACATTATTACATAAGCCAGATGTTTCAGAAGAATGTGCTTGCTGTCCGCTTGGATCAGGCAGTCGTCCAAATAGGGGTATATTTGTATCCCTTGAAGTCTGCAGTAGGCAATTACTGATGCCAGGCATTTCGTGAATACTCTGGATGCAGTAGATAAGCCAAAGGGCAATGCAGAGAATTGATAATGGGTTGAACCTGCAAGAAATCTGAGGTATCTTCTGCAATTTTGTCTGATTGGGACATGCAGGTATGCCTCCTTGAGGTCCAATGTTACCAGCCAAGACTCCTTGCCCAGCATGGGAAGAAGCTGCTGCAGAACGAGCATCTTGAATTTTGGTACGAGTAGAAAAGTGTTTAGGATGGATAGGTCCAAAATAGGTCTCCAATCTTTTCCCTTCCTTGGTACCAGGAATAGTCTGGAATAAAAACCTTGACCTTGTTTGTGCGTAGGTACCTCTTGAATAGCTTTCATGTCTATGAGATCTGTAATTTGCCTTTGTGCCTCTGCCCTTTGATTGTGTGGCAGGTTTGGCATGCCTCTCATTTTTGGAAGGGTGTGAAAATGGAATCTGTAGCCTCTGCTTATAATGTCCAGGATCCATTTGTCTTTTGTGACAATATGCCAATTTTTTGAAAATAATGCCAGTTTTCTTCCTAAGGGTGCTGCCATTTGAGTCTTGCTTGGCATGCAAAGGGGAAAGTCATCGGGCTTGCTTTCTGAATGGTTGCGAGTTATCCTCACCACCTCTTTGTGTAGGAGCTTGCCATTGTCTGCCTCTAAACGATCCTTGAGATTGTCCTCTGCCCCTCGGTCGCCTGTATCTACCTCTTTGGGGTCTGTCCGTGGCTGGAAAGGACCAATTTTTGGAAGGCCAATTTCTACTGAAACGTGGGGGTTGTACCTGTAGAAAATCTTTCACAGTTTGCATTGATTTAGCCTTTTCCTCCATTTTCCTTAATACCTCCTCAGCATTAGCACCAAATAATACATCCTTTTGTAAAGGGGCATCTAGCAATTTTGCTTCGACATGATCTGGCAAGGTTTGTTCCTTGAGCCAGGCATGTCTACGTATGACTGATCCTGTAACAGCAGCTCTACATGAGGCCTCTAGAGCATCAAAACCACATTGTAAGGTATGCTTACCCACTTGTTCTGCACTATGCATCAAATCCTGCAACTCCTTCAAGTCTGGTTGTTCAGGTTGTGACATTTTACTTTTCAATTGTGATAACAAAAACTGTTGGTATTTTAGCATATGGAACTGACAGTTTAATGCCCTCATGGTTAAGGTAGCCGAGGTATATACCTTTTTTCCCCACCTTTCTAAGGATCTGGAATCTCTCTCGGAAGGTAATGGATTTTTAGCAGTGGAGGCCTTAATTCCCTTGGGGCCCTGAGAGATGGTTTCTGGGTCAGCAGCATGGCTTTTGTATAGAAATTGGTGTGAGTCAGGAACCCTGTAGTACCTGTCAGGCTTAACTGGGGCTGGAAGTAGAGAATCCGGGTTAAGGCAGGCCTCCGAGTAGACATCATCTAAGAGGCCTGTGCTGAGGTAGCAAGAGAAATTCCCTTAGTCTTTTCTTGGAATCTGAATAATCTTGGCCTTCCCAGTGGAAGTGTTCCCTTAAGGAATGCAAAGTTTCCCCAAATGAGTAATCCTCTGGGGGGATACAGAAGGAAGGGACTCCTCTGCATCAGAGTCTTCAAAAGGGGAGTAAGAATGTTCCTGATCATCAGTGTGCTCTGAAATAATGGAGCCCTGATCAGAGGAGGGGGATTCTTCCTCCACTCTGGGCCTTTTGTCCGGAGGGGGTTGAGAACCCCTGATAAGAGTAATTAAATCCTCAGCCATTTTAAGCATCTGTTTTTAGGCATGGGGCCTGGAGATGGGCCCTGAGTAGCTTGTCTCTTAGAATGCATGGCTGCTTTAGACTTAGTGAAAGCCTTGATGGAAAAAGGAGGAGGAAGGTCTGAAGACACCTTGAGAGGAGGTAGACCTGTCCACATTTTGAGATTCAACGCCAAGAGTGGCTTCAGTATCTGTAGTCGGGGTGTGGGCCGAGGAGCCTGCGACCTCGGGCACAGGAGACATTGCCAATGAAGTGTCGTCGGTAGTCAGGGGCTGCGTAGGCACCTCACTGAGAACCGGACCATGTGTATTCGGCTTTGGCGTGGTGTCGGTAGAGGCCGCGGACCTCGTGTGTCGGTCCTTATCTTTGCGCTTTTTAGACAAAACTGGAGTCGGAATATCCGACGACATAATATAGTTAAATGTTTTGCCAAAATAATGCTGGGCGAACTCCGCCCGACGCTTAATGGTGCGTTTGTTGAATGTAGCACAAAAGCGACAGACCGAGACGTCATGGTCTGGGCCGAAACAAGGAATACAGAGGGAATGGAAATCCTTATGCGGTATTTGCTTCCCACATGAAATACAATTAGTAACTTTGTCTGACATCGGTCTGAGGCAAGAAAAGATTCCCCAACGGGGTACTTAGGTTTCAAGAAGACTTCGGTTTCAAAATTTTCATAATTTCAGGAGCTGGCCGACCGACACTTGTGAAATGCTTCTGCTTCGGGCACCGCGCGGCAAGAAAGACTGAAGAAAATGGTGTCGGCTGGTTCCTTTATACCCCTGTCGCACTGACATCAGGGAAGAAGCGACGACAACTGACGCCGGACCTAGACTTTGGAATTCGGCCGACCGAGGACCCGCCTGATGGCAGGAGAACCCATCTGTTATGACTGCAGCTGTATGCACGATGAACATCTGTGAGAGAGAGAGAGACAGGGAGCATCCCTGCAGGGTGCCATAGAAAAAAATCGGTGTAGAACCAGAAATGCCCTCCCCCCGGCAGAGCCACTGGCCTGAGAAGAGCCCGATGTCCAGTGCACCGAGGGCCACAAGGACGACTCCGGTTACAAAGTGAGATCCACTACTGGAGTCGGAGTAAGGGAAGCTGCTGTCGGAGTAATAGGCTTCGGAACTTGGATGGAAGTCGAAGGAGGAGTGTACTTTTGAGTTTGAGGAGCTATACGTTCACCTGAAGGAGGGAACGTGGACTTCGACAGGTGAGAGAGACCTCTGGCCATAAGTAACTGGTCAACAAGCCACAACACATCTTTCTCAGAGAGACTCTTGGTTGACCTCATGGAGAAAGCTGATAGCGATTCTGGCCTTTCTAGAAAAGGACTATATTGACTGCCAGCAAACGGATCCAAGGAAGTAGAATACTTGGTCCTTGCTAAATTCAAGTGATGTAGAGCCCAGAACTGAGGATGTGCGCAGAAGAAAATAGTGTGGCAGTAGTCTGCGCCGACGTCAGTGCCATAGCAGCTGAAGGTGTCTGCACCATAAAGGCAAAAGTCTGCCCCGATGGGCATGGTGCTGTCGAGGAAAGTGTGTGCACCGATAATAAAGACGGTGCCGAGAAGGACTGCACCGAAGAACATGTCAGTGCCGAAAATGTCTGTGCCGTAGAGTACAGAAAAGTCATACTCGGAGCTGAAGGGGACTGTACCTGCATGGACGGTGCTGGTAAGGGCTGCGACAGAACTGTTGGAGCCATAGTTGGGTGCCGGTGTGGATAAGGAAGACATGGCTGGAGCCAGAATCATTTGAGGCGGTGCCAAGCCTGGAGCCGAAAGGGTCACAGGTGGCAGCGCTGAAGTAGTAATCAATTTCACCTTCTTATGAGTCAACTCCCTACAATCTCCAGAGGGAGAAGAGGGGAGCGACTTCGACGATGAAGAGGAAGAACGCCTCTTATGGGAGCTAACAGGAGGGGGTGAGCCTTTCGACCCAGAAATAGCCTCAGAGAAAGGAGATTTTTGAAGACCTTTCAATATTAATTTATTCTTCCTCTCGGCCCAGAAATAGCCTCAGAAAAACGAGATTTTTGAAGACCTTTCAATATTAATTTATTCTTCCTCTCGTTAAGAGTCCTGGTTGAAAACATTTTTACAAATCCCACACAGGGATACACAGTAAGGTGGGAGTCATTCAGACAGTAGGCACAAGTCATGGCCATCAGAAAGCAGTAAGTTACATCCGCAATCCTTACATTGCTTGAAACCAATGCTACTCTTCTTATCCGACATAATGTGGAGAAGAACAGTACCAAAAGGAAGAGGAAAATCTACCCAAAAGGGTAAGAAGAGAAAAGGAAGGTTTACCAGCGATGGTAATGAAGAATTACCTCAAGGTAAGAAAAAAGGGTAATAAAGGGAGAGAGTCTAAAGTATACAATAGGGAAGGAAAATATTATAGAAACTATTTTATACATTGTTCTTACTTTAAATATTTTCAAACTTTCAAAAAATTAGACAGCTGAGAGAGTGGCTTGACACGGCTGTACAGCAATGCGGCAAATGAGATCTGAGGTAACAGGGAGCAGAGTATTCTGGGTAGGACCTTGGCTCGAGAGTTTTTGGCTGACGCAAGCTTGAAATTGGCCGGCTTGGTTCCGAGGACGAAACCGATAACCCATAAGTAAAGAATGAGCGAAGATTAACATCAGATCCCAAATTTACAGTCAGGGTGTCTTGGAAATGCCTAGCAGATACTTTTGAGTGGGATATATTCAACTCACTCCCAGATAAACAGTATCCTATACACCAGAGGTCTGGGAGGTGGAGTCTGAATGAACCCTGTTCCATTACCTCAGCAGTTGACATGAAGACAAGGAGCCAATGTTTTGTTATGGTGGCAACCACTGGAACAACTGAGGGAAGCTATTGAGTTAAAGAAAGAAGCCTTCTAAGCAATGCCATTAGTATGGTCTCCAGACATAATGACCTAAGATGCTGACAAGTCAGGAAAGCAGCAGTTACTTAAATGGAGTCTTAGATTTGGGACACTGGCAAAGCCATGAGGAATGACTTAAGCATAGTCTCACAGAATATCTGGCAAACCATCAAACAACTTGAGGGGGAGAGATTCAGGGTATTACCACGGTTCTTCTCAGTATGGGTGGAGAAAGTACAGTTGTACAAGTACAATTTCATAACAGCAGACATTCAAATGATCACTGCTGCAGTGGCCTTGGCTATATGGGTTATACCCTACACAGGCTAGAACTCCCGGACAGCTTCCAAAGCTTAAGAATAAATTCCACACACCCAAACTGTTGACAGCTTTAGCAGAGCTGTAGAAAACCAATGAAGCAGGCACCGAGCTCTTCAGAACTTTCATGTCAAATGAAAGAGGTTGGCTGCAGCCCCGAAAAAAAAAAAAATCAATGCTTGGTAAGTAAAAAGCAGTGTCCTCAACCTAGCATCAAAAATACTACAAACATACGGAGAGGTGGAGGGAGGGAGGGAGCTCTTGCTGCAGCAGTGATCTTTTGAACATTTACTGTTATGGTAAGTTTACTTACACAACTGTACTATGTTCATCATTTGATCCCTGCTGCAGTAGCCTTACTTATATGACTAGACTACCATAGCTATAAAGTTTGGGAGGGGGAAGGATGACGGCCCAGTAGGCCCTGGAGAATGATCCTAGCAAAGCTGCTCTATAACTGGAAAAAGACTAGTTTTTAGTGCTTTGTAAAAAGTACATACAAAAGACCAAGAAGCCGTCTCTAGAACACTTCTAGAATCTACCCCTATCCAAAGAGCACCTGAAAAATTCAAGGGCCTAATAGAGTGTAACTTGACCTTGCCTTGAATTGGCTTATTATGATAGGAAAAACAAAAGGAAATAACACAGGACAACCACAGGAAATTGTCTGTCTTGACACTTTTTCAGTTCTTTTCTTGATAAGCAATGAATAACTAGTCAGATTTTCTGAAGGTTTTAGGTCTGTCAAGTATGTGAGTTGTCTGTGGACATCCAGAGTAAGGAGGATCCATTCTCCCTCATTTTACATTTTGGAAGGGAAGCTAGAATGCTTGGCTCAAAGTAAACCTGGATACCAATTTAGACATGAAGAATATGTCCTCAAGGAAACACAATCTTTGAGGAAAATGAGATACGGGTAACCCACCATAAAGGACTGCAACTTGAGCACTCTGCTGATTGCTCTGACTTCTGCAACTTGAAAAGGACAGTTGTCCAAGTTGAACTTATGATAACATTTGACCGAATTCCTCACTGCTGCAGTAGCCTTTGGTGAGTTGGGTTGTATCCTGCCCAGGATTCAATGATCAGCCAGCTTCATAAAGCTCTAGCTACTTTCCGTACTAGCACTTTGGCTGCTGATACATAAGCCCCGAGACAAAAAATCAGCAGCCAGCACACAGACAACTTCAGGATGTGGAAGTTTTATCTTTTGAGAGGCAAGAAAGTTCTGAAGACCCAAAAGGATATAAACATATAACTTTTCCCCCAAAAAACTAACTATACACAGAAAAAGGGGGATAGAGGAAGAGTACAGCTACTGCAGCAGTGAGGAATTCAAATATTTACGGTTTGGTATGTACAATTTACAAAGCTGTACTCTATTAATAATCTTTATTGCTGTAGTAGCCTTTGGCTAGCTGGGTTGATTACCGAAGCTTATCCATTCTAAGAGAAGAAAGGTTAAGGGTCCTGGAGCCCATAGAGAATAGACCTAGTATATTGAGTTCTGAAACTGGAGAGGAAATCCAGTTTAAAATGCTTAGTAAAAGCATGGGCAGAGGACTACATATAGCCGTCTCTAGAATGCTTCTAGATTCTATACCTTTCCAATATGCCATTAAAGAAGACAAGGCCTAAGCAGAATGTGCCTTGATACCGTCTGGAATAGATCTGTCATGGTGAGCTTAACAAAAAGCAATAGCCTGGAACAGCCATTTAGAAATGGTCTATTTAGACACTGGCTCACCTTATTTCTTCCTGGATAGGAAATAAACAAGTAATCAGCTTTCCTAAAAGACTTAGTACTATCGAGACAATACTGGAGTTGCCTTTGCACATCCAAAATATTTAGAATGTCTCCCCCCCCCCCCCCCCCAGGATAAAATACAGGGAGATCGGTGGCTTGATTTAATGTAAACTCTGTACAAAACCCTCATTTATGCCAAGTTGTTTCAAAGAAAACCCCAATGTCTATGGAATACCAAGTACGGTTTGCCCACCATGAGATCTTGTGACTTTGCTCACTGCTCTGACATATGCAAGTACAGCAACAGAATCTTTCAAGTAATGAACTATAAACTGGCCAAATGAGCAGGTTCAAAGGAAGACAAGATTAACTTTTCCAGCACAAAGATAAGATCTCAAAAAGGCACCACCTATTTTCTCTGTGGTCTTAGATAAAACCCCTTTCAAAAACTGCTTGACTAATATCTGAGATGGAAGAATCCATGGGAAGAAGTACTGAAATGCCCAAAACATGGTCTTTGATCGAGGAGTTAATACAAGCCAGAGGATAGTAGCTCACATAAACATTTCAAAATCAGTGGTACATAATCCCGGACATGGTCCTTGGTATTGGCTAAGGCACCACCTAAAAAACTTCTTCCACTTGCTAAGATAAGACTTAAGAATAGCAAAATTATTTAACACTTGATACATGTCTGCTGAGGAAAGGTGACTAAAAGGTTGTAAAACTGAAATATTCCAGGCAGTTAGCTGTAGAAACTTCGGGCTGGGGTATATCAAATTCCCCCTGTCTTGTGAGAGTAAATCCAATCTGTGATGAGGCTTGTAGTAGCTGTCCCTGGATCGTTCCATATGAAGGTACCACCAGTGTTGTCAGGACTAGAAGGGGGTCATCACAATGATCTCTGGAGACTGCATTTGAATCTTCAGAGTTACCTTGGATTTTAGTTGAAAGCCATAGAGGAAAATCCATGTCTAAGGGAATTAAAAGGAATCTGCTTTCCCGACCTGGCTGCAAGGAGTCCTGGAACAGAATCTGCTTAGTTGTCTGTTTAGAAAGGAGGTGAACAGATCTACTTGAGGTGTTCCCAATAACTGGATCAATTCCTGAAAGAACACCCAATTTAATTTCATTTTGTGAGGGTGTGACAAGAATCCTGCTTGGCTTGTCTGCCACAGTGTTTTGCTCTAAAGGGATGCAAGAGACCCTGGAGGGTAAAACCATGCTTTACGGCAATGTTCCAAACTACTACAGCAAGCCTGCAGAGAGGGCAGGATCTGTTGCCCCCTTGCTTATGCACCACATCACTGTGGTTTTCTCTATTATCACATGCAAGGATCCTGGCAACAACAGATGAAGAGATTCTACAGCATGGTTCACACCTAAAATATTTTTCAAGAAAAAAAGCCATATTCCATAAAAATAAAAATAAAAAAATAAACAAAAAAATGAGTTTTGGCTTTTCTACTGTATTCCAAAGGCCTTGTACTTTTACCCCCATAGAAACTGCACCCAATGCATAATTTGATACATCCTTTGTTGCACACAGAGCTGAGGTTGGAATAGAGAAAGGAAGGAAGGTCTCTGGCTTTGCACAAATCTGTTCCCTCCACCACAATGGTTGTTTCTTTACAAAGCCCAAAATTTGGAATTTGAAAATCAAGAGGATGTGAATGTTGGGTCCAAATGGTTTTGACAGATCATTGAATTTTCTCATGTGCAGTCTGGAAAAAGGAATCACACAAGCCATAAATCCTTGGTTCCTCGGAAATTCCCCAGCTGAAGTCTGAGACTGTTTGGAGATGATTAAGAACAATTCCAAACACAAGTCCACTTTATCCTGCAAAAGGAATTTCTTCTGAAGGGAAATATGTAGAAAGTGTCTTAGAAATATAATCATCATTAAGAAAGGAGGATATTTGACTATTGATCTGAAAGCTCAATGTTATAAGGAAATTTAAACCCATGCAAGGGACTCCTAACATGGAAAAAGACTCTGCAAAAATAAAAAGTCACCTAATTGAGAAAAAAATGTGAATGGTGTGCAGTCTGCAATGAGAAATTACTGGAGTTAGGCACTTTGCAAAGCCCCTTGGATGTGTGGATAATCCAAATGGCAATGCAGAGAAAATTGATAATGTTAAACTAGACAAAGAAAATCTGAGGAAACTTCTGAACTCTTTGGCTATGGAAATATGATAAGCATCTCTTAGGTCTAATGCTACCATAACACTCGGATGAGGGATGAGAGGTAACAGACCTTGCAAAGTTAGCATCTTGAACTTTGGAACTTTCACAAATATGCTGAGAAAGGACAGATCTAGAACTGCTATCCAAAGGGAATCCTTTTTGGTAATAGAAAAATTCTTGAATAAAATCCTTTTCCTAACCAATTATAGGGCATTGGTTCTATGATCTCCAAGGCAAGTATGTTCTGTAAAACTAATGGAAACAGATCTGTCTGGTTTTGAGGATAAAGGAAAATCCCTCAAAAGGAGGGATCACTTTCCAGTGCCATCTGTAACCCTTCTGAACCACTTTTAAATCTCACTTGTTTGATGAAATCTTTTGCCACATGGCCTAAATTTAGAGACAACTTGAATGGTAGGTCTAGGGAAGGGGTAGCAGAGAGAAAGGGATGGAGGGATTGGCATATTTTTTGAAAGGCTCCCAGCTTCTTGCTAGAACCTTTCTGCCCTTTCTCTTTGGAAAAATGCTTGGGGGTGGCTGACAGGGTTGCTTATTCTATTTTTTGAAGAATCCTTGAGATTTAGAAAGTGGACGATGAAAAAATGTAAGTATCTTCTTGAATTAATTTACCTCTTTCATCAAACTGTTTGAGCACCTGGGAAACAGCTGGGCCAAATAGAACTTCCTTATAGGTTCATAAGCAAGTACTAGTCTAGCTGCCTTGCGGGCCATGTTAACTCTAGCCAAGTTCCATTTTTGTACTTGAAATAAAATGTTTATCCAAATAGGCTGGGTTATCTAATATACAATATAACATAAGATAATACAATAAAATAAAATATGTTACTTAAAGGAAAATTTAAACTCGCCAATTTAACTTCCTCAGAAAATTTCTGGTTATATACTCATTGCAAAGTGCTGCTGTGCAGGGGATTAGTCCTGAGGTAAGTATAGATAGTAAACACAAGAACATGAACACTTAACCTTCCAAATAATCCCGAACACACAAAGTTGAAAAGCAATGCACTACAGTAACATCCCCACAAAAAATGGCAAAGCATAAAGAATGGTCTTACAGAGTCCTCCTGAGTCCTTCTGAATCTTCAGAATAGCCTTGGATTTCAGGGGAAAGACATACAAGAACATTCTCTTCAAAAAAAAAGAGAGAGAATACATCCATTTTCCAGGCTGCTCAGAGAGAGTCCTGGAGCAAAAAATTGCCAGTTGTTTGTAGTGAATGAAGGTGAAAAGGAAAAAGACTAATTGACGTATTCCCCACAGCTGGATCAAATCCTGAAACACCTTGTGATTCAATTTCCATTCTTGTGGGTCTGTCCTGGTCTTACCCAACTAGTCTGCCACAAAGTTTTTACTCGGACTAAAAGTAAAAAGCCTGTAGAATGAGACTGCAGAATTGCTACACCCCAAGCTACCATGGCTAATTTGCATAGCGAGTAAGATCTGACCCACCCCCATTGTTTGCATACCTCATTACTGTGGTGTAGTCTGTGATCACTTTTAGAGGTTCAAGTGACCATAGATGATTAAGAAAGTTTAGTGCATTTATTACTACCAACATCTTGATGTTGAAGTGTTTTGGTCTGTCTTTTTTGTGTGAACGTCCTTGCACTTACACCCCAAAGACACAACCCCTCCCAGCAAAGACTGAGACATCTGTTTTTACTGACTATAATGAAGGAGGAAGGTAAAATGGAGAAAATGTCTGAAAACTGTGGTTTTAAGACTGTGATGATAAACATATTTTAAACCTAAGATTAACAAAAACTGAAAGGGGAAATAAGATGCAAGAGGTTGTGAAGGGATAGCATTTTGAAATTTGTAACTTCCACAAGCTGGAAGAGAAAAAAAAGAAATGATCCAGGACTGGTCTCCAGTAAGTTTCTTTCTTTAATGCCAGAAACATTCCTAAGGAACTTAGATCTGGATACTGTGAATGGGTTGCCTAAAGAGAAGGAACAGACTTCCACAGCCATCACAACCCATAATAGCCTGTACCAAAGGCAGACATGGAAATCTGGAAAACGGGGGGGGGGGGACTTGTGGATTAATAGGGTAAGGAGGGGATTTGTAGATAGTCAATAAGACTTACAGGACTGCCCTCTGGAAATGTCTGCTTGCTACACCCGATTTTTATAAAAAGGTACTGAGGTAGGTGTGAAGTATATAACAAAACTGAAGGAAGACAGAAAAAATGAGTTATCCGTTGAATCAGTTTCCCTCTCATATCACACTGCTTCAGGACCTCCACAGCAGAAGATCCAAAACAACCTCTCTATCTAAAGGAGACTTCAAAATGTTAACTTTAAAATGATCACGTAAAATTTGAGAGTATAACCATACAAACTTTCTTGTAGCAGTTCCAGAAGCAGCTGCTCTAAAAAAGGCATCAGCCGAGTTATAAACACATTTCAAATATTCGACATACAGAAGTGATGTGCTTTCAGAAAAAAAATTCCTTCAAAAGAGGGAAAAGTGGTTATAATGTCCCCCATATTCTCAAATGAAACAAGCAAATATGTGTAATATTTGAGCTTGATAATTAAGAATTCTTAAAATAAGTGTTGCAGAGAAGTACACTTTGTACCCAACTCCATCAAAGGCCTGTCTGTTCTTATCAGACAGGACGGGATTAGCATTTACCAAGGGTTTATCTGCAGAAAGATTTTACAAGTAAATCAGTGCAAG
This sequence comes from Protopterus annectens, assembly GCF_019279795.1. NCBI lineage: Eukaryota > Metazoa > Chordata > Ceratodontiformes > Protopteridae > Protopterus > Protopterus annectens. The sequence goes on along the minus strand of NC_056726.1, from coordinate 1,728,668,074 downwards.
GACAGATCTGGGATTAGAAAATACAAATGACTAAAACTGAGGAACTTTATACAATCTATCCACCTTCTTGAAGGCAACAGGCTGGCTAAAGAGCATGCTACAGGCTGTAATAAAAACATCATCCAAAACTGGAAGAACAAGATGAACAAGAGTAGGTTGAGGAAATTCCAGTTATAATAAATGTTAATATTGTTTCAAAGACATTGGAATGTCATTATATTCCCCTTGAAACAATTGGTTCATCCTAGATACGATTTCAGAAAAAGAAACTTCTTCCAAGGACCATCAGAATAAATACTTTCCTCAGAATTACAATTAGTCACATGTGGAGAAAAAAAGAGGTTATTCCCTCACAATCATTTCCCTGTTCATCACAATAGGGACCTTCACAATATAAAGAATTAATTTTCTTTAACAGCAAAACCACAATGAGATGGATTAAGAGCCTGAACTAAGTCTTGGGTAAGACCAATAAATCAATTGTGTACAAAGTAATAGATAAAGGAGAAGATAAATAACTTTCTGCTTCTTTTTAATAGGATTTTCTGTAGAAACAGACTCCTGTCAGGAATATCATCCAAGGAACAGGCATCCCAGTCTGGCTAAACTGGGAGGTATTCCCCACTCATTGCTCAGAGGCCATAGAAAGTGGTTCTGCCCTGCCCACTAAAGACACTAGCAGCCACAAGGGGCCATGTCTAAGTTAAAACAGCCTAACCTTGGAAGATGGTGGGTGAAGGGACTACACCAGTGGAAAACAAAAATAATGATGAGTGCTCTGAGGAATAAGAAATGGCCACAGCTCTGTCCACCCATCTGTGGCTGAGACAAATTCAAAGCTTGCTGAAGGGGCAAAGGATGTCTGGAAATGTTCTTGTTTTTGAGGCCAGAGGAAGGAGGAACCGAGGAACTGGTAAATTAATCCACATTAATTCTTAGAATGAAGCCTGAAGCCCACATAACACTGACAACAGCAGTTGGTAAAAGTAATAAAAGAGTAGAGTTTTCCACTGGGATATACCATGAAAAGTACAACGTATATTTACCCCAGCCCATAAAATTAAAACAAAAATAAAATATACACTTTTAACAACTTTTTCTACAAAGGCAAAATGTGGTACAATTTCTCAACTTAAATTAACTTATTTCACAGAAGTTATGTTTCTGTCATAAAATTAAAATGCAAAATTTTTTTTTCCTCCCTGAAGGGAATTTAACTGCCCAGCAATGGCGAAATACTAACCAACCACCAATCCTCAAAAGCCTGAAAAAGGATCATTCTTCGGTGTCTGGAAGACTGTGAATGGCCTGGAGCCCAAACCATTGACTTTCTACAGCTCTACTCAAGCTGTCAATGGTCTGGACATGTAGAATGTGCCCTTAAGCTTTGGAATCTGGTAGGGTATTTTATCTTGTTCTGGATGAAACCCATATAGCTAAGGCTGCTACAGCAGTGATCAACTGATGAACATTTGCTGACCTCAACTAACTACACTGTCGGGAAGTAAAAGAAAAGTCAAGAAATTCTTGTACCTCATGAAACAGTGCTATTCTAACTGGATCCATTTCTGCAGAAAATGTTAATGAGGCAATCAAACAGTTCTGGGAGTGGTAAAACTACAGGAACGGATAAGACCTAGATATAAATGATTTACGTACTGGATTCTAGTGGGGTGTTAAAGTTAAAAAGCCTTTCAACACCGCTGAAGACAGGAACAGTATTTCTGGATTAGTAATCTGGTGTGATAATCCCTGTTTGAAGAAAGGGGACAAGATGGTTATAAAGGATTAGGCTCCTCTGTCTCTGTGAGAAAGCTTATGCTGGGACACAGGAAATGTGTGTTTTGTGGACCTGCAGAAAGCAAATGACCATGTAAAATGGAATGTCTTGAGAGAAATAAATTGCAATACAAGGTAACAGGTGCCATTTGGACCTTATATCCACAAAGCAAGAGCGGAGTCTGTTCTACTGAGGTTACAACAAGCGGTACACAAGTTTTCATGAACAGAATTTTAAAAGTGCATCTGATGTCTGGACAGCATCTGTCTCACAGAATTACACCTCTGCTATCTGCCAAAAGACAGTATACACTAGAGTGGCTCAATGCGGAGTGTGAAGCAGCTAAGAATAATATCAACAACTCCAAATAAGAGGTAAAGACTCTCTCCAAAAAAAAGAATACTACTCTCTGTTGGTGGGAGAGAGCAGCTACCTCAGGCAGAGTTCAGGAAATTGGTCTTTTGTTAAAAAAAAAAAAAAGTTAGGATACAAGTGACTGGGACACTGACCAGGGTATGGATACTCCAACAGCAGCAGTGAGACCTGAGTAAAAAAAATGATTCTCTCAGATTTTTCCAGTTGATAGAGACATAAAGGATAAGGTCATGATACAAGGGGCAAGAATTTTTTTTTTTCACAGCTGAGCTCACTTTCTAGGTTCTGTTCATAAACCAACATCTGTTATGGGATAGGACTGATGCACAGTACATCTGCATACCAAAGACCTTTGTGATTTATTAAGGAATGTACATCCTCACACCACACATACTATAACACCGCCAACAGGTCTGTACACAGTTCATAAAAATACATGATCCACATAGGTTCATAGGTGTGTTCTAGGCTAATGGCCCTGGAGCCTTTACAAGCCTAGCCCATAGGATTACCCTGGCATCGTGCCACCAGACCTTAGTTTTAAGGGCCTCTGTCGAGTAGAGCCACTGGAGTGATCCCCAGGGTGAATTAGTAGAGCCACTGGAGTGATCCCCAGGGTGAATTTTCTATTTCCCATCCACTCATCAAGATTTCTCTTGAAGATAGCCAGTGAGGTGCTCTGCTTGACATGTATGGGAAGTCTATTCCATAGCATGTGCAGTCTCTGTGTTATGAACCTGTCCTTCCAGCACGTTCTGTTGATTGTGGTAATGAGTTGAGGTCTCTGGAGCATGTAGTATGACGTGATTGGGATTTCTTTAGATGTAGCATTTCTAACAGAGCTGGGTCAGACATGGCTTTGTTAAGTCAAGCAGAGATTGCCTCTAAGTAGGCGATATGAGACAGAGAATAGCTGGGAGTTTTTTTGGGTCTGTCCATATAGGCAAGTGTTTAAGGCCTAGGATCCTCTTTGTGAAGTACTTTTGGGGCCTCTCCAGTTGTTGCAGGTGTCTAGTGAGATACATGCCAAGTGGGGCACTGTACTCTATGAATGGCCTAATGAGGGAAGAGTAGAGGGAGACAATGACCTCTTCCTTGCTGGATGCAAAACCCTTAGTAATGAGATGTGCCACATAGAAGGACTTTCTGACAACAGTTGCAATGTGGTGGTCAAAAGAGAGGATGTTGTCAACCTGTGTTCCCAGATCTCGCATAATGCCTTCTGTGTTCAGTGGATTACCATCGATGTGGTAGTTCATGGGAACCTGTTTTTTTTCCCCAAAGGGGATGACATTTTTTGGCATTGAGCTTAATGCCATGGTTCTGACACCAGTCGTTGGTCTCAGTGAGACCTCTCTGTAGGATGTCAACATCACTTGGGGAGTTAATAGCTCCCAACTTGCAATTGTCTGCAAACATTGTCAGCCAGTGTCCCTTCATGTTGGCCTGGACTTCAAAGAAGTAGATACCAAACAGGAGAGGACACAGGACCGAACCCTGTGGGAGTCCACTTGTGACTGTTCGCAGTCTGACTTGGAGTCAGCTACTTTCAAACTGTGGGTTCCATCTGTGAGCCAGTTTGCAACCCACCTGGTGATATAGGGGTTGATGCCTAGCTTAGTGAGTTTTTCTATGATTCCTGAGTGGGGAATGGTATCAAAGGCCTTGGCCAGATCAAGGTAGGCTGTATGAATCACCCTGCCTTCATCCATAGCTCTGGTGACTGACTCAAAGAAGTCGACCAAGTTGAGCAGGCATGATCTACCCTTCACAAAACCAAACTGTGTGGGATCCAGTGTTTGGAGACTCCCTATATCCTTGTTTATTAGGTCCATGATGATGCGTGCCATAGCTTTGCATATCAAACTAGTCAGGCTAATGGGGCGATAGTTTCCAGGGTCTGTAGTCGCTCCTCCTTTGTGGAGAGGGGTGACTGTAGCAGTGCACCATTCGGTAGGCACAAAGCCTGAGGTGAGGCTGTGACTGAACAGGGCACACAGGTGCGGTTTCCAGTTCACTCTGTAGTTCATGTGGAACACAGCCAGAGATACTGTCAGGTCCCATAGAAGCTGTATTATTGGCCTTGGACAGTGCTCTTTTAAACCTGTGCAGCAGTAATACTTGGGTGCCTGGCAATCTACTGGCATTGTGATTGGTCCTTTGGGGGGAGAGGTAAAGCTGGCACTGAATCTGTCGGCCAGTATATTGGCAATATCTGTTGGCTCGGTATAGGAGGTACCATTGTGCAGTAGCTCAGAGCAAATCTGGGTATTGCCATGGAGATTCTTTACATAACTATAGAAGGTCTTGTGGTTGTCTTTACTATCTGCTGCAATTCTGTTTTCATAGCTAGCTTTAGAGGATTTGATTAGGGATCTCAACTTTTTGTTGAAGCTAATAAAAGGGTTTTTCCAGTCTTGGGACTTCACCTTATTCCGCATGAGTTTCCTCATTCTGTTGTAGAGTTTGTTTATGGCAGGGGAACACCAGATTGGCTTCCTTTATTTGGAGGACAGCATCTTGGTTCTATTGGGTATGGCGAGATCCATGCATTTTTGTGTACATGTTCGTACAGTGCATTGGTGTATGCTTTGGCAGTCATGCAACTATTCTCCATTTGCATGGGTGCCATGAAGTTAGCCACCTTTGTTTTTAGGAGCCCAAAGTTAGCTTTGGAGAAGTTTTTCATGGTGGTTACTTTTGTGAGGGGGGGGGGGTCTAGGGATGTGGATTTCCAAGGTGATTAGTTTGTGGTCGGATCTAACCAGGGAGGAGTTGACTATTGGTGTAGAGCAACTGTTGCCCATGTTAGTAATGACCAGGTCAAGGATGTTGCGACCTCTAGTGGGGGTAAGAAAAAGCTGGTCCACGCACTGGAATTAATGAATTCCAGGAAACACTGGGCAATTGTATTGGTACACGAGTAGTTTTTCCAGTTAATGGAGGAGTAGTTGAAGTTGCCCAGTATGATGGTGTTAGGTTGGACCCTAATATTCTCCAGGATGCTTAGGAACATGGAATGTGAGTCTTGGGACATGGTTGGGGACCTATACAAGGCTACGACCTGAATTGCTGTCTTACCCAGTGTTAGCTGCACCTGACGTATCTCTGATGTGTTATGTTGGGCCACCAGTCTGGAGGTGTGTGCATCCTTTGTGAATATGGAAACACCACCTCCTTTGGAGCTTCGGTACAATTTTTGGAGTCGAAAGGTGTGGAATGAGGTATAGCCTGGTAAGTGCATGGGTGCTTTCTGCTGACTTGAACCAGGTCTCTGTTACAGCACAAATGTCGATGTTCTCCATTTTAATGAGTGTTTCGAGCGAGTGCATTTTGAGATTTAGACTTCTAGCATTGAGCAGCATGACCCTCAGATTGCATTTGTTTGTAGCTGTTACGATGGTAATTTGGTCTTTGAACACCACCTAAAAAAGGCACTATAGGGGTGGCAAGTGCGTGGCCAGTATCCAGAAGGCCAGGGGTGACAGATGCAGGCCATCTCTGGCAAAGCATCGAGGTCTGTCAATCATGTTATCCCAAGCAGACAGATAATGGATCCCCTTAGAATGACACTAGAAACTTAGCCAATTGTTGAAATCATTCTTCAGCTTGTACTGTGATATCATTCTGGATGATGGTAGGATGCTGTTCAGGGCTAGGGTCGTACCCACCTGGGCTACATAATCCAAGAGCTCCTTCATGTCTCTTTTCATGTAGTCCAGGGAGGTATGTCTCAGGTCATTCACACCCACATGTACAATGAGAGAGTCATATTTGTAACTGTTGTTGAGGGACCGGAGTGCGTGCATTATGTGGCAGATCCTGGCACCTGACAGGCAGCTGACTATTACTTTCTCCTTATTCATCCTAGTGAGTGGGGTGGCACCTGACAGGCAGCTGACTGTTACTTTCTCCTTATTCATCCTAGTGAGTGGGGCATCAGTGTGGCTCAGTATCGAGTCACCTATAACTAGTGTGTTGGGCATGCTGTTTTGCCTTAGGGGCTTTGGTTGAGTGGCACACTGTATAGGAGAGTTACGTGTCTTGTTATTAGTGTTCTGTTGTGTTGTGGTGGTCGAGTGCATTTCTGCCTTGGAGGCCTCTGCTGTATATGGGATGGCTGTAATGGGTAACTTATAGGACCGCAGCTGCATGCTGACAAACTGTGTACAGTTTGGGAACACAGGGATCCCCATTCCCTGTTAATAACGTTACTCATTAGACAAAGCTGAGCAGCATATCATATCAGCACTACAGCAAAACAAAAAAACTAAAATATAACTCAATTCGATAGCAGGAAAAACTCTACAGGCAAAGTACAGCTGTGTACACTTACCATAAATGTAGATGTTCGAGTGTATTCACTGTTGCAGTCATTACATTTGGGTAATCTGCTGGCAGGTTGCCCTCAGTCGGCCTGAATAACAAAGTCTTGGGTCCTGCGTCGGTTGCTATCTCCTCTTTCGTGACGTCAGGTCGTCAGGGGTATAAAACATGCAGCCGACGCCATTTTAATCAGTTCTTCTTGCCCCAGATGTCAGGTGCCCCCCAAATGGGGAGCAAAAAACAATGTGTATATATATATATATATATATATATATATATATATATATATATATATATATATAGCCATGTATTTTAGAATACAAAAAATTTACCTCCAACTAAAAGCAAATACACTACAAAGGCTTTTCAGCATAGTGAAGGAAAGAAGAGGTATAATAATAGAGAAGAACGGGGGCTGACGGGTGGGTAACCCGGACTGCAACAGTGAATACACTCGAACATCTACATTTATGGTAAGTGTACACAACTGTACTATGTTCTTTGTGTTTCACTGTTGCAGTCATTACATTTGGGTGGAATCATAAAAACTATGGATGGGAGGATGGAAATATACAGCATTAGGAGCAGCTATAAGGCCCTGCAGGACAGCAGTGGCAAAGCCTGCCCTGGATTTAGAAAAGAGAGGTAAATGGTAATGTTATGTGAACATATGAACTGAGCTCCAAGTAGAATGGATGTCTCTGGTAGGAACCCCTCTGAGAAAGGCTGCAGAAGTAGATGCAGCCCTGGCGGAATGGGATATGATCCCCTTGGGGACAGGTTTACCATGGTGCATGTAGCAGAAATGAATACAATGGCTTATACATTTCAAAAATAGTCTGCTTTGATATAGCCTTCCCCTCTGTCCCTGCAGCAAATGCCACCAGTAGCTGCTCAGACGTTCTTAGAGATTTTGTCCTGTTTAAGTAGAATCTTAGTTGTCTGTGTACATCCAATGAATGCAGAATCTGCTCCCCCTTGTTCTGCGGATTTGGGAAAAAAGTTGGCAGATAAATGGTCTGGTTAAGAATCACACTGGATACCACCTTAGGCATAAAAGAAGGATTGGTCCTGAGGGCCACCCTGTCCGGATAAAAGATAATGAAAGGCTCCACAGCCATGAGAGCATGTAGTTCTGAAATCCTTCTAGCTGAAGTGACTGCTAAAAGAAAGGCTGTCTTCCAAGAAAGAAATGTTATGTCTGCAGTAGCAGCTGGTTCAAAAGGAGGTAGGGTGAGTTTTTCCAGCACAAAATTGGGGTCCCATGCAGGAGTCGGTGCTCTCCTGGGAGGTCTCAAATATTTGGCCCCTCTGAGGTACTGTTTTAGCAGGGGATGAGAAAAGAGAGGAAGTTCTGTGTTGTAATGAGGCAAGATGACAGAGGCATGGATTTTTATAGAAGAAAAAGATAGGCCCTTGTGAAGCATCTCAGTTACATATTGCAAAATCTGAGGAATATTAGGCATTGCTGTGTTTATTCCTTGTGCTTGGTTCCAGGCACAGGATCTCTTCCATTTATCAATTTTCTAGTACTAGGCCTTCTATTCTCCAAAATGGCATCCATCTCAGGTTTACTGAGAGATGTGATTGGTGAAATTAGTTGATTAGCCATGCTGCAAGATTCAGAGTTTGGAGCCAAGTGTGCAGAATTTGATAGTTCTGCTGAGAAAATAGATGAGGTGTCTGAGGCAAGTACCACGGAGGAGGTTGTGATATATTCCTTAGAAGCGGGTACCAGTGTTGGCGAGCCAGTCCGGAGCAATCAGCATCATTTTTGTTTTTTCCTGTCTGGCTTTTAGTAAAACCTTGGAGAGCACAGGCAGAGGGGGAAAGGCATAGACTGACAGGTTTTTCCAGCTGAATGATAGACCATCCCACTTTCCAAGCTTTTTTGTGATGAGTTCTTGTGCAGAATTTGTCCAACTGGTAGTTTTGGGGAGAGGCAAATAGATGCATGTCTGGGCTCTCCCAGTTTCGTGTCAACATGCTGCAGATTTGTGGATTCGGTTTCCATTCGTGTGGTTCCATAAGATTTCTGCTTGGGTTGTCTGCCAGAGTATTTTGCTTTCCTGGCAGGAACAGAGCTTGTAGATGTATTTGGTAAGTCAAGGCTGTGTTCCACAAGGCCATGGCTAGTCTGCAAAGGGGGTAGGAGCGGGTACCCCCCTGCTTGTTTATGTATCACATAACTGTGGTGTTGTCCATCTTTATCAGTAGTTGTCCTGGTTGACGGAAGTCCTTGAAGGCTGTCAGAGCATTCTGTACAGCAAGCATTTCTTACTGGCTGATATGTAGGTGCATTTGATTTGGGCTCCATTCGTCCCAAATGCATCTCCCTGCCAGATGGGCCCCCCAAGCATAGTCTGATGCATCTGTAGTCAGGGTTTGGGTGGCAGGGGGTAGAATGAATGACAGTCCCTTGTTTTGGTGACAGGCCTCTGTCCACCAAAGGAACTCCTGTTGCAGGCAAAGAATGAGAGGAATCATTGTTTCCAGGCTGTGACAATGTTGACTCCATAAGCTTTTTAGGTACCATTGAAGTTTCCTCATATGCAATCTTGCATATGGAATTAGTAGAATGCAGGATGCCATGAACCCCAAAGCTTGCAGAATTTGTCTTGCATATAGCTGTTTTTTTGTGGCCACTTGTTTGAAGTATGTTATCAATTGAATTTGTTTGTCTGGCTTGAGGTAAGCCATCTGGGCAGTTGTATTCAAGCTTGCACCCAGGAATGTAATTATTTGAGAGGGTACCAGTTGTGGTTTCTTTTCATTTATGGTGTACCCTAGGAATGTTAGAAGCCTTTTTACAAACACCAGATGTTGTAGAACAGTTTGTCCTCGTCCTTTGCCTGAATTAGAGTCTTGCAGATAAGGATAAATTTGAATGTTTCTTTGTCTGCAAAATGCAATTACTGGTACCAGGCACTTTGTGAAGACCCTGGGCGCAGTAGATAAGCCAAAGGGCAGTGCAGAGAAAGTACAGTTTTGTACCTACCATAAATGAAGATGTTCGAGTGTAGACACTACTGCAGTCATTACACTTGGGTTATCCTGCCGTCAGGCGGTCCCGCAGTCGGCCAGAGTTCCAAAGTCTTTGGTCCGGCGTCGGTTGCTATCGCCTCCTCCCTGACATCAGTGCGACAGGGGTATATAAGATGCAGCCGACGTCATTTTCTTCAGTTTTTCTTGCCCCAGATGTCAGGTGCCTCTAAATATGTAGGCAATTCCAAATGCTAATAAAACATACATAAGAAATGCAAAAAACAACTTATAGCTACCAGCAAATACTCCTCATAGGTAGTAAGGGTAGAAGACATAGGTACGTACCAGCCAGTAACAGGGGAAGGAGGGAGGGTAACCTGGACTGCAGCAGTGTCTACACTCGAACATCTACATTTATGGTAGGTACAAAACTGTACTATGTTCATCGTGTTACACTGCTGCAGTCATTACACTTGGGTAGAATCCCAAAGCTGAGGAAGGGTGGCTGGTCCTATAAGGCATTTGGGGTGGCTATAAGGCCCTCCAGCACTGCAGTGGCGAAGCCAGCTCTGGATTTAGAGTATAGAGGCAGATGGTAATGCTTGGTGAAGGTGTGTACAGAACTCCAAGTTGCTGCTTCCAAAATATCCTTGGTAGGTACTCCCCTGAGGTAGGCAGTTGAAGTGGCTGTTGCCCTGGTGGACTGAGATCTAATGCTGCTAGGTACAGGTTTTCCGTGGTATGTGTAGCAGAAATGTATACAATGTCCTATCCATTTTGAAATAGTCTGTTTTGAAATGGCTTTTCCCTGTGCTCCTGCTGCATATGCTACCAATAATTGTTCAGATTTTCTGAAAGCTTTCGTTTTGTTCAAGTAGAAGTGTAACTGCCTGTGAATGTCCAAAAAGTGCAGTAGTCTCTCTCCTTTATTCTGTGGTTTAGGATAAAAAGTTGGCAGGTGAATAGTTTGGTTTAGAGCCACACTGGATACCACCTTTGGCATAAAAGTAGGGTTAGTTCGTAAAGACACCCTGTCCTGGTGAAAAATGAGGAAAGGTTCCACTGCCATTAGTGCCTGTAATTCTGAAACTCTTCGTGCTGATGTTATTGCCAGGAGCAGAGCAGTTTTCCAAGAGATCTATTTTAATTCTGCTGTGCTGGCTGGCTCAAAAGGAGGAAAAGTTAGCTTCTCCAAAACAAAGTTAAGGTCCCAAGTTGGAATAGGTGCGCTACGGGGCGGTCTTATGTTTTTAGCCCCTCTGAGGTACTGTTTTAACAGAGGATTAGAGAAAATTGGTGGATCCATGTTGTAATGAGCAGAGATGGCAGAGGCGTGGATCTTGATGGATGAGGAGGAGAGTCCTTTGTCCAGCATCTCTAAGTATTGTAGTATCTGAGGAATGTTTGGGACAAGAGGGTCAAGGCTGTGAGCTTGGTTTCAGGCACAGAATCTCTTCCATTTATCCTAATAGGCTTTCCTGGTACTAGGCCTTCTGGCCTCCAGAATGGATGTAGAGAGGCATTGCTTGCTTGACTAAGGAATCTTCCATGCAGCTAGGTTTAAGGTTTTTAGCTGGCTGTGTAGTATTTGTTTGTTGTGTTGAGTCAGCAGATGTGGGATTTGAGGCAAAATCCAGGGTGGGTCTTGTGCTAAGCTCCTTAAGATTGGGTACCAGTGCTGGCGTGGCCAGTCTGGTGCAATCAGGATCATCTTTGGCTCTTCCTGCCTGGCTTTTATGAGTACCTTTGGCAGGAGAGGTAGTGGTGGGAAAGCGTATACTTGTAGGTTCTTCCAGCTGAATGAGAGGGCATCCACTTTCCATGCTTGTGGATGGTAACTCCTTGTGCAGAATTTTTGTAGCTGGCAGTTTATTGGGGATGCAAACAGATCTATGTCCGGGCTCCACCATTTCTGTGTTATCATTCTGAATATTTGTGGATTCAACTCCCATTCGTGGGATCCATGATGTTTCTGCTTAAGTCGCCTGCCAGTGTGTTTTTCTCTCCTGGCAGGAATTGCGCTTGCAGATGAACTTGGAGGTTTATAGCTGTGTTCCATAAGGTCATAGCTTGTCTGCATAGGGGGTAGGAGTGAGTGCCCCCTTGCTTGTTTATGTACCACATAACTGTGGTGTCTGTCTTTAGTAGTAGTTGTCCTGGATGCAGCAGGTCCTTGAAAGCTATAATCGCATTTTGTACAGCTAGCGTCTCTTTTTGATTGATGTGAAGATGCCTTTGTTCTGCGGTTCACGTGCCCTGAATACATTTGTCTGCCATGTGTGCTCCCCAGGCGTAATCCGATGCATCTGTTGTCAGTGTTTGCCTGGCTGTGGGTTGTGTAAAAGGCTGTCCCTTGTTGAGGTGACAAGCTTGAGCCCACCACTGAAACTCCTGTTGAAGGCAAAGGATTAGTGGTATAACTGTTTCCAAACTTTGACAGGGTTGAGACCATGCATTCTTTAGGTACCATTGTAGTTTCCTCATATGCAGTCTGGCATATGGAATTAGTAGTATGCAGGATGCCATGTAACCCAAGGCCTGCAGAATTTTTCTTGCAGGGAGCTGGGTCTTTGTTGCCATCAATTGAAAGTATTGAGTCAGTTGTTTGTCCTTGTTTGTCTGGCATGAGATTAGCCATCTGGGCCGTTGTGTTCAAGCTGGCACCTATGAATATAATCTCTTGTGAGGGTACTAGTTTTGATTTATTTTCGTTTACTGTGTACCCCAGGCAACTTAATAACTTTTTACAAACGCCAGATGCTTTAGAAGAATGTCCTTGCTCTCTGCTTGAATCAGGCAGTTGTCCAGGTACGGATAAATTTGAATTCCTTTCTGTCTGCAAAATGCAATTACTGGTGCCAGGCACTTTGTGAGGACCCTGGGCGCAATAGATAAGCCAAAGGGCAGTGCAGAGAATTGGTAGTGCATTGAACCAGCTATGAATCTGAGGTATCTTCTGCAGTTTTGTCTGATAGGGACATGCAGGTATGCCTCTTTGAGGTCCAAAGTCACGAGCCAAGCTTTCTTGCCCAGCATGGGAAGAAGCTGCTGTAATGTCAACATTTTGAATTTATGAACATCCAGGTAAGTGTTTAGAGATGAAAGCTCCAGAATGGGCCTCCAGGCTTTGTCCTTTCTGGGTACCAGAAAGAGTCTTGAGTAAAATTCTTGTCCTTCCTTGTGTGATGGTACCTTTTGAATAGCTCTCATATCCATGAGTGCTGTAATTTGTTTTTGAGCCTCTGCCCATTGATTTGGTGGCAGATTTGGCATTCCTTTTAACCTTGGCAGAGTATAAAAGTGGAACCTGTAACTTTGAAATACAATGCTGAGAACCCATTTGTCTTTGGTGATCATTTGCCAAATGTGGTAGAAGAGTGCCAGTTTTCCTCCCAAGGGGGCTGCCAAGAAGGATTTGTTTGGCAGCTGTAGTGGGAAGTCATTGGAGCTGCTTTTTATATGGTTGTGGCCTGTCTTCCCCTTCTTTCTGGCCTGATGCAACCCATTGTCGAGGCCTGTAAGGACCTTGTGTTTGACCTCTACCTCTTGGACGTCTGTATCTTTCCCCTTTGAGGTCTGTCTGTAATTGGAAAGGACCAGTTCTTAGTTGGCCAGTTTCTGCTAAATCTAGGAGGCTAAACCTGTAAGAAATCCTTCACCGTTTGCATAGATTTTGCCTTATCCTCCATTTTCTTTAATACCTCTTCTGCCTTAACTCCAAATAAAGTACAGTTTTGTACCTACCATAAATGTAGATGTCCGAACTGGATAACATCTGCAGTCATAACAAATGGGTTGTCCTGTCGTCAGGCAGCCCTTCGGTCGGCCGGATTCCAAAGTCCGGGTCTGGCTTTGGCTGATGTCGCACTTCACCCGACGTCATCTCTGCTGGTCTTCGGGTATAAAGGCATCAGCCGACGCCATTTTCCTCAGTGTTTCTTGCCCCAGATGCCTATTGCCCTCTTGGAAAGCTAAATTTTGGATAAATGCCAATGTTTCCAAAATAGTAGAAGGCAAACACAAAAATTAAAACATGTATGTACATATATACAAACAAATACACCATAAGAGACTCCCCCCCCCCAGCTAGCTATTAGGAGGGTAAATACCCTAGGAGTACCGCAGAGGGGAAGGAGGGAGGTAATCTGACTGCAGATGCTATCCAGTTCGGACATCTACATTTATGGTAGGTACAAAACTGTACTATGTCCTTCATGGATGCATCTGCAGTCATAACAAATGGGTAGAATACCATAGCCAAACTAGGGGAGGAGGAATAATAATTATGGTGTAGTCAGGATCCCTTGTAGAACAGCAGTGGCAAACCCTGCTCGGGATCTAGAATATAGAGGTAAATTATAATGCTTGGCAAATGTATGCACGGAGGTCCAAGTAGCCGCCTCATTAATGTCCTTGGTTGCCACTCCCCTGCTGGGCAGGTTCCCCAAATAGACTGGCCTTATCCATAGGAGCATCCAATAGCTTAGCTTTAACATGATCCGGTAAGACCTGTTCTTTCAACCATGCATGCCTTCTTATCACTGTGCCAGTCATGGCTGATCTAAATGAAGCCTCCAGTGCATCAAAGCCACATTTTAAAGAATGGTTACTAACCTGTTGGATGTTATTCACCATTTCCAATACATATTTCTTATCTAGAGATTCATCAGAGGACAGCTTTTTAATTAACTGATCAAGCATAAACTCTTGGTATTGGATCATGTGAAACTGACAGTTTAAAGCTCTAGCTGAGAGAGTAGCAGAGGTGTAGACTTTTTTCCCCCATCTCTCTAAGGACCTGGATTCCCTTTCAGAGGGGATAGGGTTTTTTGCTGTGGTCGAGGCAACTGCCTTAGGCCCCTGGGATATAGTTTCGGGGTCTGCAAGCGGGGCCTTGTATAGGTGGTGATGAGTGTCTGGCACCCTGTAAAATCTATCTGGTTTGGCAGGGGCTGGAGGTAAAGAATCAGGTGTAGTGCAGACATCATTGAATGCATCGTCCACAACAGATAGGACAGGAGGTATAGCTAAGGGCCTATGTTGTGGTAAGTGCAGAAAAGTCTTAAGAAAGCTGTGGTAGTGGCTGTAGCCCTTGTAGAATGAGGTCTTATGTTCTGTGGAATTGGTTTTCCATGGTAGGAGTAACAGAATCTTATGCAATTTCCTATCCATTTGGAGATTGTCTGTTTGGAAATTGCTTTTCCTTCCCTTCCTGTTGCATAGGCTACAAAGAGCTGGTCAGTTCTTCTTTTACCTTTGGTTCTGTCCAGGTAGTAGCGCAACTGTCTATGTACATCCAAGGTATGCATTATTCTTTCACCTCTGTTTTGTGGATTGGGAAAGAAGGTAGGTAGGTGGATTGCCTGGTTTAAAGACACTCTGGATACCACCTTAGGCATAAATGTAGGATTAGTTCTCATGGACACCCTATCTTGATGGAAGATTAGGAAGGGTTGCACTGCCATTAAGGCCTGTAGTTCCGAAATCCTCCTTGCTGAAGTAATAGCCAGTAGGAAAGCAGTTTTCCATGACAGATGTTGTAGATCTGCTGTTGCTGCTGGTTCAAACGGGGGGAGTGTCAACTTTTCTAGTACAAAATTTAAGTCCCATGCTGGTAATGGTGGTTTCCTAGGAGGTTTTACATTCTTGATCCCTCTGAGGAACTGCCTGAGTAGAGGGGCTTAACCGTGGTTTCGGCCGAAACCACGGACCGCGAGTGTCGGTCCTTTTCTTTGCGTTTTTTAACAATTTGGGTAGTCGGAGGATCCGACGCCATAATGTACGCAAAATCTGAGCCGAAAAACTGTTCAGCAAACTCCGACCGACGCCTAAGCGTTCGTCGGTTGAAGGAAGCACAGGCCGAACAGGCTGCTACGTCGTGGTCTGGGCCTAAGCAAGGCAAACAGTATGAGTGGAAATCTTTATGAGGTATTTGTTTCCCACAAGTTAAACAGTTATTGACTTTTTCTGACATCGGCTGAGGCAAGAAAGAGTCCGCAAGGGGGTACATAGCTTTTAGAAGTCTTCAAGTAGAATTCGGAAGTAGAAATCTCTGGATCTGAGCGACCGGCACTTGCGAACAGCTTCTGCTTGGCACGGCAAGAAAGACTGAGGAAAATGGCGTCGGCTGATGCCTTTATACCAAGACCAGCAGAGATGACGTCGGGTGAAGTGCGACATCAGCGAAGCGGACCGGACTTTGGAATCCGGCCGACCGAATGGCTGCCTGACGACAGGACAACCCATTTGTTATGACTGCAGATGCATCCATGAAGGACATCACATCCTGCTGCAAAGGTGCATCCAATAATTTTGCTTTAACATGATCTGGTAACGTATGTTCTTTTAACCAAGCATGTCTTCTAATGACAGAGCCTGTAACTGCAGCTCTGCAGGAGGCCTCTAGAGAATCAAAACCACATTGCAAAGTATGCTTTCCCACTTGTTCAGCTGCATGCAATAAATCCTGCGTTTCTTTAAAATTAGGAGGATGAAATTCTGGAAGCATTTTTTGTTTTAACTGAGACAGTAAAAATTGCTGATATTTTAGCATGTGAAATTGGCAATTTAAGGCTCTCATTGTTAAAGTTGCAGACATATATACTTTCTTTCCCCATCTGTCTAATGCTCTGCAATCTCTGTCAGAGGGAACTGGATTCTTGGCTGATGAGGCCTTAACTCCTTTGGGACCCTGAGGAATAGTTTCAGGGTCAGCGACAGGGCTTTTATACAAAAATTTATGCGAGTCAGGGACTCTGTAGTATCTGTCAGGTTTAACAGGGGCTGGAAGTAAGGAATCAGGATTTAAGCTGGATTCAGTATACACATCATCCACAATATCTAACACTGGCAGAATAGCAAAGGGTCTGTGTTGAGGTAATAAAAGGAAGTCTCTGAGCCTTTTCTTGGATTCTGAGTAATCCTGGCCTTCCCAGTGGAAATGCTCCCTCATGGTATATAGGGTTTACCCAAAGGAGTAGTCCACAGGCGGTGAGGCTGATGGAATTGATTCCTCAGCATCAGAATCCTCATAAGGGGGCAAAGAGTATCCTAGGTCTGAGGATGAATCAGAAGAGATGGACACCTGGTCAGATGAGTCATAGTCTGCATCCTGTCTAGGCCTTTTATCAGGAGGGGGATGGGACCCCCTGATCAGAGTAATTAGGTCTTCGGCCATTTTGAGCATTTGTTTCTTAGGCATGGAGGCCTGTCCTGGAGAATGCTGTATTTGTTTCTTTGACTTTAAAGGAGGCTTAGACTTAGCTGAGGGTTTAATGCTTAACTGAGTAGGTCTGAAGACACCCTCTGTAGCTGTGGGTTGCTCAGCTACTCCGGATCCCTCTGAAAGGTTAGTCTCGGTAGGCTGAAGAGCTTGTGCGTCCGAAGGCCCAGCCATCTCCACGTGGGAGTCAGAGGCGGCTTGTGGTTCTACAGAAGCGGTCGTCAGGGGCTGCGAAGGCGCCTCGCTGAAAACCAGAGAACCGGTGACTGGCCTAGAAGAGGCTTCGTCGTCAGTTTTGGCCTCGGATGCCTATCCTTGTCTTTGCACTTTTTGTGTATTCCGGTCGTCAGAAGTTCCGACGGCATGTTATAACTGAATTTTCTACCGAAATAATGTCGGACAAAATCAAACCGACGTTTAATAGTGTGCTTGTTAAACCTAGCACAAAACCAACAACCAGTAATGTCGTGGTCAGGGCCTAGGCATGGGATACAATAGGAACGGAAATCCTTATGAGGCATTTGCTTCCCACAAGAAATACAGTTATTAACTTTTACTGACATCGGTCTGAGGCAAGAAAAAGTTTCCCCAATGGGGTACTTAGCTTTGTAGAAGACTTCGGTTCTGGATTCGGAATGAAAATCTCAGGAGACGGCCGACCGGCACTTGCAAACTGCCTTTGCTTCGGGCACCGCGCGGCAACAAAAACTGAAGAAAATGGCATCGGCTGCATCTTATATACCCCTGTCGCATTAACGTCAGGGAGGAGGCGACAGCAACTGACACCGGACCAAGACTTTGGAACTCTGGCCGACTGTGGGACCGCCTGACGGCAGGATAACCCAAGTGTAATGACTGCAGCAGTGTAACATGATGAACATCTGGTAATGCAAATAGCCTGCTTTGAAGAGGAGGCATCTTCTGCAAGACTCCCTGATTGGAATATGCAGGTAAGCCTCTTTTAAGTCTGGAGTTACCAACCAGGCATTCTTGCCTACCATAGGCAGTAGCTGTTGTAGAGTCAGCATCTTGAATTTTGGAATGTCCAGGAAAGTATTTAGAATGGATAAGTCCAGAATTGGACGCCATGAATTGTCTTTTCTGGGTGCCAGGAAAAGTCTTGAATAAAAACCTTGTCCTTTTTCCTTTTCTGGTACTGGTTGAATAGCCCTCATATCCATGAGAGACATGACTTGTTTCTGGGCCTCTGCCCACTGATTTGGGGGCAGGTCTGGCCATCCATTTGGAATTGGCAACGTGTGCAAATAAATATAGTATCCCAGGGGTACAAATTTCAAGACCCACTTGTCCTGGGTAATTAGATGCCAATATTGAGCATGAAGTGCTAGTTTTCCCCCCAAAGGGGCTGCCAAAAGGTAAGTGCTTGGAAATGGCAGAGGAAAGTCATTAAGACTGTTTACCATAGGGTGGTGCATTGCTACTTCCTGATTTGGAGATGGAGGCACCCCATCGTTTTGTCCTGTAAGATCCTTATGACAGGAACCTGGAGCCTTTGGAGAGTCCGAGTTTGACCTGAGTGGCTCTGTTGGGTACTGGAAAGGACCAATTTTTAGTAGGCCAGTGCCTACTGAACCTGGGTGGCTGCACTTGCAAGAAATCTTTTACAGTTTGCATAGATTTAGCTGTGTCTTCCATCTTTTTTAAAACTTCTTCTGCCTTATTACCAAACAGACTGTCCTGCTGTAAAGGAGCATCCAACAATTTAGCTTTTACATGATCAGGCAGATTTTGCTCCTTGAGCCAAGCATGCCTTCTTCATCACAGATCCAGTTACGGCGGCCCTGCAAGAGGCCTCCCAAGGAATCAAAACCACATTGCCAAGTATACTTTCCAACTTCTTCAGCTGAATGCAATAAATCATGTAACTCTATTTTCCACACAATCAGAAATCAACATCATTTTCTGTTTCAGGAAGCCCATGACATGCTGTTGATATTTAAGCATATGAAAAAGACAGTTTAAAGCCCTGATTGCCAGGGTTGCAGATGTATAAACCTTCTTAACCCATCTATCCAGCACCCTGGAGTCTCTATCAGAAAGGGTAGGATTTTTAGCTGTAGAAGCCTTAACATCCTTGGGACCCTGAGAAATAGTTTCAGGGTCAGCAGTAGGATTTTTGAAAAGAAACTTGTGGGAGTCAGGAATCCTGTAATATCTGTCTGGCTTACTAGGAGCCAGAGGCAGGGAATCAGGAGCCATGCTGGATGCTGAGAAAACATCACATCAACAATGTCTAAAAACAAGAAGAAATTATTCCCTAAGCCTCTTTTTGGATTCTGAAAAGTCCTGACTCTCCCAATGAAAATGTTCCCTTAAGGTATGCAAAGTCTCTCCAAAAAAAAAAAATCCTCAGGAGGAGAAGCAGAAGGGATGGATTCTACTGCATCAGAGTCCTCATAAGGAGGGATAGAAAATTCCTGATCAGAAGAAATGGAAACCTGATCTGAAGATTCATAATCAGTGCCTTGCCTAGGCCTCTTACAGGAGGGGGTTGGGAACCCCTGATCAAGGTAAATAAATCCTCAGCCATTTTGATCATTTGTTTTTTAGGCATAGTGGCCTGAGCATGTGGCTCATGCGTCGGTTTTTTTTTAGACATAGTAGTTGGTTTTGGCCTTGTTTTTGATGATGGCGTTGGTTTAATATACAAACCTTTAGGCCTGAAAACACCCTCAGCAGCCGGTGCCTGCTCAGCGGCTCCAGACCTATCCAAGGGAGAGACATCCGCGGGTTCAATACTTGAAGAATCTTGCAGCATACCGGACTCCGAATGGGTCTCAGTAGAGGCCTGCGACTCAAAAGTAGCGGGCATCAGGGGCTGCGAAAGCGCCTCACTGAGTACCGGCGAACCAGCGATTGGCTTAGGAAAAGCTTCGTTGGTTTTGGACCTCGACGGTCTGTCTCTGTCTTTTTCTTTGCATTTTTTTGTGAATTCCGGTAGCCGGATTGCTAACCGACGACATTTCATGATAGTTAAATCTTGAACCAAAGTATTTAGAAGCAAAAATATACCGACACTTGATAGTGCGTTGGTTAAATTTAGCACAAAACCAACAGCAAGGCATGTTGTGGTCAGGGCCTAGGCAAGGAATACAGTACAAATGAAAATCCTTATGAGGTATTTGCTTCCCACAAGTAATACAATTATTAACTTTTACTGACATCGGTAAGGAGCAAGAAAAAGTTTCCCCAAAGGGTTACTTAGCTTTAGTTTGAAGACTTTGGTTCTGAAACTCGAAAACAAAAATTTCAGGAGTCAGCCGACCAGCACTTGTGAACTGCTTCTGTTTCGGGCACCGCCCGGCAAGAAAGACTGATTAAAATGGCATCGGCTGCATGTTTTATACCCCTGATTACCTGATGTCACGGAAGAGGAGACAGCAACCGACGCAGGACCCAAGACTTTGTTATTCAGGCTGAATGAGGGCAACCTGCCAGCAGATTACCCAAATGTAATGACTGCAACAGTGAAACACGAAGAACATCAGTGTATGCTGTGGTGCAGGTAACTACCACGGCATACTTGCCTCGCCCACCCATATAGCAATGTAGCTGAGCTCCCAACCAATGGACATCCACACAGCACTAGATACCATCAAATACACAAAAGTTATGTACTTACCATAACAATAGATCCGTGCTGTCTCCATCTGTTTCAACCTATGGGTTGGCAGATCAGACACCGGCCAAATCTTTCCGACTTCCAACTCTTCAAGCTCCACCTCCTTTACCCACAATCCACCGCTCCTCAACCAACCCCTCAGATCACGTTTGCCCCATCTAAAAAAGCCATAAGCTACAAAACTCCCAAAAGGAGGGGGATAAGGGACTCCGTGAACAAGAAGAAGATAACTTCTGCCCGATCATCTCAGATAACGAAGTTTGCCAAAATAAAGGCGGAGGCAGGAGAGGGAAAGGTTGAACTAGATGTAGACAAACAACACAGATCAATCGTTATGGCAAGTACATAATTTTCATATTTCATGCTGTCTTCTCCACCTGGCTACAACTTGTGGGACAGATTCCCCAGCCATGTAAAAATCCTTGGGAGGAACTAAGGAAAGACATTCTGCAACACAATGGAGCCAAGGAAGCCCCATATATAGACTGAACATCTAGCTTGTAATGAGAAAAAGAAGTATGGTGGCCCACCCAAGTGGCCACTACACAAACATCATCCAAAGATTCTCTAGAAAAGAAAGTCACAGAAGTAGCCATAGTGCTGACAGAATGGCCCTTAGGTTTGCCTAGCAGGGTCTTGCCTCTCAAGGTACAAGAGAAAGAGATGCAGTCTGATAGCCACTTCGGTAAAGTTACTTTTGACATAGGTCTGCCCCACCTAGAGCTCTAAAAGGAAACAAATTGACTAGATTTTCTGAAAGCCTTAGTCCTGTCCAAATAAAATCTCAATTGCCTATGCACATCCAAACAATGAAGAAAATATTCACCTTTGTTTGAAAACATGGAAAAAACACAGGATGGTGAATGGAACTATTGAGAATATTTTTTAAAGCCACTTTGGTCAAAAAGAAGAGGGATTCGTATGGAGAAAAACCCTATCTTTGTGGAAACCAAACAAGGAGGAGAGGAATCAAGAGCTTGTAGCTCTGAAATCCTCCTTACTGAAGTAACAGCCACCAAAAATAAGGTCTTCCAAAACAACTTCAAATCTGAAGTAGCAGAAGGTATGAAGGGAGGGCATGCAAGGATATGCAACACAAAAAGTAAATCCCAGGGAGGGACTGGATCCCGAACTGGGGATACAACAAAAAGGTACCTTTCAGGAAAGCCTTGGAAATTTTGAGAGCTGCCAGCGGGCCATTATCCCTGTGAATATGAAAGTAAGAAATAGCTTCAAACTGCACCTTAATCATAGGAAAACTAGAGCCAGAATGAAACAACTCAGCAAGAAAAATCTAGAACGGACTCTAAAGGAGTGGATCAAACCTCGAGATTCCGCCCACAGCACAAAATGTCTGGATCTGCCAGAATACACCTTCCTAGAAGAATGCTTTTGAGGTGAAGACAAAATATGTATGATGCTATCAAGCAGCTTGGGATTCCTGGCCATCCAGGGAACTGAAGAAACCACGTGGTTAACTTGAGGGACTGTATACTGGGAGGATCCAGACACAGTGGATGACAAATGAGATCCAGAATGGGATTTAGAACCCGGGGGAGTAATGCAGAATGGGATCACAGTCGCTCTGCAGTGGGCTGCATTCTGGAGAAAATTCACCATCAGAAGAACTGGGGGAGTAGCATACAGGAGTCCTGGGAGGCAAGGATATAGCAGATTGTCTCTGGGTGACTGCACCTGAGGAGGTACTAAGACGTAACAGCTACTGCATTTGGTGCTGGATAGGGAGGCAAACAGATCGCAACACAGATTGCTCTAGCTCCAGAAGATTGGAGCTGCTAATCTCAGATTTAGAGGGACGTCATGAGAAAGTAGAATGTTCCTGCTAAGCCTGTTTGTCACAATACTGGACTTCCACGGGATATGAATTACAGCCAGAAAACAATGAGATGAAATCACCCACTGCTAAACCCTCATGGCTTCTTGACAAAGACAAGAACATGTTGACCCTGCATGTTGAGATACCACAAAAAGTACAGTTGTGTACCTATCATAAATGTAGATGTTCGAGTGTATTGAATGTTGCAGTCATTACACTTGGGTTATCCTGCTGGCAGGCTACCCGCAGTCAGCCTGAATTCCAAAGCCCTGGTCCGGCATCGGTTGCTGTCGCCTCTTCCCTGACGTCAGTGCGCCAGGGGTATAAAAGATGCAGCCAACGCCATTTTCTTCAGTTTTTCTTGCCCCAGATGTCAGGTGCCCCAAAAAGAGTAGGCTAAAAATTCTGCTCATAAAAAACCATGCACTAACATAAACATTACCTTCATCTACAAGCAAATACACCAGATAGGATGTATAGAATAGAGAAGTACAGATAAGTCCCACCAATGAAAGGGGGATGGTGGGAGGGTAACCTGGACTGCAACAGTGAATACACTCGAACATCTACATTTATGGTAGGTACACAACTGTAATATGTTCATCATGTTTCACTGTTGCAGTCATTACACTTGGGTTGAATCCCAAAGCTGAGGTTGGGTGGCTGGGCCTAAATGGAATTAGGAGTGGCTATGAGGCCCTGCAGAAAGTACAGTTTTGTGCCTACCATAAATGTAGATGTCCGATAGGTATGCAACTGCAGTCCTGACATATGGGTTGTCCTGCCTCAGGCAGCCCTTCGGTCGGCCGGATTCCAAAGTCTGGGTCCGGCATCGGCTGAAGTCGCCCTTTCCCCGACGTCAGAGCGCCTGGGGTATAAAAGCGTCAGACGACGCCATCTTCTTCAGTATTTCTTGCACCAGATGCCAGGTGCCCTCTAAGGAAGGCTAAATTTTGAAAATAGAGAAAAAATTCCAGACAAGTACAACAACATAAAAACAAATACACCATAAAAGATTACCCCAGGTAGTTAAAATGAGGGATAGAAACCCAAAAGAATACCACAGAGGGGTAGGTGGGAGGGAAAACCTGACTGCAGTTGCATACCTATCGGACATCTACATTTATGGTATGTACAAAACTGTACTATGTCCTTCAAGGATGCAACTGCAGTCCTGACATATGGGTTGAATACCATAGCCAACCTGGGGGTGGTAGGCACTAAGACAAAGATGGTGTAGCTAAAATGCCCTGCAGGACTGCAGAAGCAAACCCTGCTCTGGATCTGGAAAATAAAGGCAGGTTGTAATGTTTGGAAAATGTATGCATGGAGCTCCATGTAGCAGCTTCTAAAATGTCCTTTGTTGCCACTCCTCTTAAAAAGGCGTGGAGGTGGCTGTAGCTCTGGTGGAATGTGGCCTGATGTCAGCTGGCACAGTTTTTCCATGAAAAGAGTAGCAGAATCGAATGCAATTTCCAATCCATTTAGAAATTGTCTGTTTGGAAATTGCTTTTCCCTGCAATCCAGCAGTGCAAGCTACAAAAAGCTGGTCAGATATTCTGAAAGACTTTGTTCTGTCCAAGTAGTAGCGCAACTGTCTGTGTATGTCCAAGGTGTGCAGAAGTCTCTCTCCTTTATTTTGAGGATTGGGAAAGAAGGTAGGCAGGTGAATAGCTTGATTCAGGGACACCCTGGATACCACCTTTGGCATGAATGACGGATTGGTTCTCAAAAAAACTCTGTCCTGATGAAAAATGAGAAATGGTTGTATTGCCATAAGGGCCTGTAGCTCAGAGACTCTTCTTGCTGAGGTTACTGCCAGAAGGAAAGCTGTCTTCCAAGACAGAAATTTCAACTCTGAAGATGCTGCTGGTTCAAAGGAAGGAAGAGTTAATTTTTCCAGCATGAAGCTGAGGTCCCATGCAGGCACTGGTGGTTTCCTTGGAGGATTGATGTTCTTTATACCTCTTAGAAACTGTCTTAGCAATGGGTAAGAAAATACAGGCGGATCAGTGTTATATTTGGCAGATATTGCTGAAGCATGTATTTTTATGGAAGAATATGAAAGGCCATTGTGGAGCATTTCAGCCAAATATTCTAGGATCTGTGGAATGCTCATCACTGATGGGTCTTGACCCTTTTTGCTGTTCCAGATAAGAAATCTCTTCCATTTTGCTGAGTATGTTTTTCTAGTGGAAAGTCTGCGCGCCTCCAGGATGATATCTTTTACCCTTTTGGAAAGTGTATCCTGAGGAATAGTCATGGAATCTTCCAAGCTGTCAGCTTCAATGTTTTCAAGCTGGGGTGTAGTGTCCTGTAATTGTGCTGTGTCAGAAGAAGTGGCCATTGAGGAAGGAGCCACGGATTGGTGTGTCAAGCTCCGTAGCAGTGGGTACCAGTGTTGTCTTGGCCAGTCTGGAGCTATCAGTATGACTTTCGGCTGCTCTGTCTTGATCTTTAGTAACACCTTGGTCATCAAGGGAAGACGTGGGAAGGCATATAGTGTTAGAGAGTTCCAACTGAAGGAGAGAGCATCCACCTTCCATGCTTGAGGATGGTATGTCCTTGTGCAAAACTTTTTCAGATGGTGATTGAGGTGGGAGGCAAAAAGATCCATGTCCGGCCTTCCCCATGCTTGAGTTATTTGTAAGAAAATGTCTGGATGCAACATCCATTCGTGTGGATCCATGATGTTTCTGCTTAGGCTGTCCGCCAGAACATTGTCCTTCCCTGGTACAAACTGGGATTGTAGCTCTATTTTCAATTGTAGGGAAATATCCCAGAGATTCATTGCCAGTCTGCAAAAAGGGTAGGAATGGGTACCTCCTTGCTTGTTTATGTACCACATAATTGTCTTTGTTTGGTTTATAACTGTGGTATTGTCTGTCTTTATTAGTAGATGGCCCTGATGCATGAACTTTTCGAAGGCCTTGATTGCATGTATCACTGCCAGCATTTCTTTTTGGTTGATGTGCAGGTGCTTTTCTTTTTGTGTCCATTGTCCTTGAATGCATCTGCCCTCCATGTGCGCCCCCCATCCATGGTCTGAGGCGTCTGTTGTTATGGTTTGACTTGTATGAGGCTTGCTGAAAGGCAGACCTTTGTTTATCTGGCTTGCTTGGGCCCACCACAGAAATTCCTTTTGAAGGCATGGAATGAGTGGGATCAATGCTTCCAGGCTGTGGCTGTGTTGAGACCATAGACTTTTTAGATACCATTGTAGTTTCCTCATATGCAGCCTTATGGTGTGGAATCAGAAGAATGCAAGATGCCATGAAACCCAGGGCCTGCAGGATTTTCCTTGCAGTCATCTGGGTGTGTGTTGCTAATTTTCTGAAGTATTCTGGTAATTGTTTTTGTTTTTCTTTTGTCAGAAACACCATCTGGGTGTTTGTGTCCAGTGTGGCACCCAGGAAAGGTATTTGTTGGGATGGTACGAGACTTGAGTTCTGAATATTGACTGTGTATCCCAAGGCCTGTAGTAGGTGAATGACATAGTCCAAGTTTTTTAACAAGGCTTGTTGGCTGTCCGCTTGTATAAGGCAGTCGTCCAGGTAAGGGTATATTTGTATCCCCTGAAGTCTGCAATGTGCAATTACTGATGCCAGGCATTTCGTGAACACTCTGGGCGCAGTAGACAAGCCAAAGGGCAATGCTGAGAACTGATAATGCTCTGAGCCTGCAAGAAATCTGAGGTATCTTCTGCAACTTTGTCTGATTGGGACATGCAGGTATGCCTCCTTGAGGTCCAGAGTTACCAGCCAAGACCCCTTGCCCAGCATGGGAAGGAGTTGCTGTAAAGTCAGTATTTTGAATTTTGGCACAATAAGGTAAGTATTCAGTGCGGACAAGTCCAGAATGGGTCTCCATTGGTTTTCTTTTCTTGGAACAAGGAACAGTCTTGAATAAAATCCTTGGCCTTGCTCTGCAGAAGGAACCTTTTCTATTGCTCTTATTTGAAGTAGGTTTGTTATTTGTTTGAGTGCCTCTGCACTTTGATTTGGTGGCAGGTTTGGCCTGCCACGTCTTGTTGGTAGTGTATGAAAATGGAATCTGTATCCTTTGTCTATTATGTCCAGTATCCATTTGTCCTTTGTAATATTGTGCCAATTTTGTGAGAATAAAGATAATTTTCCGCCCAAAGGTGCTTCTAATTGAGCCCTGGATGGCGGAGCCAAAGTCAAGTCATTGAGATTGCCCCTGCGGAGCAGTGGAAGGTCCTGCCCCACCTCTCTGGTTCGGAGGCTGCCATTGACGTCCTCTGTAGGAGCCTCGAGTTTGCCCTCTACCTCTGCCACGTCTGTTTTTGCCTCTTTGAAATTTGTCTGTGTCTGGAAAGGACCAATGCTTAGAAGGCCAATTCCTGCTGAATCTTGGAGGCTGTACCTGGAGGAAATATTTGACTGTTTGCACTGATTTTGCCTTTTCCTCTATTTTCTTTAAAACCTCTTGTGCAGTAGCACCAAATAGCTTATGTTTCTCTAGTGGTGCGTCCAAAAGCTTAATTTTCACATGGTTTGGCAATGTTTGTTCCTTTAACCAAGCATGTCTGCGTATGACCGCACCTGTCATTGCTGCTCTACATGAAGCTTCCAATGCATCATATCCACACTGAAGGAAATGGTTGCTAGCCTGCTGAGTATTATAAACCCCTTTCTATCTAATGGTTCAGGGGAAGCCAATTTCTTTTGCAAGTCATCCAACATGTATTCCTGATACTGAATCATATGAAATTGACAATTTAATGCTCGCATAGAAAGGGTGGAAGATGTATATACTTTCTTGCCCCACCTTTCTAAAGCCCTAGAATCTCTTTCCGAAGGAAGTGGATTCTTAGCAGTAGTGGAGGAAACCCCTTTAGGCCCCTGAGAAATAGTTTCAGGGTCAGCAGTATGGCCCTTGTACAGAAATTGATGTGTGTCTGGGACCCTGTAGTACCTGTCTGGCTTGACAGGAGCAGGGGGAGGGAGTCAGGGAAACACTAGATTCTAAGTACACATCATCTAAAACATTTAAAACTGGAGGAATAGCTAAGGGTATATGCTGAGGTAGCTTTAAAATTCCCTTAACCTTTTCCTAGAATCTGAGTATTCTTGGCCTTGCCATTTGAAGTGTTCCCTCATGGAATGAAGCGTTTCCCCAAAGGAAAACTCCTCAGGAGGAGAAGCAGAGGGAATGGATTCCTCCGCATCAGAATCCTCGTAGGCCGGGAAGGCTTCCTCCTGGTAGTCTGAATGTGCAGAATCACCTGAGGCCTCATCGGAGGACTGGGGATCTACCTGCTCAACCCTAGGCCTCTTGACAGAAGGCGGCTGAGAGCCTCTATCTGGATGTGGCTGAGAACCCCTAATTAAAGGAATAAGGTCCTCAGCTAAACTTAAAATTTGAGAACCAGAAGTGGATCCCAGAGAAACAGATCTTGGAGGGAGAGACTTAGCCTGTTTGGCAGCCTTAGCACGTGTGTAGGCCTTAATGGACATAGACACTGGAGGCCTGGCAGCCCCGCGTGCTGGAGTAGTCTTATCCACTGAAATGGTGTTAGAAATATCCTGGGCTACGGTCTCAGAGGGGAGAACAGAAACCGGCACCGAGCTGGCCTCCGGTACCGAAGTAACCGGTGGGGCGGTGTCGTCGGTCTGTAGCGGTTGTGAAACCGGCTCAGAAGAGACCGAGACACTCGCGGTAGGCCTAAGCGTGGTGTCGGCCAAGACTGTGGGTGTCGGTCCTTATCCTTCCGTTTTTTAGGTAAATGTGCTGTCGGAAGCTCCGACGGCATGATATAACAGAAATCTTCCCCAAAATAATCCTGTGCAAACTCTGTCCGACGCCTAAGAATGCATTTATTGAAAGAAGCACAAGCTGTACAGGCCGAGACGTTGTGTTCTGGGCCTAGGCAGGGTAAGCAGTAAGAGTGGAAATCCTTATGAGGTATTTGTTTCCCAAAAGTTAAACAATTATTAACTTTTACAGTTTTATCTGACATCGGCTGAGGCAAGAAAAGGTCCCCAACAGGGTACTTAGCTTTTTTGAAGACTTCAGTAGCTGAAAACACAAGAGCTGGTCGACCGGCACTTGCAAACTGCTTCTGCTTCGGGCGCCGCGCGGCAAGAAAGACTGAAGAAGATGGCGTCGGCTGACGCTTTTATACCCCAGGCGCTCTGACGTCGGGGAAAGGGCAACTTCAGCCGACGCCGGACCCAGACTTTGGAATCCGGCCGACCGAAGGGCTGCCTCAGGCAGGACAACCCATATGTCAGGACTGCAGTTGCATCCTTGAAGGACATCTGCAGTGGCAAAGCCTGCTCTGGATTTAGAGTAAAGAGGTAAGTGGTAGTGCTTTGTAAAAGTGTGCACTGAAGTCCGAGTTGCAGCCTCCAAAATATCCTTGGTTGGTACTCCTCTGAGGAAGGCTGCTGAAGTGGCTGCTCTGGTTGAATGTGGCCTAATGCCCTTAGGCACTGATTTGCCATGTTGTGAATAGCAGAAACAAATGCAGTGCCCTATCCATTTTGAAATAGTCTGCTTTGAAATAGCTTTTCACTGCGATCCTGTAGCATGTGCCACTAAGAGTTGCTCAGTCTTTCTGAAAGCTTTAGTTTTGTCCAAGTCGAAGGGTAGCTGTCTGTGTATGTCCAAAGAATGCAGAAGTCTCTCCCCTTTATTCTGTGGGTTTGTATAAAAGGTAGGCAAATGAATGGTTTGGTTAAGTGCCACACTGGACACTACCTTAGGCATAAATGTTGGGTTTGTCCCTAGAGAAACCCTGTCCGGATGGAAAATAATAAAAGGTTCCACAGCTATTAGTGCCTGTAACTCTGAGACTCTTCTTGCTGAAGTTATTGCTAGGAGCAGAGCTGTTTTCCATGATAAGTATTTTATCTCAGCTGTATTGGCTGGCTCAAAAGGAGGCAGTGTGAGCTTTTCCAGGACAGAATTGAGGTCCCATGCAGGTATTGGCGCTCTCCTTGGGGGTCTTATGTTTCTGGCCTCTCTGAGGTACTGCCTTAGCAGTGGATGTGAAAGAATTGGTGGGTCCGTATTGTAATGAGCTGAAATGGCAGAGGCATGGATCTTAATTGATGAGAATAGGCCTTTGTCCAGCATCTCAGTTAGGTATTGTAAAATCTGAGGAATATTTGGTACAAGTGTGTCAATTCCTTGTGCCTGGTTCCAAGCACGAAGTATCTTCCATTTTTCTGCATAAGATTTTCTGGTGCTGGGCCTCCTGGCCTCCAAAATAACATCCATAACTGCTTTAGAGAGAGGTGTGTTCTGAATGGTTAAATTATCCACCATGCAGCCAGATTTAGGGATCTGAGTTGGCTATGCAGGATCGGATTGTTTTTTTTGGGTCAGTAAATGAGGAATTTGAGGTAATGTCCAGGCTGGGCCTTGAGACAAGCTCTTTAGGATTGGATACCAGTGCTGGCATGGCCAGTCTGGGGCAATCAGAATCATTTTTGGCTTCTCTTGTCTGACCTTTAGGAGTACCTTGGGGAGGAGAGACAGTGGAGGAAAGGCATATACTGTAAGGGTTTTCCAGCTGAATGATAGAGCATCCACTTTCCATGCTTGTTTGTGATATGTCCTTGTGCAGAATCTCTGTAGTTGGCAGTTGTGAGGGGTGGCAAATATATCTATGTCTGGGCATCCCCATTTCCTTGTCATCATGCTGAAGATTTGTGGATCTAGTTTCCACTCGTGAGGATCCATGAGGTTTCTGCTTAGTTCGTCTGCCAGAGTATTTGTCTTTCCTGGCAGGAATTGTGCTTGCAGGTGTACTTGTTAAGTCAATGCTGTGTTCCACAAAGTCATGGCTTGTCTGCGGAGGGGGTAGGAATGTGCGTCTCCTTGCTTGTTTATGTACCACATGACTGTAGTATTGTCCATCTTTATCAGCAGTTGTCCTGGATGAAGTAGATCCTTTAAGGCTGTCAGGGCATTCTGTACAGCTAGCATCTCTTTTTGATTGATATGAAGATGCATTTGGCTTGCGGGCCATGTGCCCTGAATATATTTTCCTGCCATGTGGGCCCCCCAGGCATAATCTGATGCATCTGTTGTTAGTGCCTGCCTGGCTGTTAGTGCCTGCCTGGCTGTGGGTAAAGTGAATGGCTGTCCCTTGTTGTGGTGACAGGCCTGTGCCCACCATCAAAATTCCTGTTGCAGGCAGGGAATGAGGGTAATTAATGTTTCCAGGCTGTGGCAATGTTGAGTCCAAATACTTTTTAGATACCATTGTAGCTTCCTCATATGCAATCTTGCATATGGAATTAGCAGAATGCAGGATGCCATGAAGCCCAAAGCCTGCAGAATTTTTCTTGCAGATAACTGGGTCTTTGTTGCCATCTTTTAGAAGTAAGAAGTCAGTTGCCTTTGTTTGTCTGGCGTGAGATAAGCTATCTGGGCAGTAGTATTTAAGCTTGCACCCAGGAATATTACCTCTTGAGAGGGTAACAGTTTTGATTTATTTTCGTTTACTGTGTACCCTAGGCAAATTAGTAATCTTTTTACAAACGCCAGATGCTTCAGCAGAATGCCCTTGTTCTCTGCTTGAATAAGGCAGTCGTCCAAGTAAGGATATATTTGGATTCCTCTTTGTCTGCAAAATGCAATTACTGGTGCCAGGCATTTTGTGAAGACCCTGGGCGCAGTAGATAAGCCAAAGGGCAGTGCAGAGAATTGGTAGTGCATTGAGCCAGCTATGAATCTGAGGTATCTTCTGCAAGATTATCTGATTGGGACATGCATGTATGCCTCTTTGAGGTCCAAAGTTGCAAGCTAAGCCTTCTTGCCCAGCATGTGCAGAAGCTGCTGCAGAGTCAACATTTTGAATTTTGGAACGTCCAGAAAAGTGTTTAGAATAGACAGGTCCAGTATTGGTCTCCAGGCTTTGTCCTTTCTGGGTACCAAGAAAAGTCTTGAGTAAAATCCTTGTCCCTGCTCTTGCTGTGGTACACGCTGAATAGTCCTCATGTCCATGAGGGATGAAACTTGTTTTTGTGCCTCTGCCCATTGATTGTGTGGCAGGTCTGGCATACCTTTTGTCTTTGGAAGGGTGTGAAAGTGGAACCTGTAGCCCTGAGACACTATATTCAAGACCCATTTGTCCTGGGTGATCATGTGCCAATTTTGTGAAAAAATGCTAGTTTCCCCCCTAATGGTGCTGCCAAAATATAAGTGCTTGGCAATGGCAGAGGAAAGTCACTGGGACTGTTTTCTATATGGCTGTGATTTGTCTTCTCCGCTTTTGGAGGTAGAAGCAACCCATTGTTTAGGCCTGTATGAGCCTCGGGGCTGGGATATGACTCTAGGGCATCTGTATCTATCTCTTTGTGGCTTGACGACACTGGAAAGGTCCAATTCTTAGAAGGCCAGTTCCTGCTAAATCTGGGTGGCTGTACTGTAAGAAATCCTTAACTGTCTGCATAGATTTCGCTTTATCCTCCATTTTCTTCAAAACCTCTTCTGCCTTAATACCAAACAAAGTATCATGCTGTAATGGAGCACCCAATAATTTTGCTTTAACATGATCAGGCAGATTCTGTTCCTTTAACCAAGCATGCCTTCTAATGACAGAACCTGTAACAGTGGCCCTGCAAGAGGCCTCCAGTGAATCAAAACCGCATTGCAAAGTATGCTTTCCCACTTGTTCAGCTGCATGCAATAAATCCTGCATTTCCTTGTTTTCAGAACATTCAGAATTTGTCAACATTTTCTGTTTTAGAAGTGACATTAAGTATTGCTGATATTTAAGCACATGAAACTGACAATTTAAAGCCCTTACAGCCAAGGTAGCAGAAGTGTA
Source organism: Protopterus annectens (assembly GCF_019279795.1). Classification (NCBI taxonomy): domain Eukaryota; kingdom Metazoa; phylum Chordata; order Ceratodontiformes; family Protopteridae; genus Protopterus; species Protopterus annectens. Next base: position 1,728,636,098 of record NC_056726.1, on the reverse strand, counting down.
AACTTTTTTCCCCCATCTGTCCAGTGCCCTAGAATCCCTATCAGAGGGGACAGGGTTTTTTTTGCAGTGGAAGCCTTGACCCCTTTGGGACCCTGAGAAATAGTTTCTGGGTCAGCAGCAGGGTTTTTATATAGAAATGTATGAGAATCTGGAACCCTGTAATATCTGTCTGGCTTAACAGGTGCAGGGGGCAAAGAGTCAGTAGACAGGCCGGACTCTGAAAATACATCATCTACAATGTCTAGAACAGGTGGAATAGCAAGAGGTCTGTGCTGAGGTAGTAAAAGAACGTCTCTGAGCCTTTTCTTAGATTCTGAGTAATCTTGGCTCTCCCAGTGAAAATGCTCTCTCATGGTATGCAGGGTTTCCTTAAAAGAATAATCCTCAGGAGGAGGGACTGAAGGAATAGATTCTTAAGCATCAGAATCCTTAGTATCCCTGTTCTGAAGAGAAGTCAGAGGAAATGGAAACCTGATCAGAACAGTCATATTCTGTGTCTTGCCTAGGCCTCTTATCAGGAGGGGGATGAGAACCCCTGATCAAAGTAATTAGGTCTTCGGCCATTTTAAGCATCTGTTTCTTAGGCATGGAAGTCTGTCCAGGAGAATGCTGTACTTGTTTCTTTGTCTTTAAAGCTGTTTTAGTCTTTGCCTTGGAAGCTGAGGCTGGCTTGACATATAACTGTGTAGGTCTGAAAGCACCCTCAGAAGCCGATGCCTGCTCAGTGGCTCCGGACCCATCTGAGGGAATAGTTTCCGAGTGTCCAATACCTTGAGTATCCAGAGGTGTAGTCTCCACGTGGGAGTCGGAAGCGGCCTGTGGCTCTGAGGTAGCGGGCGTCAGGGGCTGCGAAAGCGCCTCACTGAGAACTGGCGACTGGCCTAGCGGAGGCCTCGTCATCGGTTTTGGACCTCGGATGCCTGTCCTTTTCCTTGCGCTTTTTATAAACTCCGGTAGTCGGCTGTTCCTACGGCATTATATAATTTAATCTTTGGCCAAAGTAATGAAAGGCAAAATCGTACCGACGCTTAACAGTGCTTTGGTTAAATCTAGCACAAAACCGACAGCTAGCAACATCGTGGTCAGGGCCTAGGCAAGGAATACAGTAAGAATGAAAATCCTTATGAGGTATTTGCTTCCCACAAGAAATACAACTGTTAACTTTTTCTGACATCGGTCTGGAGCAAGAAAAAAGTTTCCCCAACAGGGTACTTAGCTTTAATGAAGACTTCAGATCTGAAATTCGATTTCGAAAATCTCAGGAGTCGGCCGACTGGCACTTGTGAACTGCTTTTGCTTCGGGCACCGCGCAGCAAGAGAGACTGGAGAAAATGGCATCGGCTGCATCTTTTATACCCCTGGCGCACTGACGTCAGGGAAGAGGCGACAGCAACCAATGCTGGACCAGGACTTTGGAATTCAGGCCGACTGCAGGTAGCCTGCCAGCAGGATAACCCAAGTGTAATGACTGCAACAGTGAAATACGATGAACATCAAACATTGTCCACCTGTACTGAAATCACATCACTGGAGAGGGTGTCCTGAATGGCCTGGAACACAAGGAGGACTGCCTTCATATCCACAAAAATGATATGGATATCAGCCTCCACAGAAGACAGGGACCCTTCAACCATCCTCCCCTCAAAATGTCCGCCTCTACCCAAGGAGAGAGGAGTCTGTGGTGACTGTGGCCAGAGGAAGGGGAAGGACAAACTGTCTCCTACTGGTCACTAAGGGAGATTGCAACCACCAATGAATCCGGTCATGCCATACTTTTGTCAATCTCACTGGAAAATCCATAGGATGAGTCAAAATTGACCACTGTACTGCTAGGGTCCATTGTAGGGCCCTCAAATACCTGGCTGGGGAGACCAACCCTACTGAAGCTGCCTTGTGGCTTAGGAGTTTCAAGATCACATGAGCTGGAGGCTTTGAAAAGCACAAATACTAATACTTCATGAGATCAAAGGCTGATCAATTTGGAGCTCTGGAGTCTGGCAATTTGACTGACAGTATTCAAGTGGCAACCTATGAACTCTAGTGTCTGAACAGGGTGTAGACTCAACTTTGGGTAATTGACCATAATCCCCAAGAAGTCGCATAAGTGCAGTAAGGTGTCACAGGTCGTGATAAGTGACGCTATCATGGAGGCACTGAGTAGCCAATCATCCAGGTAAGGAAACACCAGGAAACCTGCAGCTGAAGCCAGGCTGCGACCACTTCCATGAACTTGGTAAATAACCTTGGGGTGGTGGTGAGACTGAACAGCAAGGCTCTGAACAGGGACCCGCCTGACGGCAGGAAAACCCATCTGTTATGACTGCAGCTGTATGCACGATGCACATCAGCAAGGCTCTGAACTGACAGTGATTTGGCCCTGAGCCAGAAATGCAGAACTCTCCTCGTGCACTGCTGCATCTTGACAAGACGGTAGGCGTCCTTCAGGACAGTCAAGGACATCCAGTCGTCCTTCCTCAGTACAGGTAGAATGGACGCACCATGGCTATCCAGAACTTGGTCTGTTTCATGAAGAAATTCAATTTGCTTAAATCCAGAACAGTCCTAAGGTCTTTGTTCTTCTTTGGTACCAAAAAAAAAAAAAAACATAAGTAGATCCTGGATCCTCGTTGGTCTGGTGGGACCTCTTGGATGACTCAATTTGCCAGCAGCTTCTGAATTTCTAACATTGTCTGGGGTGGAACATCTAGGAGATGTTAGCAATAAAACCTCAGAATTTCTAAAAGGGGAACAGTATAGCCTCTGGATATAATTCTTAACATCAACACTTCTGAAGTGATGGCCTTCCAAGCTTCTGAGTGAAGAGCCAAGTGACCCCAAACTGCCCCCAAATCAGGACAGTTGGCCAACCCTTCAGGGATGCTGAAAGGGCCCCCATAAAAAGGCTCTGCAAATGTCTTGATTCTGAGGACCGCCCCTGCCACACGTGCGTCATCTGCCCCCTTTTGATTCCTAAAAAGGTTTGCTGAGGGGTAGCAAAATGCATTCCTATGATGGACAACGTCTTCCCTTCTTGCTCACTCCTAGTTAGAATATCTTTAATTTTTAGACCAAACAAGGAAAAGCCATCAAACGTGGCATTAAAAGACGTCTTGAAGCAATTTGCAAAGTTACATAGCTACATCCAAGCACGGAGAAGCATAGCAATGCCACAGCCAGCTGCTCAGAGTGCTCCGTCTGCTGCATTAGAAATAAGCCTCATGCAATCATTGGCAAATGACAGCAGGCTAGACAAGTGCGTCTCCAGCATCTTTCTTTTTTTTTCAAATTTTTTTTTTCCAATAAACAAGAAACATACAAGTCCACAAGCATAGTATAAGCAGTAGAGCAGACCAAGGCTGAAAAATAAATCCCACATGCAGCACTGGAATAAAATTGAATGTTTATTCACAAAACAGGAGCAGTCAGGTAAGCGCTTTCACCTCAGAGGACTTCTTCAGACCATTTACAGATGGAAATAATCAAGGCTGAATTTATACTTCCCGAATAGCAATCAACTAGTTAATTAGTACAGGATTTAAAGCAGTACTACCAAAAGCCACAGCAGTGTAACATCAACTAAAATATATGAAAGACAAAAACAATGAGATAAAAGATAAAAAAATAATAATTAAAAAAAAAAACAATCATGTAAAATCTAATATACATGTAAAACCGTTCATTATTAGTCATTTACTTCACATTTAAACCTCTAGACTTCTGTATTGGTCTTAAGGGGACCTTGTCATTTAAGCCGGGCCATCAATCTGCTCTGAGTCTAATAATCCACCTGGTCTCTCGTTCTTCTGTGTAATTCCGAATATCCCCACTTCATGGATTAGGAAAGATCATCTCAACAGCCACAAACTTGAAAGTATGATGCACAGCAGTGCTCATTACATGCTTTGCAAGGGCATTACTGTTGGACTTAATTCTAATATGGTACAGGTGCTCCCTAATCCTATCCTTAAACTTCCTGTCTGTTTTACCAACATAGTATGTACCATAGGCTTCACAATAAGCCAGGTGTACTACGTGCTCCGTTCGACAGTTGGCAACCACATGAAATCTATAGTGATAGTTGGTGACAGAGTGCAAAAAGGAGCCACTGCTATCGATATAACCACAACAGTTGCATTCATTACATGGAATGGTGCAACAATGATGTTTTTCAGTGGACGGATTAGGTAAACTTCTAGGATAGCATAGCATCCTTTTTAAATTACATTTATTCCTATAGACAAAACAGGGGATATCCCCAAAAAACTGTCGGAAAGCTGGATCTACATTAAGAATACCCCAATTTTTACCAATAATGTCCTTAATCAAACCAACATCACGTGTATAAAATAAGGGATCTCTGATCTCACTAGTAGCATTCTTCCTGTCTGGCATACATACATCAGGGGCTGAATCTGAGAAATAAGGACATGCCACATCTCTCCTCAACAAATTTAGCCCATCAAACCCTCTCCGTATCTCATCTGGTTTATAGACCCTGGCTAATAGCCTTCCTTCCAAATCAGATAGTTCAGAATGAAAGCCATTTTCTGATGCATTTAGTCTAGATGCACTCATTGCTTGTCCCTTTATAATATTTTCAAACAAATGTCCTGGATGCATACTACATCTATGCAGGAGTGTGTTCCTCTAGCAAGACTTCCTGAATACCCCTGTATTAACCATACCATTACTTAATCTCTCTATATACCCATCCAAGTATAACATATAGGTCTCAGAGGATGTGATACTAAATTTCAAATAGTTGGTCAAGCCATTTATTCCATCAAAAACTGCTGAGGGTTCCCTGTCCAAATAAAAAAATAAATCATGCACAAAACGTTTATAAAATGGGACAAAAGCAATGAAGTCCTGCGGTTTAAACAAAAGATCTTCCTCCCATTTGGCCAGGAACAGATTGGCGTAGCTATTGGCAAATGAAGTGCCCATAGCTGGGTCATCCTTCTGTAAATAAATCTGTTCATCAAACTGAAAGATGCTGTTCTCTAAAACCACTTCTAACAGGGAGCAAATTAAATCAATGAAGGACTCAATGTAATCACTATGTTCCTTTAAGTATCTATGAATGCATTCAACACCATCCCTATTCGGAATGACCGTGAACAGTGATTGCACATCAAGAGTAACAAATAAGTACTTGGCAAAAACAGATAAATACTTCCTAAAGTCATATAACTCTAACAAAAACTGCTTAGTGTCCTTCAGTATATGCAAGTTCCTGTCAACCACCGGTCTCAAGAACTTCTCAATATACAGGGATAGAGGCTCGGTACACCAACTTCGACTGGCTACTATAAGTCTCATCGGGAGGGTGGACCCCATCTTTATGCACTTTCAGTAGTCCTTGAATAGCTGGTATAAGGGATTATCAACACAGAAAAAACTGCATATTTCCTCAGTAATCAAATTACTCAAACAAATCCTCTATCATAAAATTAATCCTTTGTACATATACTTCCACCAGTGCTGTATCTATAATGGAATAAAACCTCCCATCACTTAACATGGACTTCATAGTAGCATAATGGTGTGTTCTATCCATAATGACAGTGGGTCCACCCTTATCCGCAGGTCTAATCACAATAATACGGTCATTACAGAGTTGTGTTAAATTCTTTGTCCCATATTAAGATTATATCTTCTAGTTCTTACATTGGCTGTACTAGACATAAATTCATAATCAAGTCTATGTACATCATCCACAACCACCTTAATAAACGCATCTACTAACAAATGGGAATTAGGAATATACAAGCTAGGTTTTTAAAAACAATAAGTATCAGCAGCAAAAGATGTATCACCAAATTCTAATTTTAACAAGACATTCCTGCTAAAGACCCTAATGTCCAATATACTGTCCGTTATATCACTCAAACAAGATGGAATAAAAGTTAGCCCTTTCTGAAGGACCTCAGTCTCTTCTTTTGTTAACACACATCAAGAAATGTTCCATACTAGTATGTCCCTGCTCTCTCACACATTTTCTTGAGAGTGTGGCCTGCCTGATACTCCACCAACAGTTTCCACCTCTGTCGGCCCCTGCTCCTGGAGCGAGTCCTGCCCCCTCTGTGGTCTCCTCCATCCATTACTGCCAATATAAGCACTAGTTCCTCAGGTAATAATACTGTGGCCATGCTCCCTTTCCCCATCAATGGAGATTACAGAGGGGGCAGGACTCACTCCATGAGCACGGGCCGACAGAAGCGGAATCTGTTGGCGGAGTATCAGACAGGCCACACTGTCACGAAAATGTGGGAGAGAGCAGGGGCACACTAGTATGGAACATTTCTCGATGTGTGTTAACGAAAGAAGAGACCGAGGTCCTTGAGAAAAGGCTAAAGTACAGCTGTGTACACTTACCATAAATGTAGATGTTATGGTGTATTCACTGTTGCAATCATTATATTTGGTTTATCTGCCTGCAGGTAGCCCTCAGCCGGCCTGAATATCAAAGTCTTGGGTCCTGTGTCGGATGCTGTTTCTTCTTCCATGACGTCAGGTAGTCAGGGGCATAAAGCATGCAGCCGACGCCATTACATCAGTTTTTCTTGCCCAAGATGTCAGGTGCCCCCAAAATGGGAAGCAATTATATACAAGGTTACACCTCCAACAAAAAGCAAAAACACCAGAAAGCTTACACACACTAAACAAGAAGAAAGTTATAGCCAAGAGAAGTCAGGGGGCTGGAGGGAGGGTAACCAGGACTGCAACAGTGAATACACTCAAACATCTACATTTATGGGAAGTGTACACAACTGTACTATGTTCTTCACGTTTTACTGTTGCAGTCATTACAATTGGGTAGATTCCCAAAGCTAAGGAAGGGAGGAGGCAGTAAGCCCTGCAAGACTGCAATGGCAAAACCAGAACTGGATTTAGAAAAAATAGGCACGTGGTAATGCTTAGTGAAGGTATGTACAGAGCTCCAGATAGCAGCTTCTCAGATGTCCCTAGTAGGGACACCTCTGAGAAAGGCTGTTGAAGTAGATGCCGCCCTGGTGGAATGTGATCTTATCCCCTGTGGTGTAGGTTTTCCATGGTACTTATAGCAGAAATTAATGCAATGGCCTATTCACTTAGAAATGGCTTGCTTTGAAATGGCTTTCCCCTCTGCCCCTGCAGCAAAGGCAACCAGCAGATGTTCAGTTTTCCTGAGAGGCTTAGTCCTGTCCAAATAAAATCTAAGTTATCTGTGCACATCCAAAGAGTGCAGTATTCGTTCTCCTTTGTTCAGTGGATTACAAAAGAAGGTTGGCAAATGAATGGACTGATTAAGGGCCACACTGGATACCACCTTGGGCATAAAGGAAGGATTGGTCCTGAGGGACAGCCTGTCTGCATGGAAGATGATGAAGAGCTCCACTGCCATGAGGGCCTGTAATTCACTCTTCTTGCTGAAGTGATGGCTAGAAGGAAGGCTGTTTTCCAAGAAAGGAATCTCAACTCTGCAGTTGCAGCTGCCTCAAAAGGAGGTAGAGTGAGCTTTTCCAATACAAAGTTAAGGCCCCAGGCTGGAGTAGGGGCTCTCCTGGGTGGTCTTAAATTTTTGGCCCCTCTGAGGAATTGCTTCAGCAGGGGGTGAGAAAAGAGGGGTGGCTCAGTATTATAATGTGCTGAAATGACAGAGGCATGAATTTTAATAGATGAGAAGTAAAGGCCCTTGTGGAGCATCTCAAGTATTGAAGAATATGCGGCACGCTGGGCAGTGTTGTTCCCATCCCCTGAGTCTGCCATCTTTTCCACTCTTCAGCATAGGATTTTCTAGAACTAGGCCTCCTTGCCTCCAGAATGACATCTAGCACTTGCTTACTGAGGGATGGTATTGAAGAGCTCAGGTAATTAGCCTGGATGCAAGGTTCAGGGTTTGAAGCTGGGGGTGCAGAATCTGGCCCTCCTGCTGGGACAGCAGGGAGGGGGTCTGAGGCAGGTGTCATGGTTCCAGGAGTGACATACTGCCCAAGAGGGGGTACCAGTGTAGGCGTGGCCAGTCTGGTGCAATGAGTATTGTCCTTGGTTTGTCCTGTTTGATCTTTAGCAGAACTTTCGAGAGGACAGGCATAAACTGCGAGGATTTCCCAGGTGAAGGACAGGGCATCCACTTTCCAAGCTTGTCTGTGGGGAGTACCTGTGCAGAATTTATCCAACTGGTAGTTCTGAGGGGAGGCAAACAGGTCTATCTCTGGGCTCCCCCATTTGTTTCACAAAATGTTGAATATCTTTGGTTCCAGTTTCCACTCATGTGGGTCCATGAGATTTCTGCTTAGGTCGTCTGCTAGTGAATTTAGCTTGCCTGGCAGGAATTGAGCTTGTAGGTGTACTTGGTAGCTCAAGGCCGTGTTCCACAGAGCCATGGCTAGTCTGCAGAGAGGGTACGAGTGAGTTCTCCCCTAATTAAGTACCACATAACAGTGGTGTTGTCTGTCTTTACCAATAATTGCCCTGGAAGAATGTGGTCCTAGAAATCTGTCAGAGAATTCTGTACAGCTAACATTTCTTTTTGATTGATACGCAGGTGCATTTGACTCGGGTTCCATTTGTCCTGAAAGCACTGCCCTGCCAAGTGAGCCCCCCATGCATAGTCTGATGCATCTGATGTTAGGGTTTGGGAGGCAAGGGGTAGAGTGAAAGTCAGTCCCTTGTTGTGGTAGCAGGCCTCTGCCCACCAAAGGAACTCTGTCTTTATACAAGGAATGATAGGAATCATTGATTCCAGGTCCTGAAAATGTTGACACCATAGGCTTTTTAGATACCATTGTAGTTTCTTCATTTACAGTCTTGCATATGGAATTAGTAGGACGCAAGAGGCCATGAACCCCAGGGCTTGCAGTATTTTCTTTGCAGACAGCTGGGTCTTTGTGGCCAGTAGTTTGAGGAAGGCTGTCAAATAAACTTGTTTCTCTGGCGTGAGGTAGGCCATCTGGGAAGTTGTGTTCAAGCTTGCTCCCAGGAATACAATTTGTTGGCAGGGTACTAGATGAGATTTCTTTTCGTTTATGGTGTGCCCCAGTGAGGTTAGCAGTTTCTTTACAAATGCCAGATGATTTAACAGCATGTCCTGGCTTTCTGCCTGAATTAGACAATCGTCCAGGTATGGGTATATTTGAAAATGTCTTTGCCTGGAGAATGCAATGACTGAAGCTTGGCACTTTGTGAATACCCTGGGTGCAGCAGATAAGCCAAAGGGAAGTGCAGAGAAAGTACAGTTTTGTACCTACCATAAATGTAGAGGTTCGAGGATCCACATTGCTGCAGTCATAACCTGTGGGTAGTCCGCTGTCCTCGGTCGGCCCGAATACCAAAGAGCTAGGCTGGCGTCGGTCATGGGCGCCCAGAGCTGATGTCAGCACGTAGTGGTACTTAAGCGCATGACCGACGCCATATCCTCAGTCTTTCTTGCCCCAGATGTCAGAAGGCCTTAAAAAAAAAAGAAAGGCCAGAGCCACAAAGGAGAAAATAACAATAATCCCTAAGGAACAATAACAACAACAACCACAACAACAACAACAACAACAACAACCCCAAACCATAGAGGGGGAGGAGGGAGGGAAAATGGGACTGCAGCAATGTGGATCCTCGAACATCTACATTTATGGTAGGTACAAAACTGTACTATGTTCTTCGTCTCACATTGCTGCAGTCATAACCTGTGGGTAGAATCCCAAAGCAAAGGAAAAGGGAGGCTGGCAAACTAAAAAGCATTAGGGGCTGCTAACATGCCCTGAAAGACTGCAGTGGCAAACCCAGCCCTGGACTTGGAGTAAAGAGGGAGATGGTAATGCTTAGTAAAAGTGTGAACTGAACTCCAAGTAGCTGCTTCCAAAATATCCTTAGTAGCTACACCCCTCAAAAAAGCAGTAGATGTGGCAGTAGCCCTAGTGGAATGAGGTCTAATCCCAGCAGGAACATTCTTCCCATGATGAGAATAACAAAAGGCAATACAATTAGCAATCCACTTTGAAATAGTCTGCTTAGAAACAGCTTTCCCTTGTGAACTCAAAGCAAAAGAAACAAATAACTGTTGAGTCTGTCTGAACCCTTTAGTTCTGCTCAAATAGTAACGTAACTGCCTGTGTATATCCAAAGAATGCAAGATTTTTTCCCCCTTATTTTGGGGATCAGCATAAAAAGTAGGCAAATGGATAGACTGGTTCAAGGCCACATTAGAAATAACTTTTGGCATAAAAGTAGGGTTAGTACGTAAGGAAACTCTATCCTTGTGGAATATTAGAAATGGTTCAACTGCCATGAGAGCCTGCAATTCAGATACCCTTCTAGCAGAAGTAATGGCCAACAAAAAGGCAGTCTTCCAAGACAAAAACTTCAATTCCAACGTAGCTGCAGGTTCAAAAGGAGGCAAAGTAAGCTTCTCCAACACAAAATTGAGATCCCAGGAAGGAGTAGGAGCTCTACGTGGGGGTCTTATATTTTTTGCCCCTCTAAGAAATTGCTTAAACAAAGGGTGAGAAAATAAAGGAGGGTCACAATCATAGTGAGCAGAAATGGCTGCAGCATGAACCTTCACAGAGGAAAATGACAAACCCTTGTCTAGTAATTCAGTAAGGTACTGCAGTGTAAAACTCAAATTAGGTACCGAGACATCAAAGTCCTTTGTTGTGCTCCAAAGAAAAATCTCCTCCATTTATCAGCATAAACCTTTCTAGTGCTGGGTCGCCTGGCTTCCAAAATGACATCCAAAACCCGTTGAGGAAGCTGAGAACCCACAGGCTCTAAAACAGAATTCGCCAGGCTGTTAGATGCAGGGACTGCACCCTGACATTGAGCAAATGACTGCTTGACTGGGACAACATGTGAGGAAGCTGTGGCAAAGGCCAAGGAGGCTCCTGAATTAAACTCCTCAGCAGAGGATACCAGTGCTGTCGTGGCCAATCTGGTGCTATTAAAATCATGCAAGGCTTGTCCCGCCTGACTTTCAAGAGTACCTTGGTAAGGAGAGGCAGAGGAGGAAAAGCATAGACGTGAAGGTTGTTCCAACTGAAAGATAGAGCATCCACTTTCCAAGCTTTTGGGTGAAACATCTTTGTGCAAAATTTTGGTAGTTAGAAATTTAGAGGGGAAGCGAACAGATCTATGCCTGGAGTTCTTCAAGCCACTGTCAACTGTTTGAATACTAGAGGATCCAATTTCCACTCGTGGGGATCCACAATTTGTCTGCTCAATACATCTGCTAGAGAGTTCTGTGCTCCTGGCAGAAACCGTGCTTGAAGAGTGATGTGCAAACTCAGAGCAGTCTCCCACAATATCATTGCTTGTCTGCAGAGAGGGTAAGAATGGGTTGCCCCCTGCTTGTTGATTTACCACATGACTGTAGTGTTGTCTGTTCGAATCAACACCTGTCCTGGTTGAAGTAGGCCCTTGAAAGCCATCAGGGCAAACTGGACTGCTAACATCTCCTTCATGTTGATATGCAAATGCTGTAGTCTGGGAGGCCACATGTCTTGAATCCATTTTCCATTGAAGTGTGCTCCCCAAGCCAGGTCTGAGGCATCCGTCGTTATGATCTGACTCGCCTCTGGTCGGGTCACAGAGAGTCGCTTGTTTAGGTGACATTCCTGTGCCCACCACAAGAATTCCTTTTGGATGCAAGGTATTATCTGAATGACAGTGTCCAAATCGTGGCAGTGTTGAGTCCATACACTTTTGAGATACCATTGTAGCTTCCTCATATGCAGTTTGGCATTGGGAAGTACCAGAATGCAAGATGCCATGAACCCCAAGGCTTGAAGGACTGTCCTTGCAGTCAGCCTGGACAGTACTGATAATTGCTGGAAATATAGATGAAGAGTTCTTTGTTTGTCCGGGGTCAGAAAAGCCATCTGAGATGCTGTATTCAGTCACACACCCAGAAAGCACATGTCCTGAGAGGGTACTAGACTGGACTTTGTTTCGTTCACAGAATACCCTAGGCATCTTAAAACTGCCATTACATACTGTAGATGTTGAAGTAACTTGCCTTTGTCTTGAGCAAGAATCAGGCAATCGTCCAGATAAGGATAAATTTGTATTCCCCTCAGTCTTAAGAAAGCTATTACAGGAGCCAGAACCTTTGTGAACACCCTGGGCGCAGTAGATAAACCAAAGGGCAATGCAGAGAACTGATAATGAGAAGTACCAGCCCGAATGTGAAGATAGACCTCTTTGAGATCCAGAGTTACCATCCAGTGATTTTTGCCTAGCAGAGGCAGAAGTTGCTGTAATGTTAGCATCTTGAACTTTGGAATATCTAGGTATGTATTGAGAATGGACAAATCCAGAATTGGCCTCCAAGTGTTTCCTTTCTTTGGCACTAGGAATAGACGAGAATAAAACCCTAGGCCTTCTTCTGACGGAGGTACCACCTGGATTGCCCCCATCTGTAAAAGCAAAGAAATTTGTTCTTGAGCCTCCAGCCTTTGCTGAGGAGGTACATCTGGCATGCCTTTGAAAGGAGGAAAAGAGTGAAAATAAAACTTGTAGCCTTGATTTATTATGTCCAACACCCATTTGTCCTGGGTGACCAAATGCCAATTTTGTCTGAAAAGTGCCAACTTTCCTCCTAGAGGAGCTACCAGAAAAGAAGGATCTGGCAGCTGAAGATACAGGTCATTGGGTCTGTTTACGAAAAGGCTGACCCCTGCCCTCACCAGAAGATTGTGCAGGAGAACTCCAAGTCCTAGGTCTGAAAGCACCCTGAGCGTGAGCCCTGCCCTTACCACGTCTAGACCTGCCCTTAGACTGAAAATCCGAAGAAGGGTAAGACCATCCTCTTGCAGGCCAATTCCTGCTAAACTTAGGGGGCTGCACCTGCAAAAATTCCTTAACCATCTGCATAGACTTAGCTTTGTCTTCCATCTTTTTCAAAACTGACTCCACAGGGGAACCAAAAAGAACTTCAGATTGAAGTGGAGCATCCAAAATCCGAGCTTTAACATGCTCTGACAAATTTTGATCCTTATGCCAGGCATGTCTACGAATAACTGAACCAGTAGCAGCCACCCTGGAAGAAGCCTGAAGGGCATCAAAGCCACACTGCAAGGAATGTTTACCAACTTGGTCAGAAGCATGAACCAAGTCCTGCAATTCCTTACACTCTATACCCTCAGATAGAGCATCTACCTTAGATTTTAACTGACCTAACAGAAAGTTCTGATACTTCAGCATATGAAATTGGCAATTTAAAGCCCTCATAGCTAACGAGAAGAGGTGTATACTTTTACCCCACCTATCCAACGCTCTAGAATCTTTATCCAAAGGAACTGGATTCTTAACCACAGAAGCCCTGACACCTTTAGGCCCTTGAATAATAGTTTCTGGGTCAGCTCTAGGACTCTTATACAAATATTTATGTGCCTCTGGAACTCTGTAATACCTGTCTGGCTTGACAGGGGCAGAGGGTAAAGAGTCAGGATTAAGGAAGCTTCAGAAAAACATCCTGAACCACATCTAAAACAGGGGGAATAGCCAAAGGTCTATGTTGTGGCAAAAACAAAAATTCCCTAAGCCTCTTACGAGAATCCGAAAAATCCTGACCTTCCCACTTGAAATGCTCCCTCATGGAATGCAAGGTTTCAGAAAAGGAAAAATCCTCTGGAGGAGAAGCAGAAGGACAGGAATCCTCTGCATCCGAATCTGAATAGGGAGGAAAATCCGGAATATCCTCAGCTGAGGACTCAGAGTAATCAGAGGAATGCTCCATATCCTCTAAATCTGTCTCCACCCTAGGCCTCTTCTCAGGAGGGGGCATAGAACCCCTGATCAAAGTAATCAAATCCTCTGCCATTTTCAACATATGTTTTTTAGGAACAAAACCCGAAGAACTAGGGCTATGGCCCGTACCAGAAAGACCAGGTCTAGCCTTAGCAGGGCCTTTAGAGACTGAAGTAGAAGGCCTAATAACCTTTTGTAAGGATGGAACCACAGAAACTTGAGAAGCACCCTCGGCCTGGCCTAACTCCTGAGAGGCCAACTCCTGTAACAGTAAAGGTTCCCCTGGGATTCAGCGAGACCTCGGCTGGATCCACAGATTCAACCGTAGATTCCATAGAACCGGCGTCCGAGCGGACGACTCATCCGTTTTGACCTTAAAGATTTATCTTTTCGCTTTTCGCGGTAGCGGCGTCGGAGGATCCGGCGGCATGTTGTAGTTACACCGCTTACGAAAACCAACCTGGCACAGTCAATCTGCGTTTAATGGTGCGCTTATTAAATCTAGCGCAAGCGACACCCGACTACGTCGTGCTCAGGCCCCAAGCAAGGAATACAGAGAGAATGATAGTCCCTATGAGGTATCTGTTTCCCACAAGAAATACAATTATTAACTTTTTCTGACATCTGGATTAACTGAGGTAAGAAAAGACAAAAATTTTCTAACGGGTAATTAGCCAACTTGGTCTTCGGTCTGAAACTCGAAAATTGAAAATTTCAGAGCGCGACGGCACTTGCAAACGCTGCTTCTGCTTCGGACCACGCGGCAAGAAAGACTGAGGATATGGCGTCGGTCATGCCCTTAAGTACCACTACGTGCTGACGTCAGCTCTGGGCGCCCATGACCGACGCCAGCCTAGCTCTTTGGTATTCGGGCCGACCGAGGACCCACAGGTTATGACTGCAGCAATGTGAGACGAAGAACATCTCATAGTGCATGTAGCCTGCTCTGAAGCGTAGGTATTTTCTGCAAGATTCCCTTAAAGGAAGCTGACCCGCACATTCCAATAAGTCCAATGTTGCCAACCAGGCATTTTTGCCTACCATGGGAAGCAGCTAATGAAGAGTTAGCATTTTGAATATTGGGATTACCAAAAAGGTGTTTAGAATAGAGAGGTCCAGGATAAGACGCCAGAAGTTGTCTTTTCTGGGTACCACGAAAACTCTTGAGTAAAAAACTTGTCCCCTTTCCTCTGCTGGGACAGGATGAATAGCCCTGACAATTTGGAAGATAGAGAAAGTACAGTTGTGTACACTTACCATAAATGTAGATGTTTGAGTGTATTCACTGCTGCAGTCATCACATTTGGGTTATCTGCTTGCAGTAGCCCTCAGTCGGCCTGATTATCAAAGTCTTGGGTCCTGCGTTGGTTGCTGTCTCATCTTCCATGATGTCAGGTAGTCAGGGGTATAAAGCATGCAGCAGACACCATTACATCAGTTTTTCTTGCCCCAGATGTCAGGTGCCCCCCTAATGGGAAGCAATTATATATATATATATATATATATATATATATATATATATATATATATAAGTAAGGTTATATCTCCAACAAAAAAGCAAATACACCAAAACGCTTTTAAGCATAGTAAAAAAAGAATAGAGGTATAGCCAAAAGAAGTCAGGGGGCTGGAGGGTAACCAGGACTGCAAACAGTGAACATCTACATTTATGGTAAGTGTAAACAACTGTACTATGTTCATGTTTCACTGTTGCAGTCATAACATTTGGGTAGATTCCCAAAGCTAAGGATGGGAGGAAGAATTTAGATACCATTGGGACCAGCTAAAAGGTCCTGCAAGACTGCAGTGGCAAAACCAGCTCTGGATTTAGAGAAAATTGGCAAATGGTAATACTTGGTAAAGTATGTACAGAACTCCAGGTAGCAGCTTCTAGGATGTCCCTGGTAGGGACACCTCTGAGAAAGGCTGTAGCGGTAGATGCAGCTCTGGCTGAATGTGTTCTTATCCCCTAAGGGATAGGTTTTCCATGGTGCTTATAGCAGAAATTAATGCAATAGTCTATCAATTTAGAAATGGTTTGCTTTGAAATGGCCTTCCCCTCTGCCCCTGCAGCAAATGCCACCAGTAGCTGTTCAGATTTCCTGAGAGGTTTAGTCCTGTCCAAGTAAAATCTAAGTTGTCTGTGCACATCTAAGGAGTGTAGTATCCGTTCCCCTTTGTTCTGTGGATTAGAAAAGAAGGTTGGCAAATGAATGGACTGATTAAGAGCCACACTGGATACTACCTTGGGCATGAAGGAGGGATTTGTCCTGAGAAACACCCTGTCTGCATGAAAGATGATGAAAGGCTCCACTGCCATAAGGGCCTGTAATTCAGACACCCTTCTTGCTGAAGTGACGGCTAAAAACAAGGCTGTTTTCCAAGAAAGGAATGTCAACTCTGCATTTGCAGCTGACTCAAAAGGAGGCAGAGTAAGTTTTTCCAATACAAAGTTAAGGTCCCAGGCTGGAGTAGGGGCTCTCCTGGGTGGTCTTACGTTTTTGGCCCCTCTGAGGAACTGCTTGAGCAATAGATGAGAGAAGAGGGGTGTTTCGGTGTTGTAATGAGCTGAAATGGCTGAGGCATGAATTTTGATGGAGGAAAAGGAAATGCCCTTGTGAAGCATCTCAATTAAGTATTGAAGAGTCTGAGGTAAATTGGGCGCTGCTGTGCTCATGCCCTTAGTTTGGTTCCAGGAACAGAATCTTTTCCATTTTTCAGCATAAGATTTTCTAGTACTAGGCCTCCTTGCCTCCAGAATGACAACCAACACTTGTTTACTGAGGGATGGTAACGGAGAGATCAAGTAATTAGCCAGGCTACCAGGTTCAGGGTTTGAAGCTGAGGGTGCAGAATCTGGCCCTTCTGCTGGGACAGCAGGGTAGGAGTCTGAGGCAGGTGCCATGGTGCCAGCAGTGACACACTGCGCAAGAGGGAGTCACTGGTGTTGGTGTGGCCAGTCTGGTCCAATCAGTATTGTCTTTGGGTTGTCCTGTTTGATCTTTAGTAGTACCTTAGAGAGGAGATGCAGAGGAGGAAAGACGTAAACTGATAGATTTTTCCAGGTGAAGGACAGGGCATCCACTTTCCAAGCTAGTTTGTGGGGAGTCCTTGTGCAGAATTTGTCCAATTGGTAGTTCTGGGAGAAGGCAAACAGGTTTATCTCTGGGCTCCCCCATTTGTTTATCAACATGTTGAATGTCTTTGGTTCCAGTTGCCACTCGTGTGGGTCCATGAGATTTCTGCTTAGATCGTCTGACAGTGTATTTAGTTTTCCTGGCAGGAATTGAGCCTGTAGGTGCACTTGGTAGCTCAAGGCTGTGTTCCCCAGAGCCATGGCTAGACTGCAGAGAGGGCATGATTAGGCTCCCCCCTGCTTGTTTATGTACCACATAACAGTGGTGTTGTCCGTCTTTACCATTAACTGTCCTGGAAGAATGGGGTCCTTGAAGGCTGTCAGAGCATTCTGTACAGCTAACATTTCTTTTTGATTGATATGCAGGTGTATTTGACTTGGGTTCCATTTGCCCTGAATGCACCTCCCTGCCAAGTGAGCCCCCCATGCATAGTCTGATGCGTACGTTGTTAGGGTTTGGGCGGCAGGGGGTAGAGTGAATGTCAATCCTTTGTTTTGGTGCCAGGTCTCTGCCTACGAAAGGAACTCTAACTGTAGGCAAGGTAGGATAGGAATCATTGCTTCTAGATCCTGAGAATGTTGACACCATAGGCTTTTTAGATATCACTGTAGTTTCCTCATATGCAGTCTTGCATATGGAATTAGGAGAATGCAAAAGGCCATGAACCCCAAGGCTTACAATATTTATCTTGCATATAAGCAGGGTCTTTGTGGCCATCAGTCTGAAGTAAGCTGTCAAATGAACTTGCTTCTCTGGCGTGAGGAAAGCCATCTGGGAAGTTGTGTTCAAACTTGCTCCCAGGAATACAATTTGTTGGCAGGGTACCAGATGTGATTTCTTTTTGCTTATGGTTTACCCCAGGGAAGTTAGCATTTTTTGTACAAACGCCAGATGATTCAATAGTATGTCCTGGCTTTCTGCCTGAATTAGACAATCATCCAGATATGGGTATATTGGAATATTTCTTTGCCTGCAAAATGCAGTGACTGGAACTAGGCACTTTGTGAATACCCTGGGTGCAGTAGATAAGCCAAAGGAGAGAACTGATAGTGCATTAAGCTTGCTTTGAAACATAGGTATCTTCTGCAAGATTCCCTGATTGGGATGTACAGCTAGGCTTCCTTTAAATCCAGTGTTGCCAACCAGGCATCCTTGCCTAGCATAGGAAACAACTGGTGAAGAGTTAACATTTTGAATTTTGGGATCACCAAAAAAAGTGTTTAGGATAGAGAGATCCAGGATAGCATGCCTGGAGTTGTCTATTCTGGGCACCAAAAAAAGTCCTGAGTAGAAACCTTGTCCCCTTTCCTCTTCTGGGACAGTTTGAATACCCCTTATACTTAAGAGAGAACTTGCTTTTGAGTCTCTGCCCACTGATTTAGGGGTAGATCTGGCCAACCGTTTGGGGTTGGTAAAGTGTGGAAGTGGAATCTGTATCCTTGGGAAACTATATTTAAAACCCATTTGTCCTGGGTAATGAGTTCCCAGTTTTTTGCCTGCAGAACAATCTTTCCCCCCTAAAGGAGCAGTCAGTTGAGTAGGGCTTGGAAGTTTTAAAGTTAAGTCATTGACACAGGGGAGTCTTACTACTCCCTGCTTTGGAAGTGGGAGCCCCCCACTGCTTAGTCCTGTGCGTAACTTGGGACTGAAGCCTGAGTGTTCTGCTGGTTCTGGGTTTGGACTGAAGGCCTGGAAGAGGCAGGAAAGGACCAATTCTTAGAGGCCCCATGCCTACTAAATCTTGGAGGCTGTACTTGCAGGAAATCTTTAACAGTTTGCATAGATTTAGATTTTTCCTCCATCTTTTTAAGTACTTCTTCTGCTTTGTTGCCAAACAGGCGGTCCTTGTCTGAGGGAGCATCCAGCAATTTAGCTTTAACATGATCTGGCAATGATTGCTCCTTAAGCTAAGCATGCCTTCTAAGTACAGACCCAGTAACAGCAGCCCTGCAAGAAGCCTCTAGCGAATCAAAATCACATTGCAAAGTATGTTTTCCAACTTGTTCAGCAGAATGCATTAAATCATGTAAATCCTTATTTTCAGCACAGTCAGGAATCAACATAATTTTCTGTTTAAGCAATCCAATAATATGCTACTGATACTTTAACATATGAAACTGGCAGTTTAAGGCCCTAATGGTCAAGGTTGCAGAAGTGTATACTTTCTTACCCCATCTATCCAGCACCCTGGAATCTCTATCAGAGGGGGTAGGATTTTTGGCAGTAGTAGCCGTAATGCCCTTGGGTCCCTGTGAAATGGTCTCAGGATCTGCAGTATGATTTTTAAAGAGGAACTAGTGAGAGTCAGCTGCAATATCTATCTAGTTTTCTGGGAGCAGGAAGTAAGGAGTCAGGGGCCAAGCTAGACTCCGAAAAGGCATCATCAACAATGTCCAGAACAGGGGGGGGATAGCTAAAGGCTTGTGCTGGGGCAGGAGTAAGAATTCCCTAGGCCTCTTTTTGGAGTCAGAGTAATCCTGGCTTTCCCAACAGAAATGCTCCCTAAGAGTGTGCAAGGTTTCATCAAAAGAAAAATCTTCTAGAGGGGAAGCAGAGGGAATGGAGTCCTCTGCATCAGAATCCTCATAGGTATATATGGGCAAATCCTGGTAATCAGAAGAAACAGAAATTTCAGAATCTTGATCAGAAGAATCAGAAGGAAAATCAGTTCTAGCTCTCTTAGAGGGAGAAGGTTGGCTTCCCCTAATTAAAGTAATAAGGTCTTCAGCCATTCTTATCATTTGGTTTTTAGGCATATGGGCCTGACCATGCAGTTTGGACGTCGGTTTTCTAGGTGTGGGTTGAGTTTTAGGCCTTGAAGAAGAAAATGGCGTCGGTTTGAAATGCAAGTCAGTAGGCCTGAATACACCCACAGAAGCTGGTGCCTGCACAGCAGCTCCAGACCCATCCAAGGCAGAGATATCCGCAGGTTCTTTGGTCAAAGAAGCACCTCGCAGCATACCGGACTACGAATGGGTCTCAGTAGAGGCCTGCGAATAAGTAGCAGGTATCAGGGGCTGCAAAACTACCTCACTGAGTACCGGCGAACTGGTGACTAGCTTAACGGAAGCGGAGTCAGCAGCTCTGGACCTTTGATGTCTGTCTCTGTCTTATCTTTACGTTTTTTTCAGAATGTCGGTAGTCAGATGGCTTACCGAAGCCATTTCTGGATAATTAAAGAGAGTACAGAAATAGTTTGCTGCAAAAATGGACCGACGACTAATAGTTCAAGGATTGAATAAGGCACAAAACCAACAGCGAGGGGCGTCATGGTCTGGGCCTAAGGAAGGAATGCAGTACGAATTAAAATATTTATGAGGTATTTGCTTTACATGGGTAATAAGATTGTTAACTTTTACTGACATCGGTTTAGAGCAAGAAAAAGGACCCCCAATGGGGTACTTAGCTTTTTTGAAGACTTTGGTTCTGAAATACGAAAACGAAAATTTCAGGAGTTGGCCAACCGGCACTTGCGAACTGATTCTGCTTCAGGCACCGCACTGCAAGAAAGACTAATGTAATGGTGTCGGCTGCATGCTTTATACCCCTGACTACCTGACGTCATGGAAGAAGAGACAGCATCCGACGCAGGACCCAAAACTTTGATATTCAGGCCGGCTGAGGGCTACCTGCAGGCAGGTAACCCAAATGTAATGACTGCAACATTGAAACACAAAGAATAAGAAGTTCTGTATCTACCATAATGTTCCATGTTAGTTGTCTTCTTCTCGCCTTCTTTCTTGCTGGTTGGGTTTGGAGCCGATCCTCGGCTCCGACTCGGCCATCTTCAAAAGCTCGAGAGCTACTTACTGGCTCGAGGCCCCCCTATATCCCATGATGCCTGGCGCTACATACCCAGATCTCGTTTGGTAAGTCTAACTGCAGACATAATAATAATAATAATAATAATAATAATAATAATAATACAGGAATCCTGTCCTAGAATGCATAAATCCTACTGGAGAGACTACTAGTCAGAAGGAATAGCCAGAGAAGACTCAGTCAGTGAGAAAAACATAAGGAACTCTTCTCGGTCTACTAGGATAGGGGGATGGAGGGTGGGACACAAGAAAGAAAGCGAGAAGAAGACAACTAACATGGAAAGTTATGGTAGGTACATAACTTCTTAATGTTAAGTTGTCTATCTCGCCTTCATTCTTGCTGGTTGGCACAGCGTCCCTAGCACCTCAATCCTGGGTGGCTCATCGGAAAAGACTCTTCAGAACAGTGGAACCAAAATCAGCTCTGCTCCTGGAGGCCACGTCCAGCTTATAATGTGAAATAAAGGTATGAGGATTGGCCCATGTAGCTGCCGCACAAATAGTTCCATTGGCAATCTTGCCTGAAAAGCCACTGAAGTAGCTAGAGCTCTAGTGGAGTGACCTTTTGGTTTAGCAGGAAGCTCTTTATTCCTTAGCGGATATATAAATGTAATAATAGATGTCAACCACCTAGATAAGGTTGCTTTCGGCACAGGTAGACCTGGTTTACCCTCAGTATAGGACAGGAACAGCTGGTCTGATTTTCTTATTTGCTTAGTTCTATGCAAGTAAAAGCGTAACTGTCTATGAACATCCAACTGATGCAATTTGTATTCCGCCTTGTTGGAATAATTTGGAAAAAACACAGGCAGATCAATAGACTGATTCAAATTATTGTCAGAAGAAACCTTTGGAAGGAAGGAAGGATTAGTCCTGAGAGACATTCTGTCCATTGTGGAAAACTAGATAAGGAGGGTGAACACAAAGAGCCTGAAGCTCAGAAACTCTTCTGACTGAAGTAATTGCAACCAGAACAAGGGTTTTCCAAGAAAGAAACTTCAAAGAACAAGAAGCTGCAGGTTCAAAGGGGGGCAGTATCAGGGAAGCTAAAATCAAATTTAGATCCCACGGAGGTGGGGGATCTCTCACTAGGGGCCTGAGTAAAGTAGTCCCTTTGAGAAAAGCTTTACAAAGCTTATGGGACATAATACTAGTATCCGATAGACCTGTATGAAAGTCTGAAATTGCAGCTAACTGAACTCTAACCATGGCAAAAGACGATCCAGCACGAAAGAGTTCCGCTAAAAATTCCAAAATATGGTGCACAGGGGCTGAAAAGGGATCTATATTCCTAGCCTCTGCCCAGAAAGAAAAACGTTTTCACTTACTAGCATAAGTCTTTCTAGTGGTAGACTTGTGCGATGATAAGATGATTTCACGCACCGAGTAGGAGCTGTTTGGAAGCCTGGCTAAGGTCGGAAGTGGAGCAACCAAGCAGTGAGCTGGAGAGATTGAAGGGATTGGTGCAGCTCACCCGATTTTTGGATCAGGAGGTCTGGAACTGGGTCCAGGGTCGAGGGCTGCTCCAGAAGGTAATGATGCAGGAAAGTACAGTTTTGTACCTACCATAAATGTAGATGTCCGATAGGTATGCATCTGCAGTCATAACATATGGGTTGTCCTGCCTCAGGCAGCCCTTCGGTCGGCCGGATTCCAAAGTCTGGGTCTGGCCTCGGCTGATGTCGCACTTTCCCCGACGTCAGAGCGTCTGGGGTATAAAAGCATCAGCTGACGCCATTTTCCTCAGTTTTTCTTGCCCCAGATGCCAGGTGCCCTCTAGGAAGGCAAAATTTGGATAAATGCAGAAAAGTTCCAAACATTTGCAAAATTATATAAATATATACATGTATAAACAAACAAATACACCATAATAGATTCCCCCAGCTAGCTAAAAGAGGGGTAAGTACCCTAGGAATACCACAGAGGGGTAGGAGGGAGGGTAAACCTGACTGCAGATGCATACCTATCGGACATCTACATTTATGGTAGGTACAAAACTGTACTATGTCCTTCAAGGATGCATCTGCAGTCTTAACATACGGGTAGAATACCATAGCCAATCTGGGGGAGGAGGTACTAAGAAAAGGATGGTGTAGTTAAGATCCCCTGCAAGACTGCAGTAGCAAAACCTGCTCTGGATCTGGAGTATAAAGGTAGATTGTAATGCTTGGCAAATGTATGCACGGAGCTCCAAGTAGCAGCTTCTAAAATGTCCTTGGTAGCCACCCCTCGTAGGAAGGCTGTAGTGGTGGCCGTGGCCCTTGTGGAATGAGGCCTGATGTTTTCAGGAACTGTCTTTCCATGAAAGGAGTAGCAAAATCGAATGCAATTTCCTATCCATTTTGAAATTGTCTGTTTGGAAATTGCTTTTCCTTGCACCCCAGTAGCATATGCTACAAATAGTTGGTCAGTTTTTCTGCTAGTTTTAGTTCTTTCCAAGTAGTAGCGTAGTTGTCCGTGTATATCCAGGGTGTGCAACAGTTTTTCCCCTCTATTCTGTGGATTTGGGAAGAACGTAGGCAAGTGAATAGCTTGGTTCAAGGATACCCTAGATACCATCTTTGGCATAAAAGTAGGATTGGTTCTTAGTGAAACGCTGTCCTGATGGAAAATAAGAAATGGCTGTACTGCCATTAATGCTTGTAACTCAGATACTCTTCTTGCTGAAGTTATTGCCAGAAGGAATGCAGTTTTCCAAGACAGAAACTCTAGATCCGCTGATGCTGCTGGTTCAAAAGGAGGAGGTGTCAGTTTCTCCAGCACAAAGTTGAGATCTCAAGCAGGTAGAGGGGGTCTTCTTGGAGGTTTAATATTTTTGATCCCTCTCAGAAATTGTCTGAGGAGAGGGTGTGAGAAGATAGGTGGATCCACATTGTATTCTGCTGAAATTGCTGAGGCATGAATCTTAATGGAAGAATAGGACAGGCCATTGTGGAACAATTCTGCTAAGTATTCCAGGATATGTGTCATGCTTGCCACTGTCACATCTGAGCCTTTTGATGTGCTCCAAATGAGAAATCTCTTCCATTTAGCTGAGTATGTCTTCCTTGTGGAATGCCTGCGAGCTTCCAAGATAATGTCCTTCACCCTCTGTGATAAAACAGTTTGACTAGGATTTAAGGAATTTTCCAGGCAGTTAGCTGCAATGTTTTCAAGTTGGGATGCATGGTCTTGAAATTGTTCTGCGTCAGAAGAAGAGGCCATAGGGGGAGAGGCCATGGTTTTGCCTGAGACATGCTTCTCAATAATGGATACCAGTGTTGTCTTGGCCAGTCTGGAGCTATCAGTATCACTCTTGGTTGTTCCTCCCTGATCTTCAGTAGAACCTTGTACATTAGTGGGAGAGGTGGGAAGGCATATACTTTTAGGGCTTTCCAGCTGAAAGAGAGAGAGTCCACCCTCCAAGCTTGTGGGTGGTATGTCCTTGAGCAGAATGTCTTCAGTTGATGGTTGAGTGGGGAGGCGAACAGATCTATCTCCGGCATTCTCCATGCCTTTGCTATGAGTTGGAAGATGTCTGGGTGCAGCATCCATTCGTGTGCATCCATGGTAGTTCTGCTTAAGCTGTCTGCCAGTGTATTCTCTTTTCCTGGCACGAATTGGGACTGTAGTTGGATATTGAGTTTCAGGCATAGTTCCCCTGGATTCATAGCCAGCCGGCATAGAGGGTAAGAGTGTGTGCCTCCCTGATTGTTTATGTACCACATGACCGTGGTGTTGTCTGTCCTTATTAACAGGTGGCCTTGTAGGAGGAAGGGTTTGAAAGCCTCGATTGCATGCATCACTGCCAGCATTTCCTTTTGGTTTATGTGCATGCTTAGCTGTCCTTGAGGCCATAGGCCTTGGATACATTTGTCCTCCATGTGTGCTCCCCATCCTCGGTCTGAAGCGTCCGTGGTGATGGTCTGCCTTGTTTTTGGTTTGTTGAAAGGCAACCCTCTGTTGGATTGGCAGGCCTGAGCCCATCACAGAAATTCCTTTTGAAGGCATGGAATGATTGGTATCAAGGTTTCTAAACTGTGACTGTGTTGAGACCATACACTCCTTAGGTACCATTGCAATTTTTTCATATGCAGCCTGGCGTGTGGTATCAGAATTATGCATGATGCCATGTAACCCAGGGCCTGCAGGATTTTCCTTGCAGTAAGCTGAGTTTGTCTTGTCAGAATCATAAAGTAATCTGGAAGTTGTTTTTGTTTTTCTTCTGTGAGAAAGGCCATTTGGGTGGTTGTGTCCGGGTCTGCACCCAAAAAGGTTATCCTTTGGGATGGCACTAGTCTTGACTTTTGGATGTTGACTGTGTATCCCAAGGCCTGTAGCAGGTGGATGGCATAGGCCAAGTCCTTTATCAAACTTCCCTTGTTGTCCGCTTGTATTAGGCAGTCGTCCAGGTATGGGTAGATTTGAATTCCCTGTAGTCTGCAATGTGCAATTACTGATGCCAGGCATTTCGTGAATACTCTGGGCGCAGTAGATAAGCCAAAGGGCAATGCTGAGAATTGATAATGCTCTAATCCTGCAAGAAATCTGAGGTGTCTTCTGCAACTTGGTCGAATAGGGACGTGCAGGTATGCCTCCTTGAGATCTAGAGTCACCAGCCAAGACTCCTTGCCCACATGGGAAGAAGTTGCTGTAGGGTCAGCATCTTGAATTTTGGCACAATGAGGTAAGTATTCAGTGCGGACAGGTCGAGAATAGGCCTCCATTGATTTTCTTTTCTTGGTACAAGGAATAGTCTGGAGTAAAATCTTTGGCCTTGTTCTGAACGTGGTACCTTTTCTATAGCTTTCATCTGAAGCAAATTGTTGATCTGCCTTAAAGCCTCTGCCCTCTGATTTGGTGGAAGGTTTGGCATTCCGTTTCTTTTTGGCAAAGTGTGGAAGTGGAACCTGTATCCTTTGTCTATTTGCAGTGTCCATGTGTCCCTTGTAATATAATGCCAGTTTTTTGAGAATAAAGCCAGCTTTCCGCCCAAGGGTGCTTCCAGTTGATCCCTGGTAGGCGGAATCAGAGTAAAGTCATTGAGCCTGTCCTGGTGTAGTAGTTGTTGTTGTTGCTGTTGTACTACTCCTCTGGTTGGCAGGCTGCCACTGACTGCCTCTGTAGGAGCCCTTCGATTGGCCTCTGCCTCTAGGACGCCTGTTCCTGCCCCTCTGGGCTCTGTCCGAGTCTGGAAAGGACCAATTCTTAGTAGGCCAGTTTCTGCTGAATCTCGGTGGTTGTACTTGCAGGAAATCCTTAACTGTTTGCACAGATTTTGCCTTTTCATCAACCTTTTTAAAGATCTCCTGAGCAGAGGAGCCAAATAAATTTTGTTTCTCCATTGGAGCATCCAGGAGCTTAGCTTTAACATGGTCTGGCAAAGATTGTTCCTTCAGCCAGGCATGCCTACGAATAACTGTGCCAGTCATAGCTGACCTAAATGAAGCCTCCAATGCATCATAGCCACATTTTAAGAAATGATTACTAACTTGTTGTGAGTTGTGTACCAAATCCTGAAGGGATTTACGGTCAAGGGGTTCAGGAGAAGAAAGTTTCTTATTCAGTTCATCTAACAAATACTCTTGGTACTGTATCATATGAAATTGACAATTTAATGCCCTGACAGAAAGAGTTGCAGAAGTATATACCTTCTTTCCCCATCTCTCTAAAGCTCTAGACTCTCTTTCAGAGAGTAGAGGATTTTTTGGCAGTGGCGGCCGCAACCCCTTTAGGGCCCTGAGAAATAGTTTCTGGGTCTGCAGAATGGGCTTTATACAGATGGAAATGAGAATCCGGGACCCTGTAGTATCTATCAGGTTTGGCAGGGGCAGGAGGAAGAGTATCAGGGGCTGTACTGACATCATTGTACACATCATCAATTACATTCAGAACAGGAGGTATAGCTAAGGGCCTATGTTGAGGCAAATGCAAAAAGGTCCTTAAATTTTTTCTAGAATCAGAGAAATCCTGACCTTGCCATTGAAAATGCTCTCTCATGGAGTGTAGAGTCTCACCAAAGGAAAACTCTTCAGGAGGGGAGGCCGAAGGGATAGATTCCTCAGCATCTGAATCCTCATAAGGCGAATAAGCCTCCTCCTGGTGGTCTGACAACTCAGATCCATCTGTGGACTCATCTGAAGAGTGTGGGTCAGAGGGGTCTGTCCTGGGCCTTTTGTCTGGTGGAGGGTGAGAGGCCCTGTCTGGGTGAGGTTGTGAACCTCTAATTAAAGAAATAAGGTCCTCTGCAAGGCTGAGGATCTGAGAACTAGAGGAAGGCCTCTGGGAGGTAGTTTTGGTAGGCAAAGCTTTAAAAAGTTTAGCAGCTTTAGCCCTAGAAAAGGCCTTAATGGACATGGAAGCAGGGGGCCTAGCTGCCCCACGTGCAGGAGTAGAAATGTCCAAATGTATGGTGTCGGACATTTCCTGGACACTGGTTTCGGTAGGAAGTCCGGTAGCCGACTCAGCCGGGGCCTCCCGGGCTTCGGTGGTCGGTGGAATGGATTCGGAAGTAGGAATCTCCGAGGACTCTGTTTCAGCCGAAACAGAGACACTCGCGGTAGGCCTAGCCGTGGTTTCAGCCGAAACCGCGGGCCGTGAGTGTCGGTCCTTTTCCTTCCATCTTTTCACCAAATGCGAAGTCGGAGTCTCCGACGGCATTTTATAAGCAAAACTGGCCCCAAAAAATTCCTCTGCAAACTCCGACCGACGTCTAAGCGTTCGTCGGTTGAAGGAAGCACAGGCTGAACAGGCCGATACGTCGTGGTCTGGGCCTAAGCAAGGAAGGCAGTAGGAATGGAAATCCTTATGAGGTATTTGTTTCCCACAAGTTAAACAATTATTTACTTTGTCTGACATCGGCTGAGGCAAGAAAGAGTCCCCAACGGGGTACTTAGCCTTTTTCGAAGTCTTCGGTAGCTGAATTCACTGGATCTGACCGACCGGCACTTGCGAACAGCTTCTGCTTCGGGCACTGCGCGGCAAGAAAGACTGGGGAAAATGGCATCGGCTGATGCTTTTATACCCCAGACGCTCTGACATCGGGGAAAGTGCGACATCAGCCGAGGCCAGACCCAGACTTTGGAATCCGGCCGACCGAAGGGCTGCCTGTGGCAGGACAACCCATATGTTATGACTGCAAATGCATCCTTGAAGGACATCGGGGAACCAAATTTGTCGAGGCCAGTAAGGGGCAATGAGGATCATCTTGCATCCCAATGTGGTAGCTTTCTGTATTAATTTGGGAATCGGGGGGGAACGGAGGGAATGCATAAAGAAGTCCCTGAAGCAAATCGTGAACAAGAGCATCTCTGGGGGAGTGTCCGGAAAGAGGGAGGAGAGAGAAGAAATTGTTGCACTTGCTGTTGAAGGGGGTGGCAAAAAGGTCGCAGCAAGGCTGACCACATTTGCGGAAGATTTGTTCCGCCACTGTCTGATTGAGAGACCACTCGTGAGGCATGAGAATTGCTCTGCTCAGCCTGTCCGCTATAACGTTGGACTTCCCAGGGATGTGTGCTGCTATCAGAAACCACTGGGAAGAGATCACACACTGCCAGAGTCGGAGTGCTTCTTGACATAGGGGGTAGGACCTGGTTCCACCCTGCTTGTTGATGTACCACACTACCGACATATTGTCTGTTTGAATTGCAATGGTCCTGGTAGGAAGAGAGTTGTGAAGAGCTTGCAACGCCAAAAGCACGGCCCTCATCTCCAAGACATTGATATGCAGATGATACTTGTGAGGCCGCCAGGTGTCTTGGACTGTTCTGTCCTGAAAATGCCCCCCCCCCACCCGATCAGGGAGGCATCCATGGTCACCGTAGCCACTGGAGGAGGAAGAGCAAATGGTCTGCCCTAGGGTACTGATGGGGAAATCATCCACCAAGCAAGTTGGTTTTTGCATGTCTGTGTGATCATTATTTTGTGAGACACTGGAAGTTGCTGGAAAGACCACTGGGTGAACAGTATCCACTGAAGAATCCTCATATGAAAACGAGCGAGGGGGACTAGTATGACAGCCGCTGCCATGAGACCCAAGGTCTTTAGGACGAATCTGGCCTGAATTTTTTTGCATCCTAATAAGACCTGGACATGTCGGCAAATGTCTAGCACTCTGTCTAATGGAAGTCTTGCTGACATGTCCTTTGTATTTAAGTTTGCGCTTATAAAGGTAATAGATTGACAAGGCGACAATGCAGACTTTTCAAAATTTATTGTGATGCCTAGTTTGGAGCAAGTTTGGATGGTGTAGTCTCTGGCTCGCAGCAGGTGATGCCTGCTGGTTGCAGTAAGGAGCCAGTCATCTAAATATGGAAATACCTGGAATCCTTGCCGTCTCAGGTGAGCGGTAACTACTGCCAAACATTTGGTGAACACCCTGGCGGCTGTGGTGAGACCAAAGAGCAGAGCTCTGAACTGATAATGACTGGCTCCCAGACGGAAGCGGAGGAATCTTCTGGAGCGTCTGTCCATTTTGATATGGTAGTACGCGTCCTGAAGATCTATGGAGCTCATCCAATTGTCCTGACCCAGAAAGGGTAAAATGGTCTGTAGCGTGACCATCCGGAACTTCGTTCTTTGAACAGACCTTTTTAGTCTGCTGAGATCCAGAATGGGTCTCCAGTCCCCTGTCTTTTTTGGTACCAAAAAGAACCTTGAGTAAGTTCCGGATCCTTGCTGGTCTGCCGGGACTGGCTGGATGGCTCTTTTTCTTAGCAGTTTTGAAATTTATTGAACTGCTTGGTCCCTTAGATTGGGGTGGAACATCTGGAAGGGATTTGTTGGGAACATAGGGAGTGCGAAAGAAGGGGATTTTGTAGCCTTCGGATATGATAGACAGTACCCAATTGTCTTGTGTTATACTTTGCCAGGCTTTTGGGTACAGCGATAATCTTCCCCTGACTGCCTCCGAAGGTGGACAGCCAGGCAGCACCTCAGGGATGCTGGAAGGGCTTGTCAGAGAAAGATTCTCTTTGGCCCTGATTTTGCAGACCCCCTCTGCCCCAAGGGCAGCGTCTATTGTTGTTCCCTCCTCTGCCCCTGGAGGGGAACTCTCCACGTGTGTCAGGCACAGCTCCCTGGGGTTTCCGGAACCACATCTTCCCACTCTTCTGACCCTTGGGACACGGTCTTGAAGGAGTGGAAAAACGGACTCCCACAGCAGAGAGAGTCTTGCCTTCCTGCTCACACCTGGTAAGGGTATCCTTCACCTGTGGTCCAAAAAGAGCAGAACCATCAAAGGGGGTGTTGGTGAAAGACGCCCTGAAGGGTTCCGCAAAGTTACATAACCGCATCCAGGCATGCCTCCTCAAGGCCACGCCTGTGCCTGCGGCCCTACGCGCACCACTGGCTGCATAAGAGATGAGCCGCATGGAGGAGTTTACTACCGAATTAAGAGTCGCCAGCTGAGAGGCAACCTTAGCCTGGTCCCCCGCAGCTGATGGATCTTGAAGGGTATCTCTTAGCTCTTTAAGGAGATCCCTTTGAAGGCGGGTAAAGTGGCACAAGTAGTTCAGCGACCTCATGGAGAAGGTCGCTGATGCAAACATCTGCTTCCCATATCTGTCCATCGTCCTAGATTCCTTATTAGAGGGATGGACAGACAAAGAAGTTTCAGCCAACACCTTTTTTGTGGCCGCTGCTACCACCATGGCATCAACGGGAACACCCTTAGTCAGAAATTGCTTGTCTTGTGGTGCAGTAATAAATTCCGTGTGTCTTCGGGGGGTTGGTTCTACTGTGTCTGGGGCTGACCATGCCTTCCGAGCCACCACAGACATCAGTGGATCGAAAGGCGGAGACACCCAGGAGGTGGAGGGTCGGGAACCAAACGCATCCAGAAATACAGACTCATCCTCGGAAGGGTTAAGGGTAGTCAAGTTCCCCCTCTGCCCAAGTATCTCAAGGATGTCTGAGAAAGACACGTCCTCAGAGGGGGATCTCCGGGACCCTTCCGAATCCTCCAAGTCGGTATCTGAAGTGACAGACTCAGGGGAGTCAACATGCTTCCTCTTGCATTTCCTCTTTCGAGGGGGCTCCTCTGAATGATCAGGGGAGGCCTTGGAAGAGGAAGATACACCCAATGGGGTGCTCTGGAGCGCTTGTTCCCCATGCTTGGGGTCTGGAGGAGGGGCAGAGGCAGACGCAAGCACCATGGGGGGAGGGAGCCAATGAGGCTGAACGTGGGGGCTGACTCAGATGCCAGCACACTCCTCATGACCTTGAAGGTGCCCCTTCCCGATACTGGAGAAGGCTCAGGCTCTGAAGAGACCTGGATCCTTCTTGGCACCGAGAGAGATGGCTCAGAGGCCGATGTAGGAGCCAAACTCACCTGCGCTGAAGCTCCGAGAGGGAGAACAGGGTCGGACAAGGGTCCGATGCCACTCGCCGACGAGGGAGTCCCGGCGCCCAGATCCCTCCAAGGATGGTACCATGGATGAGATCGGAGCAGATGACGGAACTGAAAGGGTAGGTATCGGCGCCGAGGGTTCCACAATCCGAGCCCCAGCAAGCTCCGGCTCCGAACTCAAAGGATGAGTCGAAGGAGGAACTACTGCAGAGACAGGCAGAGCCGAACCCTGATGAGGGGGGCTGGATAACATTTTAGCCAGGGCCTGCGATTTTAGGAGCCTGCTCACCACTCTCTCCAAATCATGGTCAGATAGTCTAGAAGACCGAGAAGAGTGGGATCGGTGACTTCGCTCCGACTGTAACAGAGGCGACCCCGGAGCAGAGTGTATCGACTCTAGGGATGGAGACCTAGAGCATTTTCGACTCCCTGACTGTTCCGACACCAGAGACGGGGCCGACTGGGAGATAGGTACTTCGGTTCCATTCGGAACCGAAGTTGAATCAGATGCCACACCCGACGACGGCTCCGAACTGGGAGCCAGCGACTTCGTTGGCTTAGAGGGTTTCACTGACTGAACCTTAGCCGGTGACCTTTCAGGTGTGAGCAAACCCCTAAGGATTAGCTTATTCCTATGCTCCTGCAGACTCTTGGACTAAAGACATGACACACCGAACAAGAATCCTGCAGGTGTAGGGCACCCAAACAGTAGACACAAGAAGTGTGACCATCTGTCAGTGACGACATCTGACAGCATGAGTCACACTTCTTGAATCCAGATACTTTTGTATCTTTAGACATACCTGTAAAAGGAAAAATCAATTTACAGAGAAAAAGTAACAAAAGGGAAATGGGTAACTATTAAAAAATACACACACTCAACACAAGTTACCACACCCTAACAGCACACACACTCTATTATCTAAGAAAAGGTAATTAGACTACTAAATCTACCACAATTTCTAACAAATAAACTATTACATAAAAATTGAAACAAGAACTAGCCTCAAACTAAAAACGGCTACCTTTAAGAAGAGAAACGGGGGAGGGGAAAACTCTTTTACAAGAAAACGAGTTTTCAAGGGAAGGAGACTAAATACAAATAGATAACTACAACTACTGAAAGTATACTACCTATTTTAAACACCAACTATAATATAAACTTTTTTTTATACAATGACAATAAAATTGAAAAATATGACCTGAGCCAGTAAAAGCAACCTCGCAGCAGAAGCAGCAAACGAGATCTGGGTATATAACGTCAGGCATCATGGGATATAGGGGGGCCTCGAGCCAGTAAGTAGCTCTCGAGCTTTTGAAGATGGCCGAGTCAGAGCCGAGGATCGGCTCCGAACCCAACCAGCAAGAATGAAGGCGAGACAGACAACTTAACATCATCTTGTATTCCATCTTGTCTGAGTAATATAACGGACAATATATTGGACATTAGGGTCTTTAGCAGGAATGTCTTGCTAAAATTAGAATTTGATGATACATCTTTTGCTGTTAATACTTATTGTTTTTAAAAACCTAGCTTGTATATTCCTAATTCCCAGCCATTAGTAGATGCATTTATTAAGATGGTTGAGGATGATGTACATAGACCTGATTATGATTTTAAGTTTAGATCAGTTAATGTAAGAACTAGAAGACATAATCTTAATATGGGACAAATAATTGCTTTAACACAACTCCGTAATGACTGTAGTATTGTTACTAGACCTGCTGATAAGGGTGGACCCACTGTCACTATGGATAGAACACACTATTATGTTGCTATGAAGTCTATGTTAAGTGATGGGAGGTTTTATTCCATTATAAATACAGCACTGGTGGAAGTATATGTACAAAGAATTAATTTTATGATAGAGGATTTGTTTAAGAGTAATTTGATTACTAAGGACATATACCGTTTTTTCTGTGTTGATAACCCCCTTGCACCATCTATTCAAGGACTACCGAAGGTGCATAAAGATGGGGTCCACCCCCCTGATGAGACTTATATTGGCCGGTCGAAGTTGGTGTACTGAGCCTCTATCCCTGTATATTGAGAAGTTCTTGAGACCCGTTGTTGACAGGAACTTGCATATATTGAAGGATACTAAGCAGTTTTTGTTAGATTTATATGACTTTACGAAGTATTTATCAGTTGATGCCAAGTACATATTTGTTACTCTTGATGTACAATTGGTGTTCACGGTCATTCCGAACAGGGATGGGGTTGAATGCATTCATAGATACTTAACTGAACATAGTGATTTCACTGAGTTCTTCACTGATTTACTTTGCTCCCTATTAGAAGTGGTTTTAGAGAACATCTTGTTTGATGAACAGATTTATTTATAGAAAGATGACATAGTTATGGGCACTTTGTGTGCCGATAGCTACGCCAATATACTCATGGCCAAATGGGAGGAAGATCTTTGGTTTAAACTGCATGACTTCATTGCTTTTGTCCCATTTTATAAACGTTTCATGGACGATTTATTCTTTATTTGGCCAGGGAGCCCTCAGCAGTTATTTACATTTTTTGATGGAATAAATGGCTTGACCAACTATTTGAAATTTAGTATCACATCTACTGAGACCTATACAGCATACTTGGATGTGTATATAGAGAGATCCGAAACCTATATAGCATACTTGGATGTGTATATAGAAAGATTAAGTAATGATATAGTTAATACAGGGGTATTCAGGACGTCTTGCTACAGGAACACACTCCTGCACAGATACAGTATGCATCCGGGACATGTGTTTGAAAATATTATAAAGGGACAAGCAATGCATGCATCTAGACTAAATGCATCACAAGATGGCTTTCATCCCAAACTATCTGATTTGGAAGGAAGGCTATTAGCCAGGGCCTATAAACCAGATGAGATACGGAGAGGGTCTGATGGGCTAAATTTGTTGAGGAGAGATGTGGCATGTCCTTATTTCTCAGATTCAGCCCCTGAGGTATGCCAAACATGAAGAACTGTAGTAGTGAGATCAGAGTTCCCTTAATTTATACATGTGATGTTGGATTGATTAATGGCATTATTGGTAAAAAATTGGGGTGTTCTTACTGTAGATCCAGTCATCCAAAGATTGTTGGGGATATCCCCCATTTTGTCTATAGGAATAAACGTAATTTAAAAAGGATGTTATGCTATCCTAGAAGTTTACCTAATCCGTCCACTGAAGAACATAATTTTTGCACCATTTCATGTAATGAATGCAACTGTTGTGGTTATATTGATAGTAGTGGCTCCTTTTTGCACACTGTCACCAACTATCAGTACAGATTTCGTGCAGTTGCCAAATGTCGAACAGAGCATGTAGTATACCTGGCTTATTGGGAAGTCTGTGGTACATACTGTGTTGGTAAAACAGACAGGAAGTTTAAGGATAGGATTAGGGAGCACCTGTACTATATTAGAATTAAGTCCAACAGTAATGCCCTTGCAATGCATGGAATGAGCACTGATGTGCATCATACGTTCATGTTTATGGCTAATGAGGTGATCTTTCCTAATCCATGAGGTAGGGCTATTACGAATTACATAGAATGATGAGAGACCAGGTGGATTATTAAACTCAGGGCAGATCTGTGGCCCAGGTTAAATGACAAGGTCCCCCTAAGACCAATACTTAAGTCTAGAGGTTTAAAAGTGAAGTAAATAACTAATAATGAATGGTTTTACATGTATATTAGATTTTACATGATTGTTTTAGCTTTTGCTATTATTTGTTTTATCTTTTATCTCATTGTTTTTGTTTTTTATATATTTTAGTTGATGTTACACTGCTATGGCTTTTGGTAGTACCGCTTTAAATCCTGTGCTAATTAATTAGTTGATTGCTATTCAGGGACGGCGCAGTGGTGCAGCGGTAGCGCTGTCACCTCACAACAAGAGGTTCTTCGGTTCAATTCTTGGCTGGGGTGCCTTCTGTGTGGAGTTCTGCATGTCCTCCCTGCATTCATGTGGGTTTCCTCCGTGTGCTCCGGTTTCTTCCCACATTACAAAGACATGCATCTGGAGCATTTCTCCGCCGGCCTCCGCTGAAAATTGGGTTCGTTCCAAGTCGAACTTTCCTGGTTAACAATTGTTAAATAAATAAATAAAAATAAATAAAAAATATTCAGTTAGTATAAATTCACCCTTGATTATTTCCATCTGTAAATGGTCTAAAGAAGCCCTCTGGGGTGGAAGTGCTTACTTGACTGCTCCTGTTTTGTGACTAAACATTCGATTTTATTCCAGTGATGCATGTGGGATTTATTTTTCAGCCTTGCTCTGCTCTACTGCTTATACTGTGCTTGTGGACTTACTGGATTCATACTTCGCTGTGGAGCATTTATCCCCTGGAGGTGTTGTTTTTTTTTTTGTTTCTTAAATAAGAAACATATGTTCAAATTCAAATCAATTACATTATGTATGGTGCAATGAATTCTTAAGAAGAACAAACAAACTACACTACGTACACAATATATACAAAGGCCGGAAAATAGACAATTAAAATAAAGCTCCAATATTTTACCGTTTTCCACTATTTTCAATTATTAATACCGGAATTCTTCTGCTACAAATCAATACAAGAAATCACTTTAATCCAAGGGGTATTGATGAATAGGTTAGGATAAGTTCTTAGTTCTTTGACTTTAGTCTCTCTAAGAGCTGTTTCCTTTAAGAACAACATAAAGTCTTCAAATGTTGGAAGAGTAGCTATTTTCCATTTCCTGGTAATGCATTTCCTTGCTACTGCAAGGATGAGCCAAAGAAGAATATAATTAACAGCTATCAAGCCAGTTTTATCATTTCATTAAATAATATTAAGAACTTTTGTAAAGGCACTTTATCAGTGAATAAAGCTTATAGAAGTTCTCCTGTTTTAAAACAAAATAATCCCAAAGAAAAAGAATAAAAAAAATATGTAAATCCAGGCTACTTTGCATTCTTGTAACACCCCAAAACAAATAAGTATTATTTCCACTTATTTTGGCAATTCCATTTGAGTGGAATGGTCAACATTATTTGCTACTCAATGCCGGAAGTTTAAACCTCAAAATGCATGCACTCGAGGCACTCCTCAGTATGGAGAAAATCAATATATGTGCAGTTAACAGAAACCTGGTTTAAGGCTCCAGAGAGCACCCCAGCACTACCAGGCTACAACTCATACCATACATTTCGGCCACAGAACCAGGACCGAAATACAAAAGGCGGGGGCGTATCCATATTCATCAAGGATACCCACACCTCCAGGTTAGTGGCACAGCACGATGCTTCAGAGATCATCTACGTGCAACTAACAACGGGCAAAACTGCAATTCAAATTGTAGCTTGCTACAGATCACCCACCATGTCCCAGGACCCCCATTCTGCATTTCTGGAAACACTGGGAAATATAAAGGTCCTACCAAACATCATAATATTGAGTGATTTCAATTACCCAAACATTAATTGGGAGAACTACTCAAGTACTAACTCCCTTGCCCAACATTTCCTAGAATTTATAAACTCAAAACGCCCTGGATCAACTGGTCAACACCCCCACCAGAGGTGACAACATATTGGACCTGGTCATCACCAACATGGGCGGTGCTCCGCATTGAGGTCAACCCCTTACTGGTTAGATCTGACCATAAACAAATCACTTTGGATATCCACATTCCGCCCCCACCCCCGGACAAGGAAACCACCATGAAAAACTTTTCAAAAGCAAACTTCACGTTACTTAAGACCGAGGTGGAAAGTTTCAAAGCCCCCGTGCCAAAGGATAACATTGTCCAAGCTGCAAAATCCTTTACTAATGCATTCTACGGGCACCTACAAGAATGCATGGATTGTGCTATCCCAAGCAAAACCAAACTCAGTCCTCCAAGAAAAGGAAACCAGTCTAGTGGACTCCTGCCATAAACAAGCTATAAAATAGGAGGAGGAAACTAGTACAGAAAAGAGTAAAATCCCAAGAAGGGAAAGACATCCCTGATCAGTACCAGCAAGAAACTACGATCCCTCATAAAATCATCCAAGGCGAGTTTCGAAAGAAAAATTGCCAAGGACTCCAAAGATAACCACAAGGCATTCTTTAGCTGTGTCAAAAATCTAAGTGGCAATGCTCAGATCTGCTCGGAGTTGGTGCAGAATGATACAAAATACACTGAACCGACCGATATTGCCAACATCCTGGCAGACAGTTTCAGCGCAAACTTCACCCCATTCTCACCCTCAAAAGGGCCCATAACCATACCAGAAGAATGTAGAGCTCCTGAAATCACAGACACTCAGGTTAAAACAGACCTCTCCAAAGCCAAAAATACAGCATTAATGGGACAAGACGGAGTCCAAGGCTGCGTCCTACATGAGCTCAAAGACGAAATAACCCCTCACCTAAACACACTGTTCAAACTCAGCCTCTCCACAGGTTACGTACCCATAGAGTGGTGCACAGCAACGGTTATTCAGCTCCACAAAGGTGGAGCCACAACAGACCCTGGGAACTATCGCCCTACAAGCCTGACTAGCTTGGTCTGCAAGGCTATGGAGTGCATCATCATGGAACTCATTAACAGAGACATTGGGAACCTCCAAACACTGGACCCTACCCAGTTCGGCTTTGTTAAGGGCAGATCATGCCTCCTAAGCCTGGTGGACTTCTTTGAGACAGTTACCAAGGCTATAGACGAGGGAAAGATGGTACACACAGCCTACCTAGACCTCGCAAAGGCCTTTGACACCATTCCCCATTCTGGTATTATAGACAAGTTCACCAGCCCGAACATAAACCCCTACGTCACAAGATGGGTTGCCAACTGGCTCAAGGACAGAACCCACATGGTAAGAGTTGCGGGAGCTAGGTCCGACTCTAAACCGGTTACAAGTGGTGTTCCTCAGGGCTCAGTCCTAGGACCCCTCCTGTTCGGCATATACTTCTTAGAGGTACAGGCAAGCACAGGAGGACTATGGCTGACCAAGTTCGCAGACAACTGCAAACTAAGGGCTATAACTGACTCTCCGGCTGACACAGACATCCTCCAAAAGGGTAAATCACCAAAGACACGACAAACCAGTAAAACACAAACAGCAGAAAACTGAGCCTCCGACACGCAGTTCCACTGCGTGTCGGAGGCTCAGTTTTCTGCTGTTTGTATCCTCCAAAAGGGTCTCAATGAGACTGACACCTGGTGTCAAAATCAGGGCCTCAAGCTAAATGCCAAAAAGTGCATAGTCATCCCCTTTGGAAAAAACAAAGTATCAACAAACTACCACATAGGTAGTCCCCTAAATACGGAAGATGTAATAAGGAATCTGGAGACCCAAGTAGATAGTAAACTCTCCTTTAATAATCACATTGCCAACGTGGTTAGAAAATCCTTCTACGTGGCACACCTTATCACAAAAGGGTTCGCATCCAGATCAAAAGAGGTCATTGTGCCCCTCTACTCATCGCTCATCAGACCCATCATAGAGTACAACACCCCGTTTGAGATGTATCTTACAAGACACCTGCAACAGCTGGAAAGACCACAGAAGTACCTCACCAACTAGCCTCAAACAGATGCCCTATGCAGCTCGACTGAAGAAACTCCAGCTGTACTCGGTTGCATACTGCCTACTCAGAGGTGATCTCTGCCTGACATACAAGGCCATGTCCAGCCCAGAACTGATTGACATGCTCCACCTAAAGAAAAGCTTATCCCCTCGAGCCACATGCTCTAGGGATCTAAACCTCACCACAACAATAAACAGGATGTGCTGGAGGGATAGATTCTTGTCACAGAGACTTCCCATGCTTTGGAACAAGTTTCCAATCTGCATTAGGCAGAGCTCCTCACTAACACTCTTCAAGAGAAACCTTGACGAGTGGAAGGGAAACAGAAAGTTTACCCAGGGGATCACTTCAGTGACTCTGCTGGACAGAGGCACAGGGAACTTATCTAAGGGGGCGGAGAAAGCCAACACATTCTGGCCAGGCTTATAAATGCCTTCGGGCAGATAGCCTAGTACCTACCTATGAACCTATGATAAAAATGCTCTATGCAAAAATTTCCAAGTAAAAATATACCAATATTGATACCAAGAAGTATATCTAGCTGATATCAACTGAAAACTTTCTAAGTAAAAATATGCCAATATTGAGACCAAGAAGTATATCTAGCTGATATCAACTGAGATTTATTATGTGAAGTAAGCTGAGATGCATGACCAATAGTAACATGATTCCAGAATTTTAAATGTAATTTTACTTTATAATGCAGTTTTAAGTATCAAATTAAAAAGTTAAGATTCTTCTATAAAATGTGAATTGAAGATGTATATACACAGTTCATGTGTGTGAACTTTCAAATGATGTAATAGCCAATCTTGAGAGTTTAAATTAAACTCCATAATAAGTTCATGAGTATCTTTAGGCTTTAAATCTTTAATACAATGATACCAACAGAGAAACCCATTGGTCTCCCAACATTTCTATTACTTCCATGTATGATTATTTATTTTACTGAAGACATTTTTGGAACACTAAAAAGAATTAGAGATGCAAGCTAAATCTTCAAATGAACATTAGAAAAATCATGTTTTTAAAAGTTTTTAGTATAAGATTTTAAGTATTCAGAATCTGTAGAACAAAACATTTTATACTGTGTATTAAATTACAATGATAATGCCAAAATACATTATTTGAATTAGTCGGAATATATTTAAGTAAAATATTATTATTATTATCAAGAAGCTTTAAGTGTAAAGTTTTTTAGTTTGCATTACAGTAAGGGTCAATCCAGTTTAGAATAATATTAAATAGCTGAAGAAGATCAAAGTTTTCACTCAAGTATCTTTATCTGGAAAGTTAATTATTCTAAATCCCAAAGTCTTATGCGATGCGAGACAGCTATTCTAAGTTTGTGAGGGAACCAGAGAAAGTTTAAGAAGAGATTATTTCCCTACTGTGTTGTTTATTTGGAAAAAGGGATCAAGCTTGGATTATATATAATATTTTGGGGAAAAGAATCATTTTATTAATTAAAGTCTACCCTCAAAAGGAATGATGAGTTTATTCCATTTAGAAATAATATTTTTAGTTAGATCTATGATATTGTTATACGTAACATTTTTTATTTCATCTATGGAAGATAGTAATTTGATATCTAAATATTCTAATGAGTCGACTTGTGTGCCAATGACAAAGTATATTGTTTCTTCTTTTTGTTTATTATTATAAATTTAGATTTAGATTAATTAAAATAAAATCCCAAAATAGACTGAAAAGTTTCTACTGTGGACTAAAGTTCAAAAAGAGTTGCTTCTGAATTAGAGAGAGTTAATAGAATATCATCAGTAAATAATTTTAGATACGCAAGACTTAGACATTTCTATACCTTTAATGCTTTGATTTTGTCTGATTAGATTGGCAAGAACTTCAACTGCTAAAGCAAATAAGACTGGAGAAAGAGGACAACCTTGTTTAGTGCCTTTATTTACAGAATATGTTCAGAGATAAAAGAACCAATTTTTACATATGCTAAATTATTTTTATTTTTAAAAGTGAAATAAAATTTATGGGAAATCAAATAATTCTAAAATTTTAAACAGATATTCCCAATTTAGAGACTCAAAGGCTTCTTCAATATCAAGACTAACTAAAACGGCTTCTTTATTCTTCTTTTTCAGATAATCTACAAGAGTTAAAATATGTTTAACATTATCATGTCTGTCTTTGATGTACAAAATATGTTTGATCCAAATTAATTATTTGTGTTATGGGTTCTTTTCTTCTGTCAGAAATAACTGACATGAAAATATTATATTGATTATTTAAAAGTGAGATTGGCCTATGGGAAGACCAAATTTGTGATTTTTTTTTATCTTTTAGTATCCGAGTTATTAAAGAGTGCTTTCATGAAGCAGGGATCTTTAAGAGTTTTGTGGAAAAAAAAGGATAAGATACAAAAAGAAAAGTTTATATATTTCCAACGTTATCCCATCTAAACCTGGGGCTTTATTAGATTTTAGTGTTTAAATTTTGTCTACAACTTCTTTATAAGTAATAACTTTATCTAGTTTGTCTTTCAAATTAACTGGTGTTTTCTTGATATTAACATTGTCAAAATTAAACATCGACATTGATGTAAGATTACTTGAATTAGAAGCAGAGGTGCTGGAAGTTGTTGAAGGCTGGGGGGGGGGGTCGGAGGATTAGAGGGGCACTTAAGAGTTCTAAAAAGGGCAACTTTTTTTAAACCATTTACTACCACAACATAGATTCACTTGGATGACATTTTAAGCTTAGCCCATTTCCCTTTTGGTGATTGAATTAACATTTCATGATTGGTCTTACCTATCCCATGGTTGATAATTGTATATTAGCCCTAGTGAGAATAACTATGATCATACCATGGATAATTTGAGGGGACCCATGTAAGGGATGCCGCATTTAGGAACTGCTTCTATCCATTAGTGGCACAAGGGGCAATCTTGGAGTACATTTTCTATTACCCATCCTTGGATCCAAATTGCATTTGAATATGGACAGGGATGAGCTTTGTTTTACTTGAATGGATAGTCTGTTCTGGAACAGTAGTAGCCTCTGTAATATATATCCATCTTTCCACAACATTCAGTTTAGATATCCAGACTGCGTATTTCTGATGCCATTTGACTTGCTGATGTTCAGTAGGTCCACCAGTATTAGTTCGGATGCCTTGCATGTCAGACACAGGTCACCTCTAAGCACTCTGTAGGATACCAAGTATAGTGATAAATCTTTGAGGTGGTCCATGCAAGACCTACTGTTTAGGACTTGTATCCTTCTAGTTAGGTATTCCAATTGCTGCATGGGTCTGGAAAGATACATGCCAAAGTGGGCATTATACAAAATGACTGACCTAAGGAGGGTTTTGTAAAGGGTGACAATAACATCTCTAGATCTAGTCACAATCAATTTCTTTATAAGCTGTGCAATATAAAAAGACTTTATGACTCTGGGCACAAGTTGGTCAAAAGTTAGGTCACTGTACAAAAGTTCCCAAATTCCAAACAACTGGGTCACTTCTCAGGGGGTATTGTCAATTTGGCAGTTCCCTTGAGTAGATGACTTCTCAAAGGATACGATAATGTATTTGTTGGAGGTTAGTTTCAATTCATGATTCTGGCACCAGTTATTGTTTGAAACAAACATTCCTGCATGATGGTTGTCATTTAGGGATTTAGTAACTGTTCCTAGCTTGCAGTCATCTCAAACTTAAGTCGACCAAAGCCCTTTGGTATTTCCTTTTACTTTTGAGATGTACATGCCAAACAGGAAAAAAAGTCTCAGCACCAAACCTTAGGGGACTCCATTGATAACTGGTCACTTTGTAAAGGTAGCTTCCCCTATTTTGATATCCTGCATCCTGTGATCAAGTTGGCAATCCAGCTACTGATGTAAGTATTTTGCTCTTAAGATTATTCATCTTTTGTATGATACCCGAGAAGGGGATTGTGTCAAAAGGCTTGGCCAGGTCAAGGTAATGTGATGTGAACTGTTTTACCTTTATCCACTGCTTAGGTGACAAGAGTAAAGCTTAAAATTTGTCTATGATTTTGAGCCTTTCAAACTCTTTCTCCCGATTCTTGCCCTAAGAGGTTGAGAAAACAGAGCATATTGTTTGACTGTAACTGATTTTGTCTCATATTTTTGGTCTGTTCCTCGTGTGCGTGATTTTCTGGCAAATTTATGAGGATTGCAAAACTCAACGATAGACACTTGAGTTTCAGACTTCTAGACTTCATATCCTTCAGAAAATGCAGGCTAATGCAAAATCTGTTTTTCTAGCAACAAAGCATACAAGAACAATGTTATACTTAAAATCTGTCCCTGATTCTGGACCTTGGTCTTTATCCCAACCCATTACGTTTTTGGCTTTATCCTTTGAGCTATGAGGTTTCGAAGTTTAAATAAGAACTGTGAGCAAAAGCTGTTTACCACTTAGAAGCTTGA
The DNA here is from genome assembly GCF_019279795.1 of Protopterus annectens. NCBI lineage: Eukaryota > Metazoa > Chordata > Ceratodontiformes > Protopteridae > Protopterus > Protopterus annectens. The sequence continues at coordinate 1,728,593,127 of NC_056726.1, read as the reverse complement.
CCTGTTGCATTTTCTTCATTTGTTCAATTAAAAAAAGTGCAACAAAAACTTGGCAACTTGAAAAATAACAATAATAATAAATAACCTAACTGAATGCTTAAAGGCAGGCAAGAAGCTTTAATAACGTTTTATAAGGAGAATAAAAATCGTACAGTATTTTTATTGTTCTTTTAAGTAAATTAATGTTTCTGGCATGACATTAAAACTGGGGCCAACTTCCATTAATGAAAAAAAAAATGAACTGAGGCAAGGTAGAAACTGTATTAACTTCTGAAAACACAGTGACAGCAAAGTTATTCCAGTTTCTTGCCTGCATCAAGTTTTATTTTATCATCACCATCATTTTTACTGTTATTTCATAAATGACTGCCCAGAATGTACCTGGGTGGGCTGCTGCCACTTCAGTTGAGGTCCACAATCCACAGAATTGCGCTGACATGTTCAACAATATGACGGTTATTGTTGTGTCTTTCGGCTTTTCCCAGTTAGAGGTCGCCACAGCGGAACTCTGGTCCGCTAATGATTGGCAGTAGATTTTTACATGCCGACTTGCCAGCCCTGGCGCACAACCTTCAACGAAGGTACACCCATTCACGCATGTCTCCACGCAGAAGACGATCTAGCTGAGAATTGAACCAGACAGCGTCTTACTGTGAGGCGACAACGCTACCGCAGCACCACCACCGCAAGAACAATATGACTGTTATTAATTAATTATTAAATAACAGTGAAAAACATACACTATCAGAAGTTGGAATGAAACAACAAAGTGTCAGTTGTAAAAATAATGAGCACTTTTTTTCTTTTATTGTTAAACACAGAATGAAAGTGCTTATTATTTTTTTACAACTGACACCTCGTCGTTTCATTCCAACTTCTGATAATTTTATAGTAAATAACAATGCATACCAGAGCTGGATCATGGTTAAATGGGGCCATAGGTAGGGTAATAGATTGGGCCCTCCTAGAGCAGAACCTCCTACCTCTCCAGCAGCAGACCCCTCCCCAGCCACTCCAGTGTTCCATTACTTGGCTATTTCAACTCACTTACCATAATCGCTGGCCTTGTTCAAGAGAAATCTTGACCAATGGATGGGAGATCGCAGATATACCCCAGGGATTACCTCAGTGTCACTGCTCAACAGAGGCACAGCAAAATAATGGGTATAGTTCCCCATACTAAAGGGGTGGCGTAAGCCACAAAACTATGGGCTAGGCTTGTAAATGCCCTCGGGCAGATAGCCTAGTATGAACCTATGAACCTATGAACCTAAACTTGTCAGCATGCATATTGTTTTCTTATTTACTTCTACAATGACTACAGATACTGAAATAAAATAGCACAAACAATGATAGCCATTTGCTACACAAACAACACAGTCTGGCAATGAAAAAGTACAGTTTTGTACCTACCATAAATGTAGATGTCCGAACTGGATAGCATCTGCAGTCATAACAAATGGGTTGTCCTGTCGTCAGGCAGCCCTTCGGTCGGCCGGATTCCAAAGTCTGGGTCCGGCTTCGGCTGATGTCGCACTTCACCCGACATCATCTCTGCTGGTCTTCGGGTATAAAGGCATCAGCCGACGCCATTTTCCTCAGTGTTTCTTGCCCCAGATGCCAGTTGCCCTCTTGGAAAGCTAAATTTTGGATAAATGCCAATGTTTCCAAAATAGTAGAAGGCAAACACAAAAAATAAACATGTATGTACATATATACAAACAAATACACCATAAGAGACTCCCCCCCCCCCAGCTAGCTATTAGGAGGGTAAACACCCTAGGAGTACCGCAGAGGGGAAGGAGGGAGGGTAATCCTGACTGCAGATGCTATCCAGTTCGGACATCTACATTTATGGTAGGTACAACACTGTACTATGTCCTTCATGGATGCATCTGCAGTCATAACAAATGGGTAGAATACCATAGCCAAACTAGGGGAGGAGGAATAATAATTATGGTGTAGTCAGGATCCCTTGCAGAACAGCAGTGGCAAACCCTGCTCGGGATCTAGAATATAGAGGTAAATTATAATGCTTGGCAAATGTATGCACGGAGGTCCAAGTAGCCGCCTCAATAATGTCCTTGGTTGCCACTCCTCTTAAGAAAGCTGTGGTAGTGGCTGTAGCCCTTGTAGAATGAGGTCTTATGTTCTGTGGAATTGGTTTTCCATGGTAGGAGTAACAGAATCTTATGCAATTTCCTATCCATTTGGAGATTGTCTGTTTGGAAATTGCTTTTCCTTCCCTTCCTGTTGCATAGGCTACAAAGAGCTGGTCAGTTCTTCTGTTACCCTTGGTTCTGTCCAGGTACTAGCGTAACTGTCTATGTACATCCAAGGTATGCATTATTCTTTCACCTCTGTTTTGTGGATTGGGAAAGAAGGTAGGTAGGTGGATTGCCTGGTTTAAAGACACTCTGGATACCACCTTAGGCATAAATGTAGGATTAGTTCTCATGGACACCCTATCTTGATGGAAGATTAGGAAGGGTTGCACTGCCATTAAGGCCTGTAGTTCCGAAACCCTCCTTGCTGAAGTAATAGCCAGTAGGAAAGCAGTTTTCCATGACAGGTGTTGTAGATCTGCTGTTGCTGCTGGTTCAAACGGAGGGAGTGTCAACTTTTCTAGTACAAAATTCAAGTCCCATGCTGGTAATGGTGGTTTCCTAGGAGGTTTTACATTCTTGATCCCTCTGAGGAACTGCCTGATTAGAGGGTGTGAAAAGACAGGAGGACCAAAGCTGTATTCTGCTGAAATAGCTGATGCATGTATCTTGATGGAGGAATAGGACAGACCTGTATGTAGAAGCTCTGCCAAGTACTCCAGAATGTTAGCAATATCTATGTTCGACACATCTTTTCCTCTTTCAGTACTCCAAATGACGAACCTTTTCCATTTTCCTGCATAGTTCCTTCTTGTTGAAGGTCTGAGGTCTGGGTTAGTTACTGCTATGTGATGTTCCAGGCAGTCAGTTGCAAGGTTTTTAGGTTTGGATGTATGATGTTGAAGTTGTTCTGAGTTAACATCAGAGGCATCAGGGGTATTGACCACATTTTCTCCCGAGACATGCTCCTCAGCAATGGGTACCAGTGTTGTCTTGGCCAGTTTGGAGCTATCAGAATTATTCTTGGACGTTCCTCTTTGATTTTCAGTAGTACCTTGTGCATCAAGGGAAGAGGTGGAAATGCATATGCTGTCAGGCCTTTCCAGCTGAAGGATAGAGAGTCCACCTTCCATGCAAGTGGGTGGAATGTCCTTGTGCAGAATTTTTTGAGCTGGTGATTTTGTGGGGAAGCGAATAGATCTGTTTGTGGCATTCCCCATTTCTTTGTGATGGCCTTGAAGATGTCCGGGTGTAGCATCCATTCGTGAGCATCCGAGGTGGTTCTGCTTAAAATGTCTGCTAGGGTGTTCTCTTTTCCCGGTACAAATATTGCCTGTAACTGGATGTTGTAGCTGAGAGCCAGATTCCAAAGGTCCAAAGTCATTCTGCATAGGGGGTAAGAATGAGTGCCTCCCTGTTTGTTGATGTACCACATGACTGTGGTGTTGTCTGTCCTTATCATCAAATGGCCTTCTTTGAGGAATGGTCTGAATTTTAGGATTGCCAGTTTTACTGCCAGCATTTCTTTTGGTTTATGTGCAGGTGCAGTTGGTCCTGAGTCCACAGTCCTTGCATGCATTTGTCCAGCATGTGTGCCCCCCATCCTAGGTCTGAGGCATCCGTTGTGATGGTTTGGTTTGCTGGAAAGTTGTGGAAGGGTAAGCCTGGGTTTGACTGGCATGCCCGAGCCCACCATAGGAACTCCTGTTTTAAGCATGGGATTAGTGGTATTTCTGTTTCTAAGCTGTGTCTGTGTTGAGACCATAAATTCTTTAGGTACCACTGTAACTTTCTCATATGCAGTCTGGCATGTGGGACCAAGATTATGCATGATGCCATGAAGTCCAAGGCCTGCAGAACTTTTCTTGCTGTTAATTTGTTCTGCTTTGTTAATGCCAAGAAGTAAAGAGGGAGTTCTTTTTGTTTTTCTGCAGTTAGGAATGCCATCTGTTTTACCGTGTCCAATTCCGCGCCCAAGAAAATTCTTGTCTGGGATGGTATCAACCTTGACTTTTGTAAATTGACTGTGTATCCCAGGGCTTGTAGCAAGTAAATGACCCTTTGTAAATCTGTTGTCAGCTTGCTTTTGTTGTCCGCTTGTAACAGGCAGTCGTCCAGGTATGGATAAATTTGGATTCCCTGTACTCTGCAGTGAGCGATTACTGATGCCAGGCATTTTGTGAATATTCTGGTCGCAGTAGATAAGCCAAAGGGCAATGCTGAGAATTGATAATGCTCTGATCCTGCAAGAAATTTGAGGTATCTTCTGCAATTTGGTCGAATGGGGACGTGCAGGTATGCCTCCTTGAGATCTAGAGTTACCAGCCAACACTCCTTGCCCAGCATGGGAAGAAGTTGCTGTAGGGTCAGCATTTTGAATTTTGGGACAATGATGTATGTGTTTAAGATGGACAGGTCGAGAATAGGTCTCCAGTTTTTCTCTTTTCTTGGTACTAGGAAGAGTCTGGAGTAGAATCCTTTGCCCTGTTCTGTTATAGGCACCCTTTCCACAGCTCTCATCTTTATTAATTCCGCTATCTGGTGCAGGGCTTCTATTTTTTGATTTGGGGGCAGGTTTGGCATTCCTCTTTTTACTGGTAAAGTGTGGAAGTGGAACCGGTAGCCTTGGTCTATGGTTTGTAAAATCCACTTGTCTTTTGTAATATAGTGACAATTTTTCGAGAATAAGGCTAACTTTCCGCCTAATGGTGCTGCTATTTCCTTCCTGGTAGGCGGAGTCAGAGCCAAGTCAATGTGATTGTCCTGTTGCAGTGGCAGTGGTTGTGTCTGTGCCTCGGTTATTGCCTTGCCACTGTCGTCCTCTGTAGGCCCTTCCTCTGGATTGATTTCTGCCCCTAGAGCGTCTGTTCCTGCCCCTTTGTGATCTTGTGGAGTCAGGAAAGGACCAATTTCTGGCAGGCCAGTTCCTGCTAAACCTTGGGGGCTGAACCTGTAGGAAATCTTTAACTGTTTGTACAGATTTTGCCTTCTCTTCCATTTTCTTCATTACCTGCTGAGCAGGTTCCCCAAATAGACTGGCCTTATCCATAGGAGCATCCAATAGCTTAGCTTTAACATGATCCGGTAAGACCTGTTCTTTCAACCATGCATGCCTTCTTATCACTGTGCCAGTCATGGCTGATCTAAATGAAGCCTCCAGTGCATCATAGCCACATTTTAAAGAATGGTTACTAACCTGTTGGATGTTATTCACCATTTCTAATACATATTTCTTATCTAAAGATTCATCAGAGGAGAGCTTTTTAATTAACTGATCAAGCATAAACTCTTGGTATTGGATCATGTGAAACTGAGAGTTTAAAGCTCTAGCTGAGAGAGTAGCAGAGGTGTAGACTTTTTCCGACATCTCTCTAAGGACCTGGATTCCCTTTCAGAGGGAATAGGGTTTTGCTGTGGTCGAGGCAACTGCCTTAGGCCCCTGGGATATAGTTTCGGGGTCTGCAAGCGGGGCCTTGTATAGGTGGTGATGAGTGTCTGGCACCCTGTAAAATCTATCTGGTTTGGCAGGGGCTGGAGGTAAAGAATCAGGTGCAGTGCAGACATCATTAAATGCATCGTCCACAACAGATAGGACAGGAGGTATAGCTAAGGGCCTATGTTGTGGTAAGTGCAGAAAAGTCCTAAGCCTTTTTCTTGAATCTGAGAAATCTTGTCCCTGCCATTGGAATTGTTCTCTCATGGCATGTAAAGTTTCCCCAAATGAGAATTCCTCTGGTGGAGAGGCAGCTGGAATGGATTCTTCAGCATCTGAATCTTCATAATTGGAAAAAGGAGCCTCTGGCTGGTCTGTAATGTCTGAGTCATCCGCACTGGGAATCATCAGAGGACACAGGCTCGGGGGGCTCTGCTCTAGGTCTCTTTTCTGGGGGCTGAGAGGCCCTGTCTGGGTGAGATTGGGATCCCCTAATTAAGGATATTAAATCTTCTGCCAGAGTAAGCATTTGTGAACTAGAAGTGAGCCTGAGTGAGGGTGGTTTAACAGGCCCTGATTTAGCAGATTTGGCTGCTTTAGCCCTGGCAAAGGCCTTAATAGACATGGCTGCAGGAGGCCTAGCAGCACCACGTGCTGGGGTACAGATATCCAAAGGGATGGTGTCTGAAAGATCAGTAGGAGCCGCAGTTGCAGGCAAAATTTCTGAGGCTGATTCAGATAAGGTAGCATGAGCCTCAGTAGTAGTCATGGATTCGGCTGAAGATTGACCCGTTTTCTCTGTTTCGGCTGAAACTGAGACACTCGCGGCTTGCTTAACCGTGGTTTCGGCCGAAACCGCGGACCGCGAGTGTCGGTCCTTTTCTTTGCGTTTTTTAACAATTTGGGTAGTCGGAGGATCCGACGGCATAATGTACGCAAAATCTGAGCCGAAAAACTGTTCAGCAAACTCCGACCGACGTCTAAGCGTTCGTCGGTTGAAGGAAGCACAGGCCGAACAGGCTGCTAGGTCGTGGTCTGGGCCTAAGCAAGGCAAACAGTAAGAGTGGAAATCTTTATGAGGTATTTGTTTCCCACAAGTTAAACAGTTATTGACTTTTTCTGACATCGGCTGAGGCAAGAAAGAGTCCCCAACGGGTACTTAGCTTTTAGAAGTCTTGAAGTAGTATTCGGTAGTAGTAATCTCTGGATCTGACCGACCGGCACTTGCGAACAGCTTCTGCTTGGGCCACGCGGCAAGAAAGACTGAGGAAAATGGCGTCGGCTGATGCCTTTATACCTGAAGACCAGCAGAGATGACGTCGGGTGAAGTGCGACATCAGCCGAAGCCGGACCCGGACTTTGGAATCCGGCCGACCGAAGGGCTGCCTGACGACAGGACAACCCATTTGTTATGACTGCAGATGCATCCATGAAGGACATCAGGTTCATAGTTACTAAGTAACTCCCCCAAAGGAGGACATTCACAGGACTGCAGCATCCACTCCCTTTAAAGTACAACACAGTACAGTATCAGCAATCCAGCCGCATGCTGTAGGAGTAGAATTCTCAACCTTCTGCATCAAAAGCAAATATACTACCTGTTGTGCTACTAACAATGGAAACAGACTTGGCATATGCAGTACTATACTTCTCTTCTCCTGAAGCTCTCAGCTCCTTGTAAAATCCACTTGACACTACACTAAATCTGTCAACTTTGCAGCACAAGAAATCTGGAAAAAGACAAAATGTATTTGGGGGTGGGGGAGCAAAGGCCAAAATCAGGGACACATTTTAAACATTGCTTGTATAATCTTAGAAAGTTGCTAAAATAAAGTGTTTTGTGTTACCATGTGCTTCCTGAACAATAGGAAGACTTAAACTATCAAATTTTCTGTGAAAATCTGGACAGTTGAAAGCTATGGACTTAACTCCTTGAATCACAAGTGGTGGCATGAGTATAAAACTCAGGCTCTTGTTTCTTGTACCTAAGGTACAGGGTTTGAGCCTGAGTGGCACCAACCACCAGGTATACATAACGGGGCATTTTACACACACACACACACACACACACACACACACACACACACACACACACAAACACACACAAACACACACAAACACACACACACACACACACACACACACACACACACACACACACACACACACACACACACACACACACACACTAATGTGATCGAGCAGTCATGATCAGCAAAAGCACTTGGGCAGCATATGTGAGTTCTCCTTAAAACCTGTACAGTACTTTAAAATTACGCAGGTGGACAGGAATGCACGCATAGACATATGGCTCCATTCTAAAGAAGAAGAACGCACAGGCCCTCCTTAAAGAAGATGCTGCCACCATGGAGTTTTTTTTTTAATTGTTGAAGCCTCATGGCTAGGGTACATTTTGAATCACACACTTTGATTTCAATTTTATATCAAGTTAAAAATGTTCCCAAAAATGTAAGCTTTTAACGAATCCCAAATCATGACAATATCTATATCTGTTGCGTTACTGATTTCCAAATGTGAATTCAGCTCTGTAGTCAACCAAGGTTTAAATTCTTTAAGCATAGTTATATAAGTGGGTATTCTAGTAGCTAAAGATAATCTTATAGAATTAGCCTGAAATTTTAATGCGAGAGCATCACGATCAGAAATTGAACAGGGAGTTATAATAAAGTATGAAACTTTAGGAGTCATATGAGATAAGTATCCTATCTATTCTAGTCTGAGTACCAAATCTATAGTCTTGATGAGAGAATAGATGTGATCTAGAATCTTTCATATTAAATGAATCCTTTAAATAAAAAGATTCAATCAATTTTGTTAATGCTTTAGCTGCAGATGTTAACCTCAACTTCCTTATGTTACCAGTATCAGAATATTCTAGTATGCAATTTTAAATCCCCGCCTATAATTAAATTATTAGTTACGTACTTACCATAACTTGGTTATCTATGTTGTCTTCTTTCACTCCTCCTCAAGTATGGGTTACGGATCTGACTCTGCCACATTTCGTCAGACTAGGATCCAAGTCTCGAGATCCTCCCACTACCCACAATGCCCTGCCCTCCAACCAACTTCCTCAGATTGAGTTTGCTTCCCACAGACAATAGAGAGCAGAGAAAAAAGAAGGAAATTTAAATACATTTTCATAAACAGAGGCTCAAAACCAGGAAAGAATAGTTGTTTAAGGACTTACTGTGATGCCCATGCACTGGCCCAGTAATCAAGGAGCCTCAATCCTCACCACTAGCACCACTGAGGGGCATCCACATTGGGAGGATAACAAGTACACACACAGTAAAGTACAATTTCCCTTAAGAGCACACAGAGATCACAGTCAGTCTGGGGCTGGTTTCTCCCATTCTCTCCATATCCCCAATAAGACTCCCCACTGGCACAGCTATAGGGCTCAGATCTCAGCAGAGTGTTCAACCCAAAACCTCCAGCACCCTCTCTGTCCAACCAGTGCTTCGTATCCCTGCCCAAGTAGCTGACACAGAAACACTTTGAGGTTTGAGTGATATACAAACACACAGACACTCCTGGGGAAGGCTGGCACAGGTTCACTAGCTATGTCCCTTCTGCCCAGACTATATGGTAGTACCGACTGCCACCAACCACTACTACCAGCTACTATAAAGGCCCTTACCAAAGGGTATCCAATTCTACTGTGCAATGTTATTATTATCCAATTGGTAAGTGTGACAGAGCCTTGAAGGCTATTTAGGAGTAGCTTATACAGTATCACCAAATACATGCAAGTATGCTAAGAGCTTAAATTATCTCTACACAAAACAGCCACAGTTAAAAGGTTTAAATATATTTAATAATAAATAATAAAAACACAAGACAATACTCATTAATTCAACACAATGACATTAGAGAGTTCAGAAATCACAGGAAATACTTTAAAATAACATTGTAGGACAGTCTGACACAAATATAGAAAACGGCTAGATTAATCTGGCTATATTCCTATCTATCTCTAAGAGAAATACTAAGATCTAAGATCCTACTTACAGAGCAAAGCAAGTGCTGGTGATATGAAGTGTTCAGGTCCAGACACAAATACAAAATGCAATACTTTCTTTCTGAGATAGCCCTTAAATTGATAATACACATTAATGCTGAGTAATTTCAGATTACTTCATTATTGTCATTTCTCTGATTTAGTTCCCAGGCTAACATAACTCAAAATTTAACATTTCGTTTTTTTATCTGCACCTGCCAGGAAGCCACAGCAATAAAAAAATACTTTACATGTGAAACCTAGTAATTATCTCTTTCTTAGGACAATAGAAAGAATTTCCTAGCCCAGACATCCTGTCTCCTAGCTTGAGATCACCCACAGTCGTAAAGTCTTTACTTCTCAGCTTTCTTCCAGCAGGGTGCACTGTGGTTACATTTTTGAAGCTTAGCACATAACACAGTTTTCTTACATTTGTGAAACCAGCCTGTGGATCATATACATATTTACAATGACATAGAATTATTTACAAAATTCTATCTGGCTGGGCTGGCAGCCCCTCAGTTTTTCACACTTACCACAATCATAGATGTCCTTCTCTTCCATCTTGCTGTATTCTGCACCTTAGAGAGTTGCTGCCTGCAGCACTGGACATCTGGCCAGTATACCAAAGTCTTGAAAGCAGGGGTAAGTGTGATGTTGCTCGCAAGAGCCATAAAGTGACACCGGCTATATCTGTGACATCTGTATGTACTCAAATCAGAACTGGCCAACGCATAAAGAGAGCCCCCAGTAGTATAGGTAGTATAAACCCCTCCCAGACAAAAGGTCAGTAGTCAGGGGAAGGACACAGTTTGGAATCCAATTTGTAATGCTTGGTGAAGGTATGTACAGAGGACCAAGTTGCTGCCTCCAGAAGAGAAGAGAGGAGTAATCAATGTCCTTGAAAAAGGCTGCTGAAGTGGAAACAGCTTTGGTGAAATGGGCTTTGACAAATGAATTCAACTGTTTTCCATGAAAGGAGTAGCAAAAGGCAATAGTCTTAGAAATACAAGAAGCAATTGTCTGTTTAGACATTGCCTTGCCTCAGGCCCTAGGATGAAAGGAGACAAAAAGTTGATCAGACTGTCTGAAGGATTTGGTCTTGTCTAAGTAGAACCTCAGTTGCCTATGAACATCCAAGGAATCCAATGTCCTTTCTGAAGAGTTCTGTGGCTGAGGGTAGAAGACAGGCAAGTTAATGGTTTGATTTAGGTAGCTCTTGTTTACTTTTGGCATGAAAGAAGGGTTAGTCCTTAGGGAAACCCTATCTTTATGGAAGACAAGGTAGGGAGGTGAAGCCATAAGGGCTTGGATCTCAGATACCCTCCTGGCAGAAGAGAGAGCCACTAACAGGACTGTTTTCCAAGTACAAAACTTGAGAGTGGAAGAATGGGCTGGCTCAAAAGGAGCTAGTGTAAGTTTTTCCAGCACAAAGTTAAGGTCCCAAGGTGGAGGAAAGGGCTTACGAGGCGGCCTGATATGAAGGACTTCTTTCAAAAACAGCTTGACATCTAGCCTGGAAGCCAGAAGTGGAGTCAGGGGAAGGCAAGCTGAAATTGCAGAAAGATGAACTTTTACTGAAGAATAAGTCAACCCTGAATGCAGCAATTCACAGAGGTAAAAAAGGACCAGTGGAACAGAAGCGTGAGATGGGTCCTGTTTACCCTTATGGCACCAACACAGTCAGACTGAGATTGAGAAGGTGGGGAGGAATAACGGACCACTTGTCTTGTGACAGTAGGTCGAAGTGGTGAGGTAACCTGTGGTGACTGCCCTGGGCTAGATGAAAAAGTTGGAGAAACCAATGCTATCTTGGCCAGAAGGGGGTCATCAACAGGATTTTTGGTTTGGCCTTCTGTATTTTCAGGAGGACTTTGTGAATCAATGGAAATGGGGGAAAGGCATAAAGGAATATTCCTTCCCATGAGAATGAGAAGGCATCTGCCTTCCAGGCTTGTGGATGGGGAAGCCTTGTGTACAAGTGGGGCATCTGTCTGTTCTGGGAGGAGGCAAACAGATCTGCCTGAGGAATATCCCACTTGTGAACTAGATCCAGAAACAACTCCCTGTGAAGCATCCATTCATGGGAGGGTATTAAGGTCCTGGTCAAGGTGTCTGCCATCATGTTGTCTTCTGATGGGATGTAAACTACCTGCAAAAAAAATCTGTAGTGCTGTTGCCAGGGACCAGATCTGAACTGCCAGACTGCAAAGAGGGTAGGATTTTGTTGCTCCGTTTATGTACCACAGGACTGTCATGCTGTCTGTGATGACCTGTAATACTGCCTGGCAGAAAGATCCCTTGAAAAACTTGAATTGCCACGTAAAGGGTCCTTAATTCTTTTAGACTGATGTGGTTCCTTCTTTCTGGAATGGACCATTCCCCCTGCACCTTGTGCTGGATGTTGGGCACTGTGAAAGACAGCCCCCCCCCCAACCTAGATCTGATGCATCTGTGTAAAGATGCTGTATGGATGGAGGAATCTGTAAATCCACCCCTTGATTAAGGATGAAAGTAGAGATCCATTAGGTGAGTTCCTTTTTTAAACAGGGGAGAAGGGTAAGATTTGCTTCTAAGGGATCAAGGTATTGATTCCAAGAATTTCTCAATACTCACTGAAACTTCCTCATGTGCATCCTGGCCAGAGGAGAGCATGGGGATCAAGGAAGCCATGAATCCCAGGATTCTCAGAAATTCTCTGGCTGACATGGATGGTAGTGGTAGGAGGGATTGAAGAAACTGGGTGAGAAATTCCACTTTCTGGGCAGGGACGAAAACTGACATTGTCTGTTCTTATCCTGCACCCCAGGAAAACGAGCTCTTGTGAGGGAGTCATTTGGGAATTTAAGTGATTCACAGTGAACTTTTAGTTATGTACTTACCATAACGATAGATTATGTGATCCATCTCGCCTACATTCATTACTGACGGGTTCGGAGCCGAGAATCGTCTCTGACTCGGCCACTATAACTAGCATGAAGTCTCTCATTGGCTGGGCTAACCCTGTATCCTAGGATGCATCATGCCCAAACCCCCAGATCTTGTTTGCCCGAACATGATTCTCCCACATACTCCATACCACAAGGATAAATAAGTAAGAGGAGAGAAAAAATAATATCCTCAGAGAAATCAGAATACAGGTTTCCTCCAAGTCCAACAGGTAGGGGGAAGGAGGGCGGGTACGTAAGAATGTAGGCGAGATGGATCACATACATCTATCGTTATGGTAAGTACATAACTAAAAGATGTAATGTGATCCTATCTCGCCTACATTCATTACTGACGGGACAGCGTCCCTAGCACCTAAATCCCAGGAGGCTCACTGGAAAACACTCCTGAGCACTGTGGAACCAAAGGAAGCCCGACCTCTAGAGGTCACGTCCAGTTTGTAATGAGAAATAAAGGTATGTGGAGAAGTCCAAGTAGCCGCTGCACATATCTCATCTATGGATAATCTAGCATGAAAGGCCACTGAACTTGACACAGCCCTGGTAGAATGCACCCTAACTGGAAAGGGAAGATCCTTATCCGCTAATGCATAAATAAATGAGATGCAGTCTCTAATCCACTTAGCTATGGTGCCCTTAGTTACAGATCTGCCCATTCTATTGTCCGAAAAAGACACAAACAACTGATCTGATTTTCTCTCCTGTTGTGTCCTATTTAAATAAAACCTCAGTTGTCTATGCACATCCAACTGGTGCAATTTGTATTCCGCTTTGTTGGAGAACCTTGGGAAAAAGACTGGAAGCTCAATAGACTGGTGGAGACAAAGGGCAGAAAAGACCTTAGGGAGAAAGGAAGGATTAAGTCGCAGCAATACTCTGTCCTTATGAAAAATTAAATAAGGAGGTTTAGCAGAAAGAGCTCGAAGCTCCGATAATCTTCTGGCTGAAGTTATGGCTACCAAGAAGGCATCCATGACAGAAATTTCAATTTGCAGGAGGCTGCCGGCTCAAAGGGAGAGGAAGTCAAAGCTCTGAGCACCACATCTAAATCCCATGGCAAAACGGGCTGCGAAACCAGAGTGCGTAGCAGCCAGGCTCCTTTCAGAAAGGCTTTACACATCTTATGACCCATAAGGGAAGGCTCATGTGCCACATGATAATTGGAGATTGCTGCCAACTGAAACTTTATGGTGGAAGCAGCCGAACCTTGTCTAAAGAGTGTAGCTAAGAAATCTAACACCGCAGACACCGGTGCTGTAAGGGGGTCCAGATCACATTGCTGAGCCCAAACTGCAAATCTCTTCCATTTACTACAGTGTATTTTCCTAGTAGAAGACTTGTGGGAGGAAGACAGAATATGAACTACTTCCAGGGAAAAATATGCTGTCTGACTAAGGTCGGAAGTGGAGGAGCCAAGCAGTGAGCTTGAGTGTTCGTAGGGATGGATGGCGCTGTCTTGACTGATGAGTCAATAGGTCTGGAGCTGGGTCCAGAATCCAAGGGCCATCCACCGCATACTTCCGAAGGAAGGGGAACCAAACTTGATGGGGCCAGTGTGGTGCGATCAAAATCATTTTGCTTCCCAAGCAGGTGGCCTTCTGAATCACTCTGGGCAGCAGAGGGACTGGCGGGAAGGCGTAGAGCAGACCGGAGGGCCAATTGTGGACTAGAGCATCCCTGGGAGACTCCCCCTGTGGGGGGATCAGAGTGAAAAATTGCTGAACTTTGCATTCAGGGGACTGGCAAAGAGGTCGCAGCAGGGAAGACCCCACCCAGAGAAGATCTGCACAGCCACTCTGTCGTTCAGGGACCACTCGTGAGGCATCAGAATAGCTCTGCTCAGCCTGTCTGCTATCACATTGGACTTCCCCGGAATGTGCGTTGCCACTAGAAAGCGCTGGGAAGCGATCGCCCAATTCCACACTCTCATGGATACCAGACAACTGACATACTGTCGGAGAGAATCGCAATAGTTCCCCTGGGAAGAAAGCTGTGAAGTGCCTGCAACGCTAGAAGCACCGCTCTGATCTCTAGAACATTGATATGCAAATGAACCTCGTGGTCTTGCCACGTACCTTGGACCGTCTCGCCCAGATAATGCCCCCCCTATCTGGGAGGCGTCCGTGGTTACTGTGGCAATAGGTGACAGGGGGGCTCAAGGGTCTCCCTTGGTCCAGATTGGACGAGAGAAGCCACCAACGCAGATCTTGCCGGCTTCTCTCCGTGATGAGGATCGGATGGGACAAGAGGCGCTCCTGATATGACCACTGGGCCAAAAGGAGCCACTGAAGTATTCGCATGTGTAACCTGGCCAGCGGAACTAAGAGAATGGTAGCCGCCATTGATCCCAACAACTGAAGAACCATCCTGGCTTGGGCTTTTCTGCGGGGTAGTAAAGCCAGGACTTGGGCCTGTAACACTTTTATTCTCTCTGTCGGTAGAAAGGCTCTCATCTCTACAGAGTCTAGCTCTGTGCCGATAAAGGCAACACGCTGTGATGGCAGCAATACAGACTTTGCCCAATTGAAACAAATCCCTAGAAGATGGCCCAATTTGACAGTAGCTCTCGTGGCTTGAACAAGTAGATGCCTGGTGGGGGTGGTGAGGAGCCAGTCGTCTAGATAAGGAAACACCTGGAATCCTAGGGCGTCTCAGGTGAGCTGTCACCACTGCCAGACACTTGGTGAACACCCTGGGGGCTGTGGTGAGACCAAAGGGCAGGGCCCAGAACTGAAAATGACTGGCTCCCAGCCGGAAGCGTAAATGATTCCTGGAAGCCTTGTTTATCTTGATGTGATAATAGGCATCCTTGAGGTCGAGGGAGCACATCCACACTCCTTTTTCCAGCAATGGGAAAATGGATTGCAAAGTGACCATTCGGAACTTGGACTTCTTTACAAAGCGGTTTAAATGGCTGAGATCCAGAATGGGTCTCAAGTCCCCTGTTCTTTTCGGCACCAAAAATAACCTTGAGTAAGTTCCTAATCCGATCTGGTCTGCGGGGACTGATTGGATGACTCCTTTTTCTAGCAGCTTTGAAACCTCTATTGCCGCCTGATTCCGTTGACTGGGTGGAACGTCTGGGATTTTCCTTGATGGAGGGGGGGAACGAAAAAGGGGAATGGTGTAACCTCCGGTGATAATACGAAGCACCCATCGATCGTGAGTGATGGACTCCCAGGCCTGAAGATGCTCCGAAAAACGACCCCCGACTGGCTCCGGAGATGCACAGTCGAGTAATCCCTCAGGGATGTTGGTAGGAGGAACCACAAAAGGACTTGTGGTCTCCTGTATTGCGGGGGCCTCCACCGCCTCTAGGGTGATGCCTTCCATTAAAATTCCCCCCTCCTCTGCCCCTGGAGGGAGGGTTACTTTGATGGGCAGGGGAAGACTTTTGAGACTTTCTGAACCACATTTTCCCTCCCCTCTGAGCCTTGGGATAAGGCCTAGTGGGAAGCCAAAAACGGGCCCCAACAGCAAACAAAGTCTTACCCTCCTGCTCACATCTAGTGAGGGTGTCTTTCACTTTGGGTCCAAACAGGGAGGACCCATCGAATGGGGCGTCCGTGAAAGAAGACTTGAAAGCCTCCGCAAAATGACATAAGCATATCCAAGCTTGCCTCCTAAGGACTATGCCCGAACTCGCTGCTCTACCCGCCCCTTCGGCTGCATAAGATATGAGCCTCATGGACGACTTGACGATGGAAGAAAGGGTAGACAGCTGGGCGTTAACAGACTGGCCCAATGCCTCAGGCAGGTTACCCGACAGGGTATCTCCCAACTCTTTTATGAGATCCCTTTGGAACCGCGTAAAATGACACAAGTAATTCAGCGACCGCAAGGTAAAGGTCGCTGAAGACAGGGTACGCTTCCCATACCTATCCATACCCCTAGACTCCTTATTAGGAGGATGGATGGAGGTAGAAGCCTCCGCCACATCCTGCTGGGTGGCGGACGCCACCACCATGGCATCCACAGGTACTCCCTTGGTCAGAAATTCTTTTCCAGGCGGCGCAGATAAAGCTTATTGGGGCGGCTAAGAACTGGCTCCACAGAGTCAGGGTGTTCCCACACCCTTCGACAAATAAGATCCAATAATTCATCGAAGGGTGGAGACACCCAGGAGGCGGAAGGCTGGGCTCCGAAGGCCTTGAGGAAGACTGACTCCTCCTCAGAAGGGTTTTTGGAAGGCCAGTCGCCCCGCTTTCTCAAGATCTCCAAGATATCAGAGAACGAGTCATCATCCGAGGACGACTTCGGGGACCCTTCTGCATCATCGAGGTCGGTGTCCGAGGTGACAGACTCATCTGGGGAGTCTACGTGCTTCCTCTTACACAACTTCTTCCTGGGAGGCTCTTCAGGGACAGAATCTGAAGGGCCCTCAGAAAGTAGGGGACCACACATGTAGGTATCCTCAGGCCCGGGAGCCCCACTGTCCAGAGATAGGGGGGCACCAGAAGCTCTAGTCGCAGCATCTAGGGAAGGAGTTGCTGATTCAGGTGAAGTCACAATGGACTTGGCCAGTGTGCTCCTCATAGCCTCGAAAGCAGGTCCACCAGAATCGGACGAAAAACCCACCTCCGAGACCATGACCGGAGTCGGGGTACCCCTAGCTGAAGCACCAATGGGAAGACTCGGAGCTGCAGTCTGAAGCCCCGATTTATCCCCCTCGGGTCCGACTGAGGACACCCGAGTACCGAAACCTGTAGACGGAATGGAAAAGGTTGGAGCTGATGTCGGATCTGAAAGACTCGCAGGAGGTTTCGGAGCCGACCCAGGGACTTCACTCGATTTGGCAGACTCCGGCTCCGACGACACTGAGGTTGTCAGAGGAGGAAGAAATGGAACCGATATAGTATCTGGCTCCGGAGCCGACTGGGCTGGAGCTGAAAATAATTTAGTTAACACTGGCGACTGGAGGAGCCTATGGACCACCCTATCAACATCCGAATCCGAGAGCCTGGAGGACTTGGAGGAGACAGACGGGGGCCGAGAAACCTTCTCAGTCGGAACCGAGATAAAGGTAGGGGAACGGCTCCGAATCGGCTCCAAAAGGATCGGAGCCGAAGTAGGCTCGAGAACTACCGCAACCTCCTTCGGTGCCGACGACTGTGGATTCGAAGAAGCCGACCTCGCAATAGACAATACTTCCTGCGGCTCCGAGACCAGTGGAGCCGTGGAAGGAGACATAGCCTTGGATGGTGCTTCCTGCGTCTCCGAGACCAGTGGAGCTGAGGAAGGAGAAGTAGTCTTAGATCTTTTCTCTGGAGGCTCCGAAGAACTAGATGGAGCCAGAGACTTCATTTTTGACTTTGATCTGGATTTCTCAGAGGGAGGAGAGGACGCCAACGTTTCCTCAAAGGAGGGTTTAATCAAACCCTTAAGGATAAGTTTATTTTTTTCTCTCCTGCAACACCTTGGCAGAGAAAGCATGACACACACTGCAGGATTCCTGCAAGTGTATAGCACCGAGACAATATACACAGTTGGCGTGTCCGTCAGTTAATGATATTTTTTAAGCACATTTAGCGCATTTCTTAAAGCCAAATGGCTTATGTTCTTTAGGTTCCTTGCCCGACATAAGGAACAATCGACAAGCAGCAACAATATCCAAAAAAAGATAATCACAAACACACTCGCAACACAAGGTAGGGAGGGGGGGAAGGCTCTAACTTAAACGCCCGTACAATAACCACTCAAGATAGGGCAAAGGCCCTCTAATTCAAACGGGCCTAGCCCGCCAAACAGAAGGATTACCAACCACAAACACAATCAGACACAACTAAGGATACAACAAACAACGTAGCTATTAGAATAGCTTTTTGATATAATAATAATAATACTCGAAGCTATAGTTGAAAAAACAAAGAAAGGGTATTTAGCCACAGCCAAGTCGAGACCACGTCACTACTCTAGGAGCGGCAAAAGAGATCTGGGGGTTTGGGCGTGATGCATCCTGGGATACAGGGTTAGCCCAGCCAATGAGAGACTTCGTGCTAGTTATAGTGGCCGAGTCGGAGCCGATTCTCGGCTCCAAACCCGTCAGTAATGAATGTAGGCGAGATAGGATCACATTACATCCCTAGATTTTGCAAAATCCTGCAAACCCAGTTTAGATGTTGAGACAGGGTGAAAGAATCCTGGTGTACGATCAATAGATTGTCTAAATAAGGGTAAATTTGAATGCCCTGTAGTCTTGAAGTATGCAATAACCAGGGCTAGACATTTGGTGAATACTCCTGGGGCTGTGGAGACTCCAAAGGACAGGGCAGAGAATTGAAAATGTGAGGAACCCACAGACAAATGAAGAAATTTCCTGTAAGTGGGGTGAATAGGGATGTGAAGCTATGCATCCTTCAGATCCAGGGAGGCCATGAAGGCTTGTTGAGGAATAAGAGAAAGAAGGTGTTGTAATGTGAGCATTTTGAAGGTTGGCACCTTAAGGAAGAGACTGAGGAAGGATAGGTAGAGGATGGGACTCCAAGGACCATCCTTTTTTGGAACCAAAAACATCCTGGAGTAAATCCCCTTGGTTAATTGGCCTTCGGGTACTACTTCTATAGTGCCCTGAGAGAGAAGTTGTGTCAGAATGGTGGGGAATTGTGAAAGCTGACTGGAAAAGGGTTGTGGAACTCCCTGAAATGGTGAAGACTCCCACCAAGTCATGAAATATCCTCTCTCGATGATAGATAGCACCCACCTGTCTGTGATAATTTTCTGCCATGATCGTAGGGATAGGGTTAGGTGTAGGGAGGGGGGTGGAAGTGGGTAAGGGAAGAGAGTCACAGTGGAGGAGCTCTATCTGGGTCTGGCTGCCTCCGAAAGGATGAAGGTGTTGAGGTGGATGAAGATCTATGAGCGGATGGTTTCCTAGGTAGTCTTCAACCCTGGAATGAGTACCAGAGGCATGGGAGAAGTGCCTCTTAACAAAGCTGGGCTTTTGAGGACAGTTCCTATGGAATCTGAACTGGTGGCACCAGATTCTGCAAGTATTTACTTTTTTCCTGCAATGACTTAAGTAGCTCTACAGAGGCAGCTCCAAAGACTGCCGCTTTATCCAAAGCAGCATCTAACAATTTTGCTTGGACATCCAAGGGCAAAGGTTGGAGTCTCAACCATGAGAACCTACTTAACACTGAACCAGATGTAGCCGATTTGGAAGAGGCTTCAACAGCAACACAGCTGCACTTGATTGAATGCCTAGTCACCTGGGATACTGTGTTCAAAAGGGTGTCCAGCTGAGCCTTGGTTGGTTAGTCAGGTATGTCAGATAGAGTAGAGGCCTTGGTCAGGGAATCCAGAGCAAACTTGGCCATACGAGTTTGATAGCTAATTGCTCTTATGCTGAAAAACGACCACAGGTGGCAAGACAAATCCAAGGAAAAAGATATAATCCACAGAGACAAGTTGACACCACTTGTTTATATGAACTAAAACTTGTCTCTGTGGATTATATCTTGTAACTTGGATTTGTCTTGCCACCTGTGGTCATTTTGCAGCACTTTTTGCAGTTATTTTTTACAAGTTTGGTAACTGATCATATGGCCAAGGTAGAAAAAGTACATATCTTCTATCCCAACCTATCCATAAATTTATGATCCTTATCAGTGAGAAAAAGAGAAGAAGGTTGTTGCCTTGAAGATTTGTCAGCTGAAACTGCAATAACAGCAGGATCTGCTGGTGGATACTTAAAAAGGTACTGCTCCTTTGCAGACATTTTGTAAAATCTGTCTGGTCTCTTGTTAGCAGGAGGCTCCGACTCCAGGCTCTGGGAAGCAGCTGAGAAGGCATCCTGGAAAGCTGGGAGTAAAGGAGGAACTGCAGATGGTGAGGGCTGCTCCATCTGCAGGAGTTCAAATTATCTTTTATTGGTCTCAGAAACATCTGAGACCTCCCACTTAAAAATGTTGCCAAAGTAGGGAAATAGTGTCTCCTGGGGAGTCAGGAGTGAGGGTCTCTTCTTCCTCAGGAGTAGAAAAATCCTTTGGGGATTCAATCTGAAAACAATATGTGGGAGATTCATCTGAGGAGGAACAGTCTTCCTAAGATTCTACTTGTGAAGCCAGTGTTTGACCTGACTGAGAAGTCTGGGTCTGGATTACCTGAAAGGCCTTGAGTAAGATCTGAGAAAAGGTCTCCCAAGCTGGAGTAGGATCTTTAGCCCTGTTTTTCCCCTTCTGTTTCCTTCTTAAAGGGGCGGAAGGAGCAGGAAAAGAAGTAGGCCTGGGTGCTGATGTTGGAATGGATGGCAAGGCAGAAGGCCCCTCAGACTCCAGGAGCCGTGGATCCCCCTCACCATCAGGAGCTGATGGTTGTAAAGCCTCAGCAGACGTACTTTGGATACTCGTTGTACTGGCTTCCATTTTGGTTCCCGGTAATTGGGAAGTATCCGAAGTCCAGAGCAATCCTGAGCTACGACTTGCCTCAAGGATCTCACCGGATTCCTGAGGCACAGCTTGGACATCGGGCCTAACTCGCCTTCTTCCTTGGCAGCTCATTGGAGGTGCCCGCTCCGCCTTCTATCGTGGATGCCACGCAACAAAGTCACTTATTCTTTAAATAGAGACTTAAAGCCAACAAATGACTTCTAAGGGTTTTGGGGCCAAAAGATTGGCAAATATCACAGGACTTGTAGTCGTGACCTGCCCCTAAACAGAATAAACACTGATCATGCATATCCTTATGTGGAATTTGTCTTCCACAAGCGCAATTTCCCTTCCCAGATGGCATGCGTCTGAAATGGAAGTAACAAGCATAAAACCCACAAGGGTACTTATCTGAATGCTGACAGTCTGAAGCGATCATCGAAAATGGATAGCCCAAGTAAAAAAAACCGCCAGATTACTGGAGCTGGCGATCGGATATCTGAAACACACCGCAGCAGAAAAGTTCTGATTTGGGTACGTGCAGACGTCACAGATATAGTCAGTATCAGTTTATGCTCTTACATGCAACGTCACATGTACCCCTGCTTTCAAGACTTTGGTATACTGGCCGGATGACTGGTACTGCAGGCAGCAACTCCCTAAGGTGAAGAATACTGCAACAAAAGACTAGAAGAACTTCAACAGTTCCTAAAGATAGTTCTCTTCAGGTCTTCTATGGCACCAGGAAGGGGGATGGCAGGTTAAGAAGGTGAGGAGGAAAGAAGACAACACTAATACCAAGTTATGGTAAGTACATAACTAATAAATCTAATGCAGTCTCTTTCATTGCTCCTCACATATAGGGAGAGTCCCCAGGGTGGTCTCAAGGAAAGATATGCCAGAACACTACCAAACTGAATGAAGCCCTGCTCTGGGAAACTAGATCCAATTTATAATGTGATACAAATTTGTGAGACTTCGACTATGTGGCTGCTGTACAGATATCATCTAAAGAGGCCCTGAAAGAGAAGGCAAATGAGGTAGACACAGACCTAATGGAGTGGGCCTCAGGAGGGCAAGGAAGCTGTAATCCATTCGTATTATAAATGAAGCTGATACAATCTGTAATCTACTTTGTGAGAGTAACCTTTGAAACCGTATGACCAAGACAGCTAAGACAGGAGGACACAAACAACTGATCTGACTTTCTAAAGGACTTATTCCTGGGCAGATAAAAAAAAAAAAACGTAACTGTCTGTGAACATCTAGTTCATAGGTTCATACTAGGCTATCTGCCCGAGGGCATTTATAAGCCTAGCCCATAGTTTTGTGGCTTACGCCACCCCTTTAGTTTGGAGAAACTATGCCCATTATTTTGCTGTGCCTCTGTCGAGCAGTGACACTGAGGTAACCCCTGGGGTGTATCTGCGATCTCCCATCCACTGGTCAAGATTCCTCTTGAACAAGGCCAGCGAGGTGCTCTGCCTCACATAAACCGGGATTTTGTTCCACAGCATAGGGAGTCTTTGGGTGATGAATCTATCCCTCCAGCACGTCCTATTAATAACCGTGTCGAGGTTTAAGTCTCCCGCCCTTGTGGCTCTGAGGGATCTAGATTTTTGAGATGAAGCATGTTCATCAAATCTGGGTTTGACATGGCCTTGTATGTCAGGCATAGGTCACCTCTGAGCAAGCGGTAAGCAACTGAATATAACTGGAGTTCTTTCAGTCGGGCAGCATAAGACAGATTTTGAGACCCTTTATCCTTTTGGTGAGGAACTTTTGTGGCCTCTCCAGCTGCTGCAAGTGTCGGGTCAGATACATTCCGAATGGGGCATTGTACTCGATCATTGGTCTGATGAGTGATGAGTATAGGGAGACTATGACTTCCCTTGATCTAGATGTGAATCTCTTCATGATAAGGTGGGCAATGTAGAAGGTCTTCCTAATTACTTTAGCAATATGAGTGTCGAATGAAAGGCTACTGTCAACCTGGGTTCCCAGGTCCCTAATAACTTCTTCTGTGTTCAGGGGATTGCCACCTATATGGTAGCTAGGGGTAACCTTATTTTCCCGAAGGGTATGACTATGCATTTCTTGGCATTTAACTTTAGGCCATGGCTCTGGCACCAGTTATCCATTTCTGTGAGACCCTTCTGAAGGATATCTGTGTTGGATGTGTTTTCAACTACGGCCCAGTTTGCAGTCATCTGCAAACTTTGTCAGCCATAACCCTCCTGTGTTTGCTTGTACTTCAGAAAAGTAGATGCCAAACAAGAGTGGGCCCAGGACTGAGCCCTGTGGGACACCACTTGTGACAGGCTTTGAGTCTGACATGGCACCAGCAACTCTGACCCTGTGGGTTCTGTCACTCAGCCAGTTTGCAACCCATCTTGTAATGTATGGGTTTACATTTAAGTTGATGAGTTTTTCAATGATACCCGAGTGAGGTATTGTATCAAAAGCCTTCGCCAGGTCTAGGTAGGCTGTATGGACTGCCTTTCCTCGTCAATGGCCTTGGTGACTGTTTCGAAAAAGTCAACCAAGTTTAAAAGGCATGATCTGCCTTTGACAAAGCCAAACTGGGTTGGATCCAAAGTCTGCAAGTTCCCTATGTCTTTATTTATGAGATCCATTATGATCCTCTCCATGGCTTTGCAGATAAGGCTTGTCAAGCTAATGGGACGGTAATTTCCAGGGTCGGTGGAGGCACCGCCTTTGTGGAGTGGGACCACAGTCGCTGCGCCACTCCTGGAGTGCGTATCCGGAGGTGAGACTAAGATTAAACAGCTGTCCTAACTGTGGGTTTAATTCCTCGTTGAGTTCATGGAGCACACAGCCGGGGACACCATCAGGTCCCATGGATGCTGTGTTCTTTGCCTTGGAGAGAGCAGTTCTCACCTGGGCGTTAGAGATGTTCGGGGGGCTACAATCATTTGGTATAGATATCTCTCCTTTAGGGGGGGAGAAGTTTGCACTGAACCTGTCAGCCAGTATGTTGGCAATGTCTGTAGGATCAGTAATCTTCACATCATTTTGAACTAATTCTGAGCATATCTGGGAGTTTCCTCCTAGGTTTCTGACATAGCTAAAGAATGCCTTATGGTTGTCCTTAGCTATTTTTTTCTCAAAATTAGCTTTGGATGATTTTATGAGAGCTCTTAGCTTTTTACTTATAGTGATCAGCGGTGTCTTACCTTTTAAGGATTTTGCTCTATCTTGTAGTAGCTTTCTCCTTTTGTTGTAGAGTTTGTTTATGGCTGGGGTCCACCAGACTGGACGCTTGCCTTTGGTACAAAGAGTCTTTGTTTTGCTTGGGATTGCCTGATCCATGCAGCCCTGCAGGTGCTGGTAGAAGGCATTTGTAAGTGATTCAGCGGTTTGAGTAATGTTAACCGCCGGCTCAGGGGCCTTAAAGGAGACCACACTAGTCTTTAGAAGTGTGAAGTCGGCAAGTTCTTTACTGTGGTCTTTTTCATTTCGGGTGGGGGCGGGATGAGGACCTCCAGCGAGATTAGTTTGTGATCAGATCTCACCAGTGAGGGGTATACTTCCGGCGTTGAACATTGTGCTCCCATGTTCGTGAAGATGAGATCAAGTATGTTTTCTCCTCTTGTGGGGATGGTGACTAGTTGTTCCATGGCATTTGAGTTTATGAATTCCAGGAACTTTTGGGCTAGAGTGTTTGGGCTTGAGTAGTGTTCCCAGTCTATATTAGGGTAGTTGAAGTCACCTAGTATGATGGTGTTCGGAGATACATTTATCCCCTCCAGTGTTTTCAGGAAGGC
The DNA here is from genome assembly GCF_019279795.1 of Protopterus annectens. Taxonomy (NCBI): domain Eukaryota; kingdom Metazoa; phylum Chordata; order Ceratodontiformes; family Protopteridae; genus Protopterus; species Protopterus annectens. The sequence continues at coordinate 1,728,568,463 of NC_056726.1, read as the reverse complement.
CATATGAGGTTCCTGAGTTTGCGAGGGTGGCCTGTAACATGCTACAAGCAGAGCAATCTTGCCTATGGTTAATTGCACCTGGATGGTTTCCGATGCATCGTGCGATGCCACCAATCTTGAGGTGTGGGTGTCCTTGATGAATATGGATACCCCTCCTCCTTTCTTGGTATTGTCCGGGTTTTGGGGCCGGAACGCATGATATGAGGTAAAACCTGATAGTGCTGGGGTGCTCTCAGGAGCCTTGAACCAGGTTTCTGTCACAGCACAGACATCGATGTTCTCCATACTGAGAAGGGCCTCGAGTGCGTGCATCTTGAGGTTGAGACTTCTGGCATTGAGCAGCATTACCCTTAGTTTTTTTCTTTGTTTTGTTCTAGGGTGGTAGGTTTAGAATTTGAGCCTTGCCTAAAAAAGGCACTATGGGGTGGCAAGAGCCTTTGCCAAAATCCGGAATCCCAGGGGTGACAAGTGCAAGCCGTCCCTTGCGAGCCAGCGTGGCTTGTCCAGCATGTCATCCCAGGCAGACAGACATTGGATCCCCTTTGAATGACACCAGAGTTTAAGCCAATTGTTAAAGCTGATCATCTTATCTCTGTATTGTGGCATCATTCTTGGTGAAGGTAGGATACTGCTCAAGGTCAGGGTCATACCTGCTTGGGCTACATAATCAGAGAGCTCCTCTATGTCTCTTTTCATGTAGTCCAAGGAGGTATGTCTCAGGTCGTTAACACCAGCGTGGACAATGATTGAGTCGTACTTGTACCTGCTGTTGAGAGACCTGAGTGCATGCGTTATGTGGCGGATTCTAGCACCCGACAGGCAGCTTACTGTGACCTTCTCCTTACTCAGTCTGGTGAGCGGACGCCAGTGTGTCTGACTATGGAGTCACCAATGACTAGTGTGTCTGGCATTGTGTTTGGCCTTAAGGGCTGTGACTGCTTGACACTCTGACTGTGTGGTCTATGTGTTGCAGGTGTTGTGTTCTGAGGTGGTAGTTGTTTGGGTGTCTGCTTTGGTGGCCTCTGCTGTTTTGGTAGATTTTTGATCAGAGCCTCTGAGTATGTCTTTGTGTGTTTATGTGTATGATTTGAGGTTGTGATGGTATTATGTGAGACTGGGTCTATAGTGTGTGTGGTTACCTTCTCCTCCTGTCTGGTCATGCCAGTCCTATGTTGAGAGAGCTCAGCCTCCAGTTTGGCCGTATAGTTGCATCTCTCGCATGTATTTGTGTTTTGTGGGAGGAGGAGAGGGTTGTCTGTGTACATGAGGCAATTGTAACATTGCCTCAATATTCCCAGGTTCACCAGCTGAGCAGGAGAGGACATTAGCAACTGATCCCTCGACATGCTAGAAGGAATAGACAGAAAAACTTAAGAAAAGGTTCTGGGGATGTGGGTGACCGAGAAATGGGGTTTGCTTTTTTAGGGTACTTTCTATAACAAGAGTGCTGTATCGAGGTGATAAGTACTGCAGGAGCAAGTGCTTTGCTATACAGATAGAGAATAGTCTACTTGGGAGTCAAGTAGAGATAATTTATAGTTGTAGGATACACTAAATAGAACAGTAGTATACTTTGAGGAAGGTAGTTTTAAGGGAAAATTTGAAGAGTGGGCTTTAGGTAGCCCTAATAGTTTAAATCTGATTAACCGGCGCTGCCCTAGTGTGCAACGGTAGCAGCTCCGCGCTAAATCGTGCTAAAGCGCGCTAACGCGTGCTTTATAGCAGGGGGCTGGAAAAAACAGGAAATGCAACAATTGTTCTCTTTCATCAGAGAGATTTTGGTAGTTGAATATTCTGGTTAAGATTGGTTTCTGTAGCTACCTTGGGCATAAAAGAAGGTTCTGTAGGAAGGGACAGTCTATCCTTGTGGAAAATAATGTAAGGCAACTTAGAAGATAAGGCCTGAATTTCCAATATTCTCTTTGCTGAGGTGACAGCAACAAGAAGAACTGTCTTCCATGACAGAAACTTAAGGTCGCAATCATCTGTGGATTGAAAAGGTTTTTGGGTTAAGCTCTGCAAAAAGTACAGTTGTGCACACTTGCCATAAATGTAGATGTTCAAGTGTATTCACTGTTGCAGTCATCACACCTAGGTTATCTGCCTGCAGGTAGCCCTCAGTCGGCCTGAATACCAGAGACTTAGTATTTCTGCGATGGATGCGGTCACTCCAGGACTGATGTCAGGTCGTCAGGGGTATAAAAACAGGCAGCCAACACCATTACATCAATTTTTCTTGCCCCAAATGTCAGGAGCCCCCAAATAGGGAGCTAGGATATGGTGAGGAAAACACCACCAGTAAAAAGTAAATACCAATACCCCAGAAGGGGTTAGTAATAGCCACAGACAGGGGAGAGAGAGAAAGAAAAACGGGGCTGAAGGGAGGCAAACCAGGACTGCAACAGTGAATACACTCTAACATCTATATTTATGGTAAGTGTACACAACTGTACTATATTCTTCATGTTTCACTGTTGCAGTCATCACACTTGGGTGGATTCCCAAAGCTGAAGAAGGGTGGAGGCAGTCAAGAAGAGTTAGAGCTGGCTAGTATGCCTTGCAAGACTGCTGGAGCAAATCCTGCCCTGGATTTGGAAAAGATAGGCAGGGGGTAATGCTTGATGAAGGTGTGTACAGAACTGCAGGTAGCAGCCTCCAGGATGTCCCTGGTAGGGACTCCCCTGAGAAATCCTATAGAGGTAGATGTTGCCCTAGTGGAATGTGTTCTGACCCCTTGAAGGGTTGGTTTCCCATGGTGCTTGTAGCAGAAATGGATGCAGTGTGCTATCCATTTGGAACTAGTTTGTTTTGAAATGGCCTTGACCTCTGCCCCTGGTGCAAATCTGACTAGTAGCTGGTCAGATTTTTCTGAAGGGCTTAATCCTTATCAAGGTAGAATCTGAGCTGTCTGTGTACGTCCAAGGAGTGCAGCATCCCTTCCTCTTTATTATGAGGATTAGGGAAGAAGGTTGGCAAATGGATTGATTGAGAGCCACACTGGACACCACTTTAGGCATAAAGGAAGGGTTAGTTCTGAGGGAAACCCTGTCAGCATTGAAAATAATGAAGGGTTCCACAGCCACCAGTGCTTGTAGCCCAGACAGCCTTCTAGCTGAAGTGATGGCTAGTAGCAAGGGTGTTTTCCAAGAGAGGAATTTTAACTCTGCTGATCCAGCAGGTTCACAGGGGGGAAGTGTGAGCTTTTCCAGTGCAAAGTTAAGGTCCCGAGCAGGGGTGGGTGCTATCCTTGGTGGCCTTAAGTTGTTTGCCCATCTCAGGAACTGTCTGATATGAGGGTGCGAGAAGAGAGGTGGCTCAGTGCTGTAATGAGCAGAACTGGCTGAGGCATGTATCTTAATGGAGGAGAAGGACAGGCCTTTGTGGAGTAGATCTGCTAAGTAATCCAGGATAAGAGGCAGAGAGGGCAGTGTTTTCCTCTCCTTTAGATCGAATACATGAGCAAATCCTTTTCCACTTATCAGCATCAGATTTTCTTGTACTGGGTCTTCTGGCTTCAAGAATGATGTCCAGCACCTGTTTGCTTAAGTTCGCTGGGGGAGAATTCAAGGAATAAGCCAGGCTGCAAGATTTAGGGTTTGCAGTAGTGGATGCAGAATCTGTCCTTCCTGCTGAGAGAGGAGGGTTGGATTCTGGTGTAGGTGCCAGGGTGGCACCAATGTCAGGCTGCAAAAGAGTGGGTACCAGTGCTGGCGTGGCCAGTCCAAAGCAATCAGAATTGTCCTTGGTCTGTCCTATTTTATCTTGAGTAATACTCTTGAAAGGAGGGGCAGACGGGGAAATTAATAGATTGAGAGATTTACCCACTGAAATGATAGGGCATCCACTTTCCAGGCCCTGCTGTGAGGATTCCTGGTGCAGAATTTGCTGAGCTGGTGGTTGTAGGGGGAAGCAAAGAGATCCATCTCTGGGGTCCCCCATTTCTGGATCAGAAGGTTGAAGGTGCTGTGCGCTCCAATTGCCACTGTGGGACTAGGAGATTTCTGCTTAAGTCTGCCAGTAAGTTTTGTTTGCCTGGCAGGAATTGAGCTTGCAGATAGTTGAATGTCCAAGGCTGTGTTCTACAGGGCCATGGCTAGCCTGTAGAGTGGGAAGGAATGGGTTCCCCCTGCTTGTTGATGTACCACATAACTGTGGTGTTGTCTGTTTTTATTAGCAGTTGCCCTGGAAAGATTAGGGATCTGAAAGCTGTCAGGGCATTCTGTACAGCTAGCATCTCTTTTTGGTTGATGTGCAGATAAATTTGACTTGGGCTCCAGTGGCCCTGAATACATATTCCGTCCGTGTGTGCACCCCAGGCATAGTCTGATGAGTCTGTGGTTAGGGTCTGGGCGGCTTGGGGTTGAGTAAATGGCAGTCCCTTGTTGTGGTTGCATGCTTGTGCCCACCAGAGGAACTCTGTCCTTAGACAGGGTATGATAGGAATGACTGTTTCCAGGTCCTGAGAATGTTGGCACCAAAGACTGTTTAAGTACCATTGGAGTTTCTTCATATGCAGTCTTGCATATGGAATCGGCAGTATACAGGAGGCCATGAACCCCAGACCTTGCAGTATTTTTCTTGCAGAGAGTTGGGTTCCGGTGGCCATTTGTTTGAAGTAGTATGTCAGATAGACCTGTTTTTCTGAGGTGAGGAATGCCAAATGGGAAGTTGTGTCCAAGCTTGCTCCCAGGAATACAATCTTTTGACTGGGTACCAGTTTTGATTTCTTTTCGTTGATGGTGTACCCCAAGGAAGTGAGAAGGTTTTTCACAAATGTCAGGTGCTTCAGCAGCAATTCCTGACTGTCCGCCTGAATCAGGCGGTCGTCCAAGTACGGGTACATTTGGATATTTCTCTTCTTGCAGTATGCAATGGCTGGAGCCAGGCATTTTGTGAACACTCTGGGCGCAGTAGATGAGCCAAAGGGAAGTGCAGAGAACTGATAATGCACAGACCCTACCCAGAAACGTAGATACTTCCTGCAGGATTCCCTTATGGGGATATGCAAATAGGCTTCTTTTAAGTCTAGGGTGACTAACCAGGCATCCTTGGCTAGCATAAGAAGAAACTACTGCAGGGTATGCATTTTGAATTTTGGTACCACCAGGAAGGTATTGAGAATGGAATGATCCAGGATTGGGCCCCACCACGCTCTTTCCTGGGTACCAGGAAATGTCTGGAGTAGAATCCTTGACCCCTCTGTTCTACTGGAACTGGCTGAATAGGTCTGATATTGAACAGGGAAAGTACTTGGTTTTGAGCCTCTGCCCACTGGTTTGGAGGAAGGTCTGGAAACCCGCTTGGGGTTGGCAGTGAATGGAAATAAAATTTGTACCCCTGGGATACAATGTTGAGGACCCACCGGTCCTGAGTGATGGACATCCAGTTTTTTGCATGAAGGGCAAGTTTTCCCTCTAAGGGCACAAGCAATTGGGCTGGGCTGGGGAGTGGAGTAAAGAAGTCATTGTGAGCTTTTTCCTTAAGGAGGTGGCTTATCACTCCCTGCTTTAGGAGTGGGGGCACTCCATTGCTTAGATCTCTGCATACCCTGAGACTGAAGTCTGGGTGGTCTGTTTCCCCTGGGTCTGGTTTGAGAAGGCCTGGAGGGGGCTGGAAAGGACCAGTGTTTGGAAGGACAATGCCTACTGAATAGACTGCATAGACTTAGCTTTTTCTTCCATCTTTTTATAAACCTCTTCTGCTTTGGTGCAAAACAAACAGTCCTTATTCAAAGGAGCATCTAGTAAATATGATTTGACATGGTCTGGCAAGGTCTGCTCCTTCAGCCAAGCATGTCTTCTCAGTACAGAGCCAGTGATAGCTGCCCGGCAAGATGCTTCTCAGGTGTCAAAGCCACACTGCAAAGTATGCTTGCTGACTTGGCTTGCAGAGTGCATAAGCTCGTGCAATTCTTTACTTTCTGCACAGTCTGAAAAGGCTGCCACTTTTTGTTTAATAAGTTCCATAATATGTTGCTGGTACTTCAGCATGTGAAAAGTACAGTTGTGTATGCTTACCATAAATGTAGATGTACGAGTGTATTCACTGTTGCAGTCATCACATTTGGGGTTATCTGCTTGCAGTAGCCCTCAGTCAGCCTGATTATCAAAGTCTTGGGTCCTGCGTCAGTTGCTGTCTCATCTTCCATGACGTCAGGTAGTCAGGGATATAAAGCATGCAGCCGACACCATTACATCGTTTTTTCTTGCCCCAGATGTCAGGTGCCCCCTAATGGGAAGCAATTAAATAGATATATGCAAGGTTATACCTCCAACAAAAAAGCAAATACACCAAAAAGCTTTTAAGTATAGTAAAGGAGAATAGAGGTATAGCCAAAAGAAGTCAGGGGTTGGAGGGAGGGTAACCAGGACTGCAACAGTGAATACACTCAAACATTTACATTTATGGTAAATGTACACAATTGTACTATGTTCTTTGTGTTTCACTGTTGCAGTCATCACATTTGGGTAGATTCCCAAAGCTAAGGATGGGAGGAGGAATTTAGACAGCATTAGGACCAGCTATAATGCCCTGCAAGACTGCAGTGGCAAAGCAACCTATGGATTTAGAGAAAATTGGCAAATGGTAATGCTTGGTGAAAGTATGTACAGAACTCCAGGTAGCAGCTTCTAGGATGTCCCTGGTAGGAACACCTCTGAGAAAGGCTGTAGAGGTAGATGCAGCCCTGGTTGAATGTGGTCAGATCCCCTGTGGGATAGGATTTCCATGGTGCTTATAGCAGAAATGAATGCAATGGCCTATCCATTTAGAAATGGCTTGCTTTGAAATAAGCCTTCCCCTCTGACCCTGCAGCAAATGCCACCAGCAGTTGTTCAGATTTCCTTTGAGGCTTAGCCCTGTTCAAGTAATATCTAAGTTGTCTGTGCACATCTAAGGAGTGCAGTATCCGTTCCCCTATGTTCTGTGGTTAGAAAAGAAGATTGGCAAATGAATGGACTGATTAAGAGCCACATTGGATACTACCTTGGGCATGAAGGAGGGATTGGCCCTGAGGGACACCCTGTCCGCATGAAAGATGATGAAAGGCTCCACTGCCATAACGGCCTGTAATTCAGACACCCTTCTTGCTTAAGTGATTGCTAAAAGGAAGTCTGTTTTCCAAGAAAGGAATTTTAACTCTGCACTTGCAGCTGGCTGAAAATGAGGAAGAGTGAGTTTTTCCAATTCAAAGTTAAGGTCCCAGGCCGGAGTTGGGGCTCTCCTGGGTGGTCTTAAGTTTTTGGCCCCTCTGAGGAGCTGCTTGAGCAGTGGATGAGAGAAGAGGGGTGGTTCTGTGTTGTAATGAGCTGAAATGGCTGAGGCATGAATTTTGATGGAGGAAAAAGAAAGGCTCCTGTGAAGCATCTCAGTTCAGTATTGAAGAATCTGAGGTAAATTGAGCACTGCTGTGCCCATCCCTTGAGTTTGGTTCCAGGCACAAAATCTTTTCCATTTTTCAGCATAAGATTTTCTAGCACAAGGCTTCCTTGCCTCCAAAATGACATCCAAACACTTGTTTACTGAGGGATGATAAAGTACAGTTTTGTACCTACCATAAATGTAGATGTCCGATAGACATGCAACTGCAGTCATAACGTGGGTTGTCCTGCCTCAGGCAGCCCTCGGTCGGCCGGATTCCAAAGTCTGGGTCCGACGTCGGCTGATGTCGCATTTCTCTCCAACGTCAGAGCGGCTGGAGTACATAAGCATCAGCCGACGCCATTTTCTTCAGTGTTTCTTGCCCCAGATGCCAGGTGCCCTCCAAGGAAGGCTGTAATCAAATTGGAAGACAAAAACAGGATTCCAAACAAATAAATGAGCAATAAAACAAATACACCATAACAGATATCCCCAGCTAAGAGTAACAGGGATAGCAGTGGACCCTAGGCATAGAGGGGTATGGAGGGAGGGAAAATCCGACTGCAGTTGCATGTCTATCGGACATCTACATTTATGGTAGGTACAAAACTGTACTATGTCCTTCAAGAATGCAACTGCAGTCATAACATGTGGGTAGAATACCATAGCTTAGCTGGGGAGGAGGTATGCACTAGGAAAGAGATGGTGTGGCAATCAAACCCTGCAGGACTGCCGAAGCAAAGCCTGCTCTGGATCTGGAATATAGAGGGAGATTGTAGTGTTTGGAGAATGTATGCACGGAGCTCCATGTAGCAGTTTCTAGAATGTCCTTGGTAGGCACCCCTCTTAAAAATGCTGTAGAGGTGGCTGTAGCTCTGGTGGAATGTGGTCTGACATTGGCTGGAACAGTCTTTCCATGAAAGGAATAACAGAATCTGATGCAATGTCCAATCCATTTAGAAATAGTCTGTTTTGAAATTGCTTTTTCTTGGACTGCAGGGGCGTAAGCTACAAAAAGTTTTTCAGACTTCCTACTGGCCTTGGTTCTGTCCAGGTAGTATCGAAGTTGTCTGTGAATGTCCAAGGTATGCAAAAGTCTTTCCTCCTTATTCCCAGGATTGGGGAAGAAAGCAGGCAGATGAATGGCTTGATTTAGAGAAACCCTAGATACCACCTTTGGCATAAAAGTAGGGTTGGTCCTTAATGAAACTCTGTCTCTGTGGAAAATAATAAAGGGTGGTATTGCCATTAGGGCCTGTAGCTCCGAAACCCTTCTTGCTGAGGTAATTGCCAACAGGAAAGCTGTCTTCCATGAGAGAAATTGCAAGTCAACTGAAGCTGCTGGCTCAAAAGGAGGTAGAGTCAGTTTTTCTAAGACAAAATTGAGGTCCCAGGCTGGCACTGGGGCCTTTCTTGGTGGCTTAATGTTCTTGATTCCCCTGAGGAATTGTCTTAGTAAGGGGTGAGAGAAAACAGGAGGATCAGTGTTGTATCTAGCTGAAATAGCAGATGCATGTATCTTTATGGAAGAATATGAGAGGCCGTTCTTTAACATCTCTGCCAAATATTCCAAGATAAGTGGGATGTTCAGTAATGATGCATCATGTCCCTTGCTGGTATTCCAATTACTGAATCTTTTCCACTTTGCTAAGTAAACCTTTCTGGTGGATGGTCTTCGAGCCTCTGTTAGTATCCGCTGAACTTCCTTGGAGAGAGATAAGCTGAAGTTATTTATGGGATCTCCCAGGCTGTTAGCTGCAGTGTCTGAAGGTTTGGATGCAGTGTTTCGAAATTGTGTTGAGTGAAAAGTAGAGGCCACTGAGGGAGGGCCCACCTCCTGGTGTGACATATGTTCCGTAGTAGTGGGTACCAGTGTTGTCTTGGCCAATCCGGAACTATTATGATTCCCTTGGGCTTCTCTGCTTTGATCTTTAGTAATACTGAGGTCATCAGTGGCAGAGGTGGGAATGCATAGATTGCTAGGGAGTTCCAGTTGAATGAGAGAGCATCTATTTTCCAAGCTTTTGGATGGTATGTCCTTGTGCAAAATTTTGGTAGAAGATGGTTGAGGTGAGAGGCAAATAGGTCCACTTCTGGCTTGCCCCATGTCGAAGTGAGTTGTCTGAAGGCCTTCGGATGTAACCTCCACTCGTGTGGATCTGTGAAATTCCTGCTTAGGCTGTCCGCCAACACATTGTCTTTTCCTGGAACAAACTGGGATTGTAACTGGATGTTTAGGCTCAGTGATTTCTCCCAAAGCTGCATTGTCAGTCTGCAAAGGGGGTAAGAGTGAGTGCCCCCCTGCTTGTTTATGTACCACATCACAGTGGTGTTGTCTGTCCGTATCATTAAATGGCCTTGCTGGAGCTGATGTTGAAAAGCCTCGATGGCATGCATTACTGCCAGCATTTCCTTTTGGTTTATATGCAGATGTGTTTCCTTTGGAGACCATTGTCCTTGTATACACCTGCCTTCCATGTGCGCCCCCCATCCAAGGTCTGAGGCGTCTGTAGTCATGGTCTGTGTTATCTGTGGTTTTTTGAATGACATACCTGTGTTTTCCTTGCTCACCGAGGCCCACCATAGGAATTCCTTTTGTAGGCATGGAATGAGTGGTATGATTGTCTCCAAGTAGTTGCTGTGTTGAGACCAAATGCTTTTTATGTACCACTGAAGCTTTCTCATGTGCAGTTTTGCTAATGGAACCAGTAGAATGCAGGATGCCATGTAACCCAGGGCCTGTAGGAATCTCCTTGCAGTCATCTGGGTGAGTTTTGCTAAACCTTTGAAGTAATGAGTTAACTTCTCTTGCTTGTCTTCTGTCAGGTAAGCCATCTGAGAGGCTGTGTCTAGTTTGGCTCCTAAGAAGATTATTTGCTGGGATGGCTGCAGTCTTGACTTTTGGAAGTTGACTGTGTATCCCAGAGCTTGAAGTAATCGTATGACATAATCCAGGTTTTTTGTCAACATCAATTTGTCGTCCGCTTGTATGAGGCAGTCGTCCAGGTACGGGTAAATTTGTATACCCTGGAGCCTGCAATGAGCAATTACTGAAGCCAGGCATTTTGTAAATACTCTGGGTGCAGTAGATAAGCCAAATGGCAATGCTGAGAATTGATAATGCTCTGGCCCTGCAAGAAATCTGAGGTATCTTCTGCAGCTGTGTCTGATAGGGACATGCAGGTATGCCTCCTTGAGGTCCAGAATAATCAGCCACGACTCCTTGCCCAGCATGGGAAGGAGTTGCTGTAGAGTCAGCATTTTGAACTTTGGTACTATGAGAAAGGTGTTTAATGCGGACAAGTCCAGTATTGGTCTCCATTGAGATTCTTTTCTTGGAACAAGGAACAGTCTTGAGTAAAACCCCTGTTCTTGTTCTTGTTGTGGAACTCTTTCTATTGCTTTCATTCGAGTCAGCAGAGTGATTTGCTTGATAGCCTCTGCCCTTTGATTCCGTGGTAGGTATGGCATGCCTTGTTTTCTTGGTAAGGTATGAAAATGAAACCTGTACCCTCGGTCTATAATGTCCAAAATCCATTTGTCCTTTGTCAGTCTGTGCCAGCTTTCTGCAAACAGAGATAATTTCCCGCCCAAGGGAGCTTCTAGTTGTTCCCTGGTAGGCGGTAGTAAAGGAAAGTCATTGAGTTTGTGGTTGTTGGGCAGGTGAAACCCCTGAGTCACTTCTTTGGTTTCCTGGCTGCCATTGTCGTCCCCTGTAAGGGCCTCTGTATTGGCCTCTTCCTCGGCCACGTCTGTTCTTACCCCTTTGAAACTTTTCTGGATTAGGAAAGGACCAGTTTTTTGAAGGTCAATTCCTACTGAATCTGGGGGGTTGAACCTGGAGGAAATCTTTCACAGTCTGAACTGATTTTGCTTTTTCTTCGATGGTCTTCAACACATCCTTAGCATTTGCACCAAAAAGCTTGTTCTTTTCCAAAGGTGCATCCAGAAGTTTTGCTTTTACATGATCTGGTAGAGGTTGATCTTTTAACCAAGCATGTCTACGAATCACTGCCCCTGTCATAGCTGCCCTACATGAAGCTTCCAGTGCATCATATCCACACTGCAGGAAGTGATTGCTTACTTGCTGAGTGTTATGTACAGCTTCCTGCAAAGTCTTCCTGTCTAAAGGATCAGGAGAAGCTAATGTTTTTTGTAAATCTTCTAAGAGATAATCCTGATATTGTAACATATGAAAAATGCAATTTAAAGCTCTCATAGATAAGGTAGTGGATGTGTAAACCTTTTTGCCCCATCTCTCTATAAATAGTTTCCAAATCAGCAGTATGGGCCCTGAATAAATGGGAATGAGTTTCTGGGACCCTGTAATACCTGTCTGGCTTGGCTGGAGCAGGAGGAAGAGAATCAGGGGTAGCACTAGAGTCAGAATACAAATCATCCAGAACATCAAGTACAGGAGGAATAGCTAAGGGCCTGTGCTGAGGCTTCATAAGGAAAGTCCTAAGGCGTTTCCTAGAATCAGAATATTCCTGACCCTGCCACTTGAAATGCTCCCTCATGGTGTGCAGAACTTCCCCAAAAGAAATATCCTCAGGAGGGGAGGCCGAAGGGATGGAATCTACTGCATCCGAGTCCTCATAGGTCTGGAAGAGCTCTTCCTGGCTATCAGAGTGGACAGAGCCCTCAGAGTCTTCATCTTAAGGAGTAGGGTCAGAGGGTTCAACCCGGGGCCTTTTATCAGGAGGAGGCTGTGATGCTCTCTCAGGATGGGCCTGTGAACCTCTAATCATGGAAATTAAATCAGCAGCCATGGACATAATTTGTGTCTCCGGAGTCGGCTGAGGTAAGGATTTAGAAGTAATATGCTTTGTTTTGCTGGCTGCCTTAGCCCTAGTGTAGGCCTTAATAGACATGGCCATAGGAGGCCTGGCAGCTCCACGTGCAGGAGTGACCTTGTCTACAGCAATGGTCTCGGGCATTTCCTCGGTTTCGGTATCCGGAGGAAAGTTTATAACTGGCGTCGGAGTAATGTCTGAAATCGGAGTCGTCGGTAATGCGGTGTCTTCGGTTCGGAGCGGTGGAGAGACCGTCTCAGAGGGAACGGGAGCACTCGCGCTAGGTTTTGGCGTGGAATCGGTGGTAGACGCGGGCCGAGGATGTCGGTCCCGGTCTTTTCGCTTTTTGGGAGTTTGCGATGTCGGAAGATCCGACGGCATGGTGTAGGCAAATTTATCGCCGAAAAAATCTTCAGCGAACTCCGCCCAGCGCCTGAGAGTGCGCTTGTTGAAGCGAGCACAGGCTACACAGGCCGAGACATCGTGGTCTGGGCCCAGGCAAGGGAGGCAGTAAGAGTGGAAATCCTTATGAGGTATTTGTTTACCACAAAAAAGACAATTGTTAACTTTCTCAGTAATTTCTGACATCGGCTGAGGCAAGAAAAGGTCCCCAATGGGGTACTTAGCTTTTTTGATGACTTCGGTATCGTAGAATACAGGAGCTGACCGACCAGCACTTGCGAACTGCTTCTGCTTCGGGCACCGCGTGGCAAGAAAGACTGAAGAAAATGGCGTCGGCTGATGCTTATGTACTCCAGCCGCTCTGACGTCGGAGAGGAATGCGACATCAGCCGACGTCGGACCCAGACTTTGGAATCCGGCCGACCGAGGGATGCCTGAGGCAGGACAAACCACATGTTATGACTGCAGTTGCATTCTTGAAGGACATCGGAGAGATTAGGTAATTAGCCAAGCTGCCAGGTTCAGGGTTTGAAGCTGAGGGTGCAGAATCTGTCTCTCCTGCTGTGACAGCAGGGTAGGGGTCTGAGGTAGGTCCCATGGAGCCAGCAGTGACACACTGCACAAGAGGGGGTACCAGTGTTGGCGTGGCCAGTCTGGTGCAATCATTATCGTCCTTGGTTTGTCCTGTTTGATCTTTAGTAGCACTTTATAGAGAGAAGAGGCAGAGGAGGAAAGGCATAAACTGGTAGATTTTCCCAGCTGAAGGACAGAGCATCCACTTTCCAAGCTTGCTTGTGGGGAGTCCTTATGCAGAATTTGTCCAACTGGTAGTTCTGGGGGGAGGTAAACAGGTCTATATCTGGGCTCCCCCATTTGTTTATCAACACGTTTAAAGTCTTTGGTTCCAATTTCCACTCGTGTGTGTCCATGACATTTCTGCTTAGTTCGTCTGCCAGTGTATTTACTTTTCCTGGCAGGAATTGAGCCTGTAGATGCACTTGGTAGCTCAAGGCTGTGTTCTACAGAGCCATGGCTAGTCTACAGAGGGGGTATGAATGGGTACCCCCCTGCTTGTTTATGTACCACATAACAGTGGTGTTGTGCATCTTTACCATTAATTGTCTGGGAAGAATGTGGTCCTTGAAGGCTGTCAGAGCATTATGCACAGCTAGCATTTCTTTTTGACTGATAAGCAGGTGCATTTGACTTGGGTTCCATTTGCCCTGAATGCACTTCCCTGCCAGGTGAGCCCCCCATGCATATAGTCTGATGCGTCTGTTGTTAGGGTTTGGGCCGCAGGGGGTAGAGTGAATGGTAGTCCCTTGTTTTGAAAGCAGGCCTCTGCCCACCAGAGGAACTCTAACTGTAGGCAAGGTATGATAGGAACCATTGCTTCTAGATCCTGAGAATGCTGACACCATAGGCTTTTGAGATACCACTGTAGTTTCCTCATATGCAGTCTTGCATATGGAATTAGTAGAATGCAGGAGGCCATGAACCCCAAGGCTTGCAGTATTTGCCTTGCAGATAGCAGGGTTTTTGTGGCCATTAGTTTGAAGTAAGTTGTCAAATTAATTTGTTTGTCTGGCATGAGGAAAGCCATCTGGGAAGTTGTGTTCAAGCTTGCTCCCAGGAATATAATTTGTTGACAGGGTACAAGATGTGATTTCTTTTCATTTATGGTGTACCCCAGACAAGTTAGCACTTTTTGTACAAATGCCAGATGATTCATAAGTATGTCCTGGCTTTCTGCCTGAATTAGACAATCGTCCAGGTATGGGTATATTTGAATATTTCTTTGCCTGCAAAATGCAATGACTGGAGCTAGGCACTTTGTGAATACCCTGGGCGCAGTAGATAAGCTAAATGGCAGTGCAGGGAACTGACAGTGCATGTAGCCTGCTTTGAAGAGTAGGTATCTTCTGCAAGATTCCCTGATTGGGATGTGCAGCTAGGCTTCCTTTAAATCCGGTAGTGCCAACCAGGCATTCTTGCCTAGTATAGGAAGCAACTGGTGGAGACTTAGCATCTTGAATTTTGGAATCACCAAAAAAGTGTTTAGAATAGAAAGGTCCAGGATAGGACGCCATGAGTTGTCTTTTCTGGGTATCCGGAAAAGTCTTGAGTAAAAACCTTGTCCCTTTTCCGCTTCTGGTACAGTCTGAATAGCCTTTATGCTTAAGAGAGAGAGAGTACTTGCTATTGAGCCTCTGCCCACTGATTTGGGGGTAGATCTGGCCAACCGTTTTGGGTTGGTAAAGTGTAGAAGTGAAATCTGTATCCTTCGGAAACTATATTTAAAACCCATTTGTCCTGAGTAATGAGGTCCCAGTTTGTGGCCTGCAGAGCAATCTTTCCCCCTAAAGGAGCAGTCAGTTGAGAAGTGTTTGGAAGTTTTAAAGTCAAGTCACTGAGACAGCTTACCATAGGGGGGAGTCTTACTACTCCCTGATTTGGAAGTGGAAGCCCCCCCCCCCACTGCTTAGTCCTGTGCGTACCTTGGGACTGAAGTCTGGGTGTTCTGCTGGTTCTGGGTTTGGACTGAGAAGGTCTGGAAGAGGCAGGAAAGGACCAATTCTTAGAGGGCCAATGCCTACTAAATCTTGGAGGCCGTACTTGTAGGAAATCTTTAACAGTTTGCATAGATTTAGCTTTTTCCTCCATCTTTTTAAGAACTTCTGCTTTGTTGCCAAACAGGCAATCCTGATTTAAGGGAGCATCCAGCAACTTAGCTTTAACATGATCTGCCAAAGATTGTTCCTTAAGTCAAGCATGCCTCCTAAGTACAGACCCAGTGTTGCAGAAGTGTATACCTTCTTATCCCATCTATCCTGCGCCCTGGAGTCTCTATCAGAGGGGGTAGGATTTTTGGCAGTAGTAGCCTTAATGCCCTTGGGTCCCTGTGAAATGGTCTCAGGATCCGCAGTAGGATTTTTAAAAAGAAACTTGTGAGAGTCAGGAACCCTGTAATATCTATCAGGTTTTCCAGGAGCAGGGACCAAGCTAGATTCCGAAAAGGCATCATCAACAATGTCTAGTACAGGAGGAATAGCTAAAGGCCTGTGTTGGGGTAGGAGTAAGAAATCCCTAAGCCTCTTTTTAGAATCAGAGCAATCCCTGCTTACCCAGCGAAAATGCTCCCTAAGATTATGCAAGGTTTCACCAAAAGAGAAATCCTCTGGGGGGGAAGCAGAGGGAATAGAGTCCTCTGCAGCAGAATCCTCATAGGTAAATAAGGGTAAATCCTGGTCATCAGAGGAAACAGAAATTTCAGAATCCTGGTCAGAAGTATCATAAGCAAATTCAGTCCTAGGTTTCTTAGAAGGGGAAGGTTGGCTTCCCCTGATTAAAGTAACAAGGTCTTCAGCCATTCTTATCATTTGTTTTTTAGGCATGCAGGCCTGACCATGTGGTCTGGGCGTTGGTTTTCTAGGCATGGTTTGAGTTTTAGGCATTAAAGAAGATGGCGACGGTTTAATATGCAAGTCAGTAGGCCTGAATACACCCTCAGAAGCCGGTGCCTGCACAGCGGCTCCAGACCCATCCAAGGTAGAGACCTCCGCAGGTTCCACAGTTGAAGCATCTCGCTGCACACTGGACTCCGAATGGGTCTCAGTAGAAGCCTGCGAATCTGAAGTAGCGGGTATCAGGGGCTGCGAAAGCGCCTCACTGAGTACCGGCGAACTGGCGACTTAGGAGAAGCGTCATTAGCAACTTTGGACCTCAGCGGCCTGTCTCTGTCTTTATCGTTGCGTTTTTTCGGAATGTTGGTAGTCAGATGGCTTACTGAAGACATATCTGGATAACTGAACAGAGTACCAAAATATTTAGAAGCATAAATATACCGTCGACGAATAGTTCATTGCTTAAATAAGGCACAAAACTGACAGCAAGGTACATTGTGGTCGGGGCCTAGGCAAGGAATACAGTACAAATGAAAATCTTTATGAGGTATTTGCTTTCCACAAGAAATACAATTACTAACTTTTACTGACATTGGTTTAGAGCAAGAAAAAGTTTCTCCAATGGCATACTTAGCTTTAGTTGAAGACTTCGGTTCTGAAACTCGAAAACGAAAATTTCAGGAGTTGGCTGACCGGCACTTGTGAACTGCTTCGGGCACCGCACGGCAAGAAAGACTGGTGTAATGGCGTCGGCTGCATGCTTTATACCCCTGACGTCACGGAAGATGAGACAGCAACTGACGCAAGACCCAACACATTGATAATCGGGCCGACTGAGGGCTACTGCAAGCAGATAACCCCAAATGTGATGACTGCAACATTGAAACACGGACATCCGACAATTCAATGCCCTAATAGCAAGAGTTGCATAGGTATATACTTTATTACCCCATCTGTCCAAAGCTCTGGAATCCCTGTCCGAAGGGGTGAGATTCTTGGCTGTAGTAGCCTTGATACCTTTAGGCCCCTGGGAAATGATCTTCGGGTCAGCAGTATGATTCTTGAAAAGAAATTTGAGAGAGTCAGGTACTCTGTAGTACCTGTCTGGTTTCCTAGGGGCAGGAGGTCAAATTTCAGAAGTAAGACTGGATTCCATAAAAACATCATCCACAACATCCAGGGCAGGGGCTATTGCTAAGGGCCTGTGCTGAGGCAGCTCTAGAAATTCTTGGAGTCTATTTTTGGACTGAGGGTAGTCTTAACAGTCCCAGTGGAAATTCTCTCGTAAGGTATGCAAGGTTTCACAAAGAAAAATCCTCTGGAGGGGAGGCAGAAGGAATGGATTCCTCAGCATCTGAATCCTCACAAGCAGATAAGGGCATGTCTTCATAATCAGAAATTTCAGAGTCATCGGACTCTTGGTCTGTAGATGCTGAAGGGGACTGGACTCTGTCTCTTAGCAGGGGAATGCTGACTTCCCGACGTCTTCAGCCATTCTAAGCATTTGTTTTTGTAGCATGGGAGCAGGTGCATGCGCTTTGGTCGTAGGTTTTCTAGACGTAGTGCATTCTCTGGGCCTAAGAAACTCAGTAGTTTTGGTTAAAAAAGACGTCTGTTTGAGTCGAACATCGGTAGAGCGAAAAACTACCTCAGAAACCGGTGCCTGCTCAGCAGCTCCGGACTCATCCAAGGTAGAGACATCCACAGGTTCCATAAGACGATGAAGAGTCTCACGGTATGCCAGACTCCAAATGGGTCTCAGTAGAGGACTGCGAATCCACTGAAGCAAGCATCGGGGGCTGCGAATGCACCTCACTGAGTACTGGCGGACTGGCGATTAGCTTAACGGAAGCATTGTCGGCAATTTTGGACCTATGCGGTCTGTCTCTGTCTTTATTTTTACATTTTTTCAGAATATCAGTAGTCGGATGGCTTACCGAAGCCATTTCAGAATATGGAGATCGAGAGCAAAAGAATTTAGTGATAAAGAGAGCCCAAAGACCAGGTCCAGGCGTTAAATAAGGCAGAATACCGACAGCGAGGGATGTCGTGGTCTGGGCCTAAACAGGTGATGCAGTAAGAATGAAAATCTCTGTGAGGTATTTGCTTTCCACAGGGAAGACAATTGTTAACTTTTTCTGACATCGGTTAGAGCAAGAAAAAAGGATTCCCCCCCAATGGGGTACTTAGCTTTAGAAGACTTCAGGATTATTAAATTCGTAAACGAAAATTCAGGTAGCGGCCACCTGGCACTTGCAAACTGCTTCTGCTTCGGGCTCCTCGGCAAAAATGACTGATGTAATGGTGGCGGCTGCCTGTTTTTATACCCCTGATGACCTGATATCAGTCCTGGAGCAACAGCATCCGAAGCAGAAATACTAAGTCTCTGTTATTCAGGCTGACTGAGGGCTACCTGCAGGCAGATAACCCAAGTGTGATGACTGCAACAGTGAAACACGAAGAACATCCACAGTGAGATCCTATTATGGTGGAGAGGGATCCTATACTGGAGGCCTGAGGAGAATGATCCCTTTCAAGAAGGCCTTACATAGTTTGGAAGCCGAAGGACAATTGAAAAAGTACAGTTGTTTACACTTACAATAAATGTAGATGTTCGAGTGTATTCACTGTTGCAGTCATCACATTTGGGTTATCCCTGCCAGGGTAGCCATCGGCGGGCCCGAATACAGGGGCTTAGTATTTCTGCTTCAGTTGCTGTTGCTTCAGGACTGACGTCAGGTCATCAGTAGTATAAAGTAAGGCAGCCAACGCCATTACATCAGTTTATCTTGCCCTGTCAGGAGCATCCAAGTGGGAGCCAGGATATGGTGGAAGAACCCCACCAGTAGAAAGTAAATACCAAAAGTTCCTTGTAAGGTGAGAGAGAGAGAAGAAAAGGGGGATGAAGGGAGGCAAACCAGGACTGCAACAGTGAATACACTCAAACATCTACATTTACGATAAGTGTACACAACTGCACTATGTTCTTCGTGTTTCACTGTTGCAGTCACATCACATTTGGGTTGATTCCCAAAGCTGAGGAGAAGGGTGGAGGCAGATAGTAAGACTAGGGGGTGGCTAGAATGCCCTGCAAGACTGCAATGGCAAAGCCTACCCTGGATATGGAGAAGATAGGCAGGTGGTAATGCTTGGTGAAGGTGTGGACATCATGTGGCAGCCTCCAGGATGTCCCTGGTGAGGACTCCTTTAAGAAAAGTTGCAGAGGTGGAGGCTGCTCTGGTAGATTGAGTCCTGACCCCCTTAGGGGGAGGTTTCCCATGTTGCTTGTAACAAAAATGGATGCAGTGTGCCATCCATTTGGAAATGGTTTGTTTGGATATGGCTTTACCGTCTGCCCCTGCAATAAAGCTGACTAGCAATTGATCAGTCTTTCTGAATGATTTAGTCCTGTCTAGGTAGAATCTGAGCTGTCTGTGTACATCTAGAGAGTGCAGGATCCTTTCCTCCTGGTTTTGTGGGTTAGGGAAAAAAAGTGGGCAAATGAATGGACTGGTTGAAAGCCACACTGGACACCACTCTGGGCATGAAGGATGGGTTAGTCCTGAGGGACACCCTGTCAGCATGGCAGATGATGGAAGGGCTCTAAAGCCATGAGTGCTTGTAGCTTGGATACTCTTCTGGCTGAAGTGATGGCCAGTAGCAAGCCTGTTTTCCAGGAGAGAAACTTTAACTCTGCTGAAGATGCTGGTTTAAAGGGGGGCAGGGTGAGCTTTCCCAACACAAAGTTTAGGTCCCAAGCTGGTGTAGGTGCTCTTCTGGGTGGCCTCAATTTGCTAGCCCCTCTTTGGAACTTTTTGATGAGAGGGTATGAGAAAAGAGGGTGCTCAGTGTTGAAATGAGCAGAGATAGCAAAGGCATGAATTTTAATAGAGGAAAAGGAGAGACCATTGTGAAGCAGGTCAGCTAGGTAATCCAGGATGAGAAGTAGGGGGGCAGGGTGAGCTTTCCCAACACAAAGTTTAGGTCCCAAGCTGGTGTAGGTGCTCTTCTGGGTGGCCTCAATTTGCTAGCCCCTCTTTGGAACTTTTTGATGAGAAGGTATGAGAAAAGAGTATGCTCAGTGTTGAAATGAGCAGAGATAGCAAAGGCATGAATTTTAATAGAGGAAAAGGAGAGACCATTGTGAAGCAGGTCAGCTAGGTAATCCAGGATGAGAAGTAGGGAGGGCTGTGCCTTATCAGCTCCCTTAGCCTGAATCCAGGTGCAAAACCTTTTCCATTTGTCAGCATAAGACTTTCTAGTGCTAGGGTGTCTAGCCTCACGTATAACACCTATAACCTGTTTACTGAGACTGGCAGCTTGATCAGTGGTCAGGGGACAAGCCAGCTGCCAAATAGAAGGTCTGCGATTGGGGATGCATGAATTTTCCTTCCCTCTGGGTCAGGAGGGTTGGGGTCTGAGGGAGATGACATGGTGGCAATGTGGGGACAAGCTGCGCAGCAGTGGGTACCAGTGCTGGTGAGGCCAGTCTGGAGCAATCAGAACTGTCCTTGGTTTTTCCTCACTTATTTTGAGCAGTACCCTGGTAATGAGAGGTAGAGGGGGAAATGCATAGACCGAGAGGTTGACCAAGGGGAAGGATAGGGCATCCACTTTCCAGGCCCTTTGGTGAGGCTCCCTGGTGCAGAACCTGCTGAGTTAATGGTTGGAGTGGGAAGCAAAGAGGTTGACCTTCGGGGTGCCCCATTTCTGAGTTATTAGGGTGAAGGTTCTTTGGTCTAGCTGCCACTCGTTTGGGTCCAGAAGATTTCTGCTTAAATTGTTGCCAGAGAGTTTAGTGAGCCTGGCAGGAATTGTGCTAACAGGTGTAGTTGCATGGCTGAGGCTATGTGCCAAAGGGTCATGGCGAGCCTGCATAAAGAGTAGGAGTGAGTCCCTTCCTGCTTGTTGATATACCACATCACAGTGGTGTTGTCTGTTTTGATCAGGACAGCCCCTGGGGAGAGAAGCGGCCTGAAAGCTGCAAGTGTGTGCTGGACAGCTAACATCTCTTTTTGGTTGATGCGCAGATGTATTTGCTGTGGGCTCCATTGGCCCTGTATGCACCTGCCATCCAGGTGTGCACCCCAGGCATAGTCTGATGCGTCTGTGGTGAGGGTCTGGGTGGGTGGTGGTGGTGAGAAAGGTAGTCCCTTGTTGTGGAAGCATGTTGCTGCTCACCAAAGAAAATCTGTCCTTAGGCAAGCTATCATTGGTATAAGAGTTTCCAGGTCTTGAGATTGTTGACACCAAAGGCTTTTTAGGTACCAGTGAAGTTTCCTTATATGCAGTCTGGTATATGGGATGAGTAGGATGCAAAATGCCATGAACCCCAGAGCTTGCAGGATTTCTCTCACGGATAACTGGGTTCTGGTGGCTAGTTGAGAGAAGCAGGCTGTCAGGTAAGTTTACTATTCTGATGTAAGGAATGCCATCTGAGGTGCTGTGCCCAGGCTTGCTCCCAGGAATGTAATCCTTTGAGTGGGCACTAGTTTGAACTTCTTTTCGTTGACAGTGTATCCCAGGGAGGACAGTAGGGACTTTACAAAAGTCAGGTGCTTGAGCAGCTTTTCCCGACTGTCTGCCTGAATCAGGCAGTCATCTAAGTATGGGTAAATTTGTATATTTCATTGTCTGCAAAAAGCAATGGTTGGAGCCAGACATTTGGTGAAAACTCTGGGAGCAGTAAATAAAGACATTTAGTGAAAACTCTGGAAGCAGTAAATAAGCCAAATGGAAGCGCAGAGAACTGAAAGTGCAGAGATCCTACCCTGAAATGTAGACATTTCCTGCATGACTCCCTGATTGGGATATGGAGGTAGGCCTCTTTTAGGTCTAGGGTGGCTAGCCAAGCATTCTTGGAGAGCATAGGTAGTAGTTGCTGGAGGGTGAGTATTTTGAATTTTGGTATCACCAGGAAGGTGTTTAAAATGGATAGATCGAGGATGGGGCACCAGGTGCCCTCTTTTCTGGGTACCAGAAAAAGTCTACAGTAGAAACCTTGGCCTATCTGTTCTGCAAGAACGTGCTCTATTGCCCTCGTACAGAGCAGGGAAAGGACTTGCTTTTTTTCCTCTGCCCACTGGTTTGGAGAAAGATCCGGGAACCCTTTTGGAGTTGGGAAAGTGTAGAAAGAAAATATGTATCCCTGGGACACTATGTTGAGGACCCAGCGGTCATTGGTAATGGTGGCCCAGGTGCTTAAGTGGAAGGAGAGTTTTCCTCCCAGGGGCAAGTACAGGTGGGCAGAGGGAGGGGGTGGAGTGGAGAGTCATTGTGAGTTCTTACCATTGGGGGGTGGCTTTGCACTCCCTGGTTTAGAAGTGGAGGAACTTTATCCTTATGTTTTTTCAGAAGATTTGCTGTCGGATGGCTTACCAAAGCCATATCAGAATTAAAGGACTGAGAGTGAAAATATCTAGCTACAATAAGGGCCCAATGACGTATAGTTCTGGCATTGAATAAAGCATAAAAGTGACAGCGAGGGACGTAGTGGTCTGGGCCTTAGCAAGTGATGCAGTAAGAATGAAAGTCTCGGCGTGGTATTTGCATTCCACAGGTTAACTTTTTCTGACATCGCTTAGAGCAAGAAAAAAGGATCCCCAACGGGGTACTTAGCTTTAGAAGACTTCAGCTTCAATTCAGATGACAAAATTCAGGTAGCGGCCAACCGGCACTCATGCAAACTGCTTCTGCTTTGGGCTCCTCAACAAGAAAGACTGATGTAATAGCGTTGGCTGCCTTACTTTATACTACTGATGAACTGACGTCAGTCCTGAAACGACAGCAACCAATGCAGAAATACTAAGCCTCTGGTATTCGGGCCGGCTGAGGGCTACCCTGTCAGGGATAACCCAAATGTGATGACTGCAACAATGAAACACGAAGAACATCTTTGGCGGAATGAATATTAGAGATAGCCGCTAACTGAAGTTTAATGGTAGAGAAGCTGACCCCTTCATTGAAAAAGAGATTCAAGGAAAAACAGAACATCTGCAACAGGTGCTGAAAAAGGGTCAATTTTCTCATTAGAAGCCCTTAAAACAAACTTCTTCTATTTTCTACCATAGGCTTTCTTAGTAGCTGTTTTTTTAGAGGCTGAAATAATATCTCAGACTGGAGAAGCAAGCCTGGACCTTTGAATGATCACTGAAAGTGGAGAAACCAAGCAGTCAATTTGAGGGACATGAGAATGGGACAATAACCCTCTATCGAGTGACAAAGGAGGTCCTGTTTGGGTTTCAGAATCCATGGAGGATAGTTCAAGTGAGACCACAGGAAGGGGAACCAAATCTGATGAGGCCAATAAGGCATAGTGAGGATTACCGAGGACTTCAGACGCTTTGCTTTCTGGAGAAACCTTGGGATCAAAGGTAGTGGGGGATAAGTATAGAGGAGATTGGGGTGCCAATAGTAAACCAAAGTGTCCCTTGGGGACTCCCCTGGAGGGGGGGGATCAGAGCGACGTAGTTGCTACACTTGCTGTTCTGAGGGGTATGCAAATAGGTCGCAGCAAGGTAGGCCCCAATGGCTGAAGATCAAGTTCGCTACTGACTGACTGAGGGGCCACTCATAAGGGGTTAGGATGGACCTGCTGAGCTTATCTGCTAGGACAATGCATTTCCTCAGTATGTGTGCTGCAAGCAGAAAACTGTTGGAAGACATCGTCCATTCCCAAACCGTCATGGCCTCTCTGCACAATGGGTAAGAGTGGGTTCCTCCTTGCTTGTTGACCTACCACACCACTAACATGTTGTCTGTGCAAATCGCAATTGTGTCTAAAGGGAGAACGTCCT
This sequence comes from Protopterus annectens, assembly GCF_019279795.1. Taxonomy (NCBI): domain Eukaryota; kingdom Metazoa; phylum Chordata; order Ceratodontiformes; family Protopteridae; genus Protopterus; species Protopterus annectens. Next base: position 1,728,544,706 of record NC_056726.1, on the reverse strand, counting down.
GAAAGGATTGCAACATGAGGAGGACTGTTCTCATCTCCAGAACACTGACATGCAATCTGGTCTGTGTGTGTGACCATGTGCTTTGGATCATCTTTCCCTTGTAATGTCTCCCACCCCAGTTGGGAAGTGTCCATGGTCACCGTGGCTGAGGGAGTAGAAGGAGGAAAGGTTGGCCTAATGTCAGGTTGTCCGACAGCAGCCACCACTGAAGATGTCTTCGATAAACTGAAGTCAGCCTGACAGGAATAGACAGAGGCTGGTAGAGTACAGACTATTTAGCAGCCACAGTCCATTGAAGGACTCGCATAAAATACCTTGCAAGAGGAACTAATGGGATGGCGGCCACCACAGATCCTAGAGTCTGGAGTACAAGCCTTGCCACTGGAAAAGCTACATTCAATATGGTTTGGACATGATCTCTCAATGTTTGAACGCAATGAAGGGAGAGAGAGTGGCAATCTGATTCACTGTATCCAAGGTAGCTCCAATGAATTCTAAAGTCTGCACAGGAGATAGGTTCGACTTTGCCACGTTTATTGTGATCCCCAGATGACTGGCAAGATTGAAGTAATCCCTGGTCTGTAGCAGTTGACCCCTGGTTGGGGGCAGTAAACAGCCAGTCATCTAGGTAAGGAAACATCCGGAATCTCTACAGTCTCAGGTGAGCTGTGACTACTGCCATACATTTGGTAAACAGCCAGGGGGCTGTGGTGAGTCCAAAGGGCAGAGCCCTGAATTGAAAATGGCTGGCTCCCAGCCAGAAGCGCAGAGGACTCCTGCAGCGCCTGTCTATTTTGTTGTGATAAAGGATAAGTCCACTGAGCACATCTAATCTTCCATCTGGAGCAGCTGTAAAATGGACTGAACCGTCACCATTCGGAACTTTGCCTTCTTTACAAGCAGATATAATTTACTTTGATCCAAAATGGATCACAGGTCCCCAGTTTTCTTTAACACTAAAAAGAAGCAAAAGTAAGTTCTGAATCTTCTTTGTCCGGTCAGGACCTCTTGGATGACTCTTTTTTGCAGTAGATTTAGAATTTCTGCTACTGCAAACTCCCTCTGACTGGGTGGAATGTCAGGGAGCCTTTTTGACCTCTCAGGAGGAGTAAGGAGAAAGGGAATAGCATAGCTTCCATATATAATCTTTACTACCCACTTGTTTTGTGTTGTATCTGTCCAGGTAAGGTGCAGAGAAAACAGACCCCTGACTGCCTCCAGAGATGAGCAGTTAGGCAATGATTCAGGAGCACTGGTAGGGCCTATCAGAGAAAAGTTCCTTGAAGCCCTGATTCTACAGACCCCCCTAGGCCCATGGGGCAGCGCCCCCACTAAAAATTCCTCCTCTGCCCCTAGAGGAAGAATCCCTGTGTTGATCTTGGGAAGACCCCTGGGATTTACAGAACCAGGTTTTCCTTCCACTGTCCTCATTTCTGGAAAAGATGCGATGTGGAGTGGAGAACTTGACCCCAACAGCAGACAAGTTTTCCCTTCTTGTTCGCTGCGGGTTGACCGATGGATCGAAGAGCGAGAATCCATCAAAGGGGGTGTTATCAACGGATGCCTTAAAAGGTTTTGCAAAATCACAAAGCCTCATCCAGGCATGTCTCCGAATAGCACTGTCTAAGCCGGCTGCCTGAGAGAGGCCTTCTGTAGAATGGGAAATCAGCCTCATGGAAGAATTGGACAAAGTCAAAAAGAGTAGCCAGTCAGGGAGAGACCGCCTTTCCTCCAGCGACATGGTCACTGCCGGGGACTCTGATAGCTCGTTCACCAGGTCCATCTGCAAGCGAGAAAAATATGCCAGGTAGTTCAACACCCTCAGTGAGAAAGTGGCAGAGGCGTAAACACGTTTAGCAAACCTGTCCATCACTCTGGACTCCCTGTTCGGCAGATGGACAGTGGAGCTCTGTTCCACTAGCTCCTTTTTGATAGCTGCTACTACAACCATGGCATGTACTGGAATACCCATGGTCCAATAAGGTCTACCTTTGGGGGGAGATAATTTGTCTGGGTGCCTGGGGATCGGGAGAATCGAGTCTGGTTCCTTCCAGGCCCTGCTGGACACCAAATCCACTAGCTCGTTCACCGGGGGAATCAGCCAGGATGTAGATGGGCCCATCCCAAAGGCCTCCAAAAATACAAACTCCTCAGAAGAGGGAGGTTGGGCTGACCAACCACCTCTCTGCCGCAGGATCTCTAAAATTTCTCCAAACAAGATGTCCTCTGGTGGTGACCTGGGGATCCTTCCTCTTCATCGAAGTTCATATCCTCGGTGACAGACTCCGAGGGGGAGTAAATGTGCCTTCTTCTGCACATCCTCTTACTAGGAATCCCCTCAGTGGGATGCTCAGGGGAGGTCTCAGAAGAGGAGGGGGGATCCCTCAGAGGGAAGTGTTTGGAAGCCAGTCTGGACGAGCTGACTCAGGACAGGAATAACAAACTCAAGACTCTGATCCAAAGGAAGCTGGCAGGAAGGGTCACGGTCCCTATGGGTAAAGAAAGCCCTTTCTACGACCAGGAACACCGAATGTCCCAGAGAATCCCTCCCCAATTCCACTGGAGCTGAGGGTACAAAATAAGAGAGGGCTGGGATCCCCAAGCCCTGGGTCCCTGGTAGAATCACACCCAAGCTGTCCAGCACTGAAGCACCAAGAGGAAGCGACAGCTCTGAGAAAGTAAGAGCCAGAACCTTCCGCCCCAGATCCAATGGGGACATACCAGATCTGAGACCCACTACGATCCAAAGACAATGGAGCCAAGGAGGTCAAGGCGATGGTTGGAGTGGAGGAAGGCAGGCTCCGTACAGTCGACCCAGGATCCCTCAGTGGCTATGACCCTGAGACTCTGAAGCTGAGGGATGGATCTGAGAAGGAGACCGGACGTGGAGGGAGAGACTCGAAGAACCCACAGTGGACGGTGCAGAGAAGACCCCCAGCTGGATCGGAGTCTTGAGAATCTTCTGAATCATCCTGTCCACATCGGCCTCCAAAAGACTCCTACAAGACCTGGAGGAAGCTGTGGAGGGGGGTCTAGAGTGCCTAGAAGGAGTCTTCTGTAGTCCAGGCAGAGGATCTGACTCAAACCCCAGCACCGGTATAAGGCCCCTCACTGCCGGATCTGTAGGTTTAGGATCGGAGGTGGTGGGGGCGGCGGCTGCGGCTTCATCTGAACTTGTGATCAAGAGAGACTTTAACAGATCCGAAATTTTCCTCAGATCTGCCAGAGCAGAAGTGGGTCTGTGATCCATAGTGGTCGGATCCAAAGGCCTCCCAACCTTAGCAGGTAGCTCTGAAGATGCCCTCAAAAGACTTATTAGGGCGCTTTTTGGAGTTGGAGGATACCGAATGACTCTAGAAGGACCTTCAGAATCATTTGTTTTTGCAGTTGGCTACAGCTCTTGGGTTGAAAATTTCACAAATAGAAAGTACAGTTTTGTACCTACCATAAATGTAGATGTCCGAACAGGATAGCATCTGCAGTCATAACAAATGGGTTGTCCTGTCGTCAGGCAGCCCTTCGGTCGGCCGGATTCCAAAGTCTGGGTCCGGCTTCGGCTGATGTCGCACTTCACCCGACGTCATCTCTGCTGGTCTTCGGGTATAAAGGCATCAGCCGACGCCATTTTCCTCAGTGTTTCTTGCCCCAGATGCCAGTTGCCCTCTTGGAAAGCTAAATTTTGGAAAAATGCCAATGTTTCCAAAAAAGTAGAAGGCAAACACAAAAATAAGCATGTATGTACATATATACAAACAAATACACCATAAGAGACTCCCCAGCTAGCTAATAGGAGGGTAAATACCCTAGGAGTACCACAGAGGGAAGGAGGGTGGGTAATCCTGACTGCAGATGCTATCCTGTTCGGACATCTACATTTATGGTAGGTACAAAACTGTACTATGTCCTTCAAGGTAGCATCTGCAGTCATAACAAATGGGTAGAATACCATAGCCAACTAGGGGTGGAGGAAGAAAAATTATGGTGTAGTTAGGATCCCTTGCAGTACAGCAGTGGCAAACCCTGCTCGGGATCTAGAGTATAGAGGTAAATTATAATGCTTGGCAAATGTATGCACGGAGGTCCAAGTAGCCGCCTCAATAATGTCCTTGGTTGCCACTCCTCGTAAGAAAGCTGTGGTAGTGGCTGTAGCCCTTGTAGAATGAGGACTTATGTTCTGTGGAATTGGTTTTCCATGGTAGGAGTAACAGAATCTTATGCAATTTCCTATCCATTTGGAGATTGTCTGTTTGGAAATTGCTTTTCCTTCCCTTCCTGTTGCATAGGCTACTAAAAGCTGGTCAGTTTTTCTGTTACCTTTGGTTCTGTCCAGGTAGTAGCGTAACTGTCTATGTACATCCAAGGTATGCAGCAGTCTTTCCCCTGTTCTGTGGATTGGGAAAGAAGGTAGGTAGGTGGATTGCCTGGTTTAAAGACACTCTGGATACCACCTTAGGCATAAATGTAGGATTAGTTCTCATGGAGACCCTATCTTGATGGAAGATTAGGAAGGGTTGTACTGCCATTAAGGCCTGTAGGTCAAACCCTCCTTGCTGAAGTAATTGCCAGTAGGAAAGCAGTTTTCCATGATAGGTGTTGAAGATCTGCTGTTGCTGCTGGTTCAAATGGAGGGAGTGTCAATTTTTCTAGCACAAAGTTCAAGTCCCATGCTGGTAATGGTGGTTTCCTAGGAGGTTTTACATTCTTGATCCCTCTGAGGAACTGCCTGAGTAGAGGATGCGAAAAGACAGGTGGATCAAGCTGTATTCTGCTGAAATAGCTGATGCATGTATCTTGATGGAGGAATAAGACAGGCCTGTATGTAGAAGCTCTGCCAAGTACTCCAGGATGTTAGCAATATCTATGTTCGACACATCTTTTCCTCTTTCAGTACTCCAAATGACAAACCTTTTCCATTTTCCTGCATAGTTCCTTCTTGTTGAAGGTCTGCGGGCTTCAAGGATAATGTCTTTAACCCTTTGGGATAGGTCTGGGTTAGTTGCTGCTATGTGATGTTCCAGGCAGTCAGTTGCAATGTTTTTAGGTTTGGGTGCATGATGTTGTAGTTGTTCTGAGTTAACATCAAAGGCATCAGGGTATTGACCACATTCTCCCCGAGATATGCTCCTCAGCAATGGGTACCAGTGTTGTCTTGGCCAATTCGAGCTATCAGAATTATCCTTGGACGTTCCTCTTTGATTTTCAGTAGTACCTTGTGCATCAAAGGAAGAGGTGGAAATGCATATGCTGTCAGGCCTTTCCAACTGAAGGATAGAGAGTCCACCTTCCATGCAAGTGGGTGGCATGTCCTTGTGCAGAATTTTTGAGCTGGTGATTGAGTGGGGATGCGAATAGGTCTATTTGTGGCATTCCCCATTTCTTTGTGATGGCCTTGAAGATGTCCGGTGTAGCATCCATTCGTGAGCATCCGAGGTGGTTCTGCTTAACATGTCTGCTAGGGTGTTTTCTTTTCCGCACAAACATTGCCTGTAACTGGATGTTGTAGCTCAGAGCCATATTCCAAAGGTCCAGAGTCATTCTGCATAGGGGTATGAATGAGTGCCTCCTTGTTTGTTGATGTACCACATGACTGTGGTGTTGTCTGTCCTTATCATTAAATGGCCTTCTTTGAGGAATGGTCTGAATTTCTGTATTGCTAGTTTTACTGCCAGCATTTCTTTTTGGTTTATGTGCAGGTGCAGCTGGTCTTGAGTCCACAATCCTTGTATGCATTTGTCCAACATGTGCGCCCCCCAGCCTAGGTCTGAGGCGTCCATTGTGATGGTTTGGCTTGCTTGAAAGTTGTGGAAGGGTAAGCCTGGGTTTGACTGGCATGTTTGAGCCCACCATAGGAACTCCTGTTTCAGGCATGGGATTAGTGGGATTTCGGTTTCTAAGCTGTGCCTGTGTTGAGACCATAAATTCTTTAGGTACCACTGTAGCTTTCTCATATGCAGTCTGGCATGTGGGACCAAGATTATGCATGATGCCATGAAGCCCAAGGCCTGCAGTACTTTTCTTGCTGTTAGTTTGTTCTGCTTTGTTAATGCCAAGAAGTAAAGAGGGAGTTGTTTTTGTTTTTCTGCAGTTAGGAATGCCATTTGTTTTACTGTGTCCAAATCCGCACCCAAGAATGTTCTTGTTTGGGATGGTATCAGTCTTGACTTTTGTAAATTGACTGTGTATCCCAAGGCTTGTAGTAAGCAAATGACTCTTTGTAGATCTGTTGTCAGCTTGCTTTTGTTGTCCGCTTGTAACAGGCAGTCGTCCAGGTATGGATAAATTTGTATTCCCTGTAGCCTGCAGTGAGCGATTACTGATGCCAGGCATTTTGTAAATACTCTGGGCAGTAGATAAGCCAAAGGGCAATGCTGAGAATTGATAATGCTCTGATCCTGCAAGAAATCTGAGGTATCTTCTGCAATTTGGTCGTATGGGGACGTGCAGGTATGCCTCCTTGAGATCTAGAGTTACCAGCCAACACTCCTTGCCCAGCATGGGAAGAAGTTGCTGTAGGGTCAGCATTTTGAATTTTGGGACAATGATGTATGTGTTTAAGACGGACAGGTCGAGAATAGGTCTCCAACTTTTCTCTTTCTTGGTACTAGGAAGAGTCTGGAGTAGAATCCTTTGCCCTGTTCTGTTATTGGTACTCTTTCCACAGCTCTCATCTTTGTTAATTCTGCTATCTGCTTTAGAGCTTCTGTTTTTTGATTTGGAGGTAGGTTTGGCATTCCTCTTTTTATTGGTAAGGTGTGGAAGTGGAACCTGTAGCCTTGGTCTATGGTTTGCAAAATCCACTTGTCTTTTGTGATACAGTGCCAATTTTTCAAAAATAAGGCTAACTTTCCGCCTAAAGGTGCTGCTATTTGCTCCCTGGTAGGCGGTGTTAGAGCCAAGTCACTGTGATTGTCCTGTTGTAGTGGCAGAGGTTGTGTCTGTGCTTCGATTATTGCCTTGACACTGTCGTCCTCTGTAGGCACCTCCTCTGGATTGATTTCTGCCTCTAGAGCGTCTATTCCTGCCTCTTTGAGATTTTGAGGAGTCTGGAAAGGACCAATTTTTGGCAGGCCAGTTCCTGCTAAACCTTGGGGGCTGAACCTGTAAGAAATCCTTAACTGTTTGTGCAGATTTTGCCTTTTCTTCCATTTTCTTCATTACTTGCTAAGCAGGTGCACCAAATAGACTGGCCTTATCTATAGGAGCATCTAACAGCTTTGCTTTAACATGATCTGGCAAGACCTGTTCTTTCAACCATGCATGTCTTCTTATCACTGTGCCAGTCATGGCTGATCTAAATGAAGCCTCCAGTGCATCATAGCCACATTTTAAAGAATGGTTACTAACCTGTTGGATGTTATTCACCATTTCTAAAACATATTTCTTATCTAAGGAGTCATCAGAGGACAGCTTCTTAGTTAACTGATCAAGCATAAACTCTTGGTATTGGATCATATGAAACTGACAGTTTAAAGCTCTAGCTGAGAGAGTAGCAGAGGTGTAAACTTTTTCCCCATCTCTAAGGACCTGGATTCCCTTTCAGAAGGAGTAGGGTTTTTTGCTGAGGTCGAGGCTACTGCCTTAGGCCCCTGGGATATAGTCTCAGGATCTGCAAGTGGGGCCTTGTATAGGTGGTGATGAGTGTCTGGCACCCTGTAAAATCTATCTGGTTTGGCAGGGGCTGGAGGTAAAGTATCAGGAGCAGTGCAAACATCATTAAATGCATCATCCACAACAGGCAGTACTGGAGGTATAGCTAAGGGCCTATGTTGTGGTAAGTGCAGAAATGTCCTAAGCCTTTTCTTGAATCTGAGAAATCTTGTCCCTGCCATTGGAATTGTTCTCTCATGGCATGTAAGGTTTCCCAAAGGAAAATTCCTCTGGCGGAGAGGCAGATGGAATGGATTCTTCAGCATCGGAATCTTCATATGTAGACAAAGGAGCCTCTGGCTGGTCTGTAATGTCTGAGTCATCCGCAGAATCATCAGAGGACACTGGCTCGGGTGGCTCTGCTCTAGATCTCTTTTCTGGTGGCTGAGAGGCCCTGTCTGGGTGAGATTGGGATCCCCTAATTAAGGATATTAAATCCTCTGCCAGAGTAAGCATTTGTGAACTAGAAGTGGGCCTGTGTGAGGGGGGCTTAAAAGGCACTGATTTAACAGTTTTGGCTGCTTTAGCCCTGGCAAAGGCCTTAATAGACATGGCTGCAGGAGGCCTAGCAGCACCACGTGCTGGGGTAGAGACATCCAAAGGGATGGTGTCTGATAAATCACTAGGAACCACAGTAGTAGGCAAAACTTCTGAGGCCGATTCAACTAAGGTAGCAGGAGCCTCAGTAGTAGTCATGGATTCGGCTGAAGATTGACCGGTATTCTCGGTTTCGGCCGAAACAGAGACACTCGCGGCTTGCTTAATTGTGGTTTCGGCCGAAACCGCGGACCGCGAGTGTCGGTCTTTTTCTTTGCGTTTTTTAACAATTTGGGAAGTCGGAGGATCTGACGGCATAATGTACGCAAAATCTGAGCCGAAAAACTGTTCAGCAAACTCCGACCGACGCCTAAGCGTTCGTCGGTTGAAGGAAGCACAGGCCGAACAGGCTGCTACGTCGTGGTTTGGGCCTAAGCAAGGCAGACAGTAAGAGTGGAAATCATTATGAGGTATTTGTTTCCCACAAGTTAAACAGTTATTGACTTTTTCTGACATCGGCTGAGGCAAGAAAGAGTCCCCAACGGGGTACTTAGCTTTTTAGAAGTCTTCGAAGTAGTATTCGGTAGTAGTAATCTCTGGATCTGACCGACCGGCACTTGCGAACAGCTTCTGCTTCGGGCGCCACGCGGCAAGAAAGACTGAGGAAAATGGCGTCGGCTGATGCCTTTATACCCGAAGACCAGCAGAGATGACATCGGGTGAAGTGCGACATCAGCCGAAGCCGGACCCAGACTTTGGAATCCGGCCGACCGAAGGGCTGCCTGACGACAGGACAACCCATTTGTTATGACTGCAGATGCTACCTTGAAGGACATCAGGCCAACCACAGATGTTCCGCACCCAGGCAGTAGACACAAAGAATATGCATCAGAATGTGGGAACTTATGGCCACTTTCTGAGCACTGTTTGAACTCAAAGGGTTTGTCAGTCATAACAATAAACTACGCACCAACACAGACAGACAATAAAGTAATGGGAGAACAACCCGACAAAACCGTACATAACTCGTTAGCTAGGAAGGATTTTTTTTTTTTTTTTTTACTAAGAGAAGACAAGAAGGAAGAAGTGAAAAGTACAGTTGTGTACACTTACCATAAATGTAGATGTTCGAGTGTATTCACGGTTGTAGTCATAAAATTTATGTAATCTGCTGGCAGGTTGCCCTCAGTCGCCCTGATTAACAAAGTCTTGGTTTCTGCGTCGGTTGCTGTCCCTTCTTCCATGACGTCAGGTCGTCAGGGGTATAAAACATACAGCTGACGCCATTACATCAGTTTTTCTTGCCCCAGATGTCAGGTGCCCCCCCCCCCCCAAAATGGGGAGCAAAACATGTTTTATATATATATATATATATATATATATATATATATATAAAATTTAAAAACACCAAAAAATATACCTCCAATCAAAAGCAAATACACCAAAAAGGCTTTTAAGCATAGTGAAAGAAAGGATAGGTATAGTAAGATAAAAACAGGGGGCTGGAAGGTGGGTAACCCGGACTGCAACAGTGAACACATTCGAACATCTACATTTATGGTAAGTGTACACAACTGTACTATGCTCTTCGTGTTTCACTGTTGCAGTCATTACATTTGGGTAGAATCCCAAAGCTATGGTTGGGAGGATCTATTTATACAGCATTAGGAGCAGCTATAAGGCCCTGCAGGACAGCAGTAGCAAAGCCAGCGCTGGATTTAGAGAAGAGGGGTAAATGGTAATGTTTGGTGAAAGTATGAACTGAGCTCCAGGTAGCAGCTTCTAGAATGTTTCTGGTAGGAACCACTCTGAGAAAGGCTGCAGAAGTAGATGCAGCCCTGGTGGAATGAGATCTGGGTTTACCATGGTGCACATAGCAGAAACAAATACAATGGCTTATCCATTTGGAAACCATCTGCTTTGAAATAGCCTTTCCCTCTGCCCCTGCAGCAAATGCCACCAATAGTTGTTCAGATTTTCTTAGAAATTTTGTCCTGTTTAAGTAGAATCTAAGTTGTCTGTGTGCATCCAATGAATGCAGAATCCGCTCACCCTTGCTCTGTGGATTGGGAAAGAAAGTTGGCAGATGAATGGTCTGATGAAGAGCCACACTGGATACCACCTTAGGCATGAAAGATGGACTGGTCCTGAGAGCCACCCTGTCTGAATGAAAAATAATGAAAGGCTCCACTGCCATAAGAGCCTGTAATTCTGAAATCCTTCGAGCTGAAGTGACTGCTAAAAGGAAAGCTGTTTTCCAGGAGAGAAATTTTAGGTCTGCAGTAGCAGCTGGCTCAAAAAGGAGGTAGAGTGAAGTTTTCCAAAACAAAATTGAGGTCCCATGCAGGAGTTGGTGCTCTCCTGGGAGGTCTTAAATTTTTGACTCCTCTGAGATACTGCTTTAGCAGAGGATGAGAGAAGAGGGGAGAGGTTCTGTGTTGTAAAGAGCTGAAATGGCAGAGGCATGGATTTTTATGGAAGAAAAAGATAGGTCCTTGTGAAGCATCTCAGTTAAGTATTGCAGAATCTGAGGAATATTGGGCATAGCTGTGCTTATTCATTGTGACTAGTTGCAGGCACAGAATCCTTTCCATTTGTCAGCAAAAGATTTTTTAGTACTAGGCCTTCTAGCCTCCAAAATGACATCCATCACAGGTTTGCTGAGGGATGCCAAAGGTGAAATTAGTTGATTAGCCACGCTGCAAGATTCAAAGTTTGGAGCCGAGTGTGCAGAATTTGGTAGTTCTGCTGAGACAGTAGGTAAGGTGTCTGAGGCAGGAGCCACGGAGGAAGGTGTGACACATTGTGCAGAAGTGGGTATCAGTGTTGGTGAGGCCAATCTGGAGCAATCAGAATCATTTTTGGTTTGTCCAGTTTGACTTTTAGTAGAACGTTGGAGAGCAGAGGCAGAGAGGGAAAAGCACAGACTGATAGGTTTTACCAGATGAATGATAGAGCTTCCACTTTCCAAGCTTTTTTGTGATGAATTCTTGTGCAGAATTTGTCCAACTTGTAGTTCTGGGGTGAGGCAAATGGATCTATGTCTGGGCTCCCCCATTTGCGTGTCAACATGTTGAAAACTTGTGGTTCCAGTTTCCATTTGTATGGGTCCATAAGATTTCTGCTTAGTTTGTCTGCCAGAGTATTTAGCTTTCCTGGCAGGAATTGAGCTTGTAGTTGTAGATAGGTCAAGGCCATGTTCCACAATGCCATGGCTAGTCTGCAAAGGGGGTAGGAATGTTTGCCCCCCTGATTGTTTATGTACCACATAACTGTGGTGTTGTCTGTCTTTATCAGTAGTTGTCCTGGATGAAGGTAGTCCTTGAAGGCGGTCAGTGCATTCTGTATAGCTAGCATCTCTTTCTGATTGATATGTAGGTGCATTTGATTTGGCCTCCATTTGCCCTGTATATACTTCCCTGCCAGATGAGCCCCCCAAGCATAGTCTGATGTGTCTGTAGTCAGGGTTTGGGCGGCAGGTGAAAGGTAGTCCCTTGTTTTGGTGGCAAGCCTCTGCCCACCAAAGAACTCTAGTTGCAGGCAAGGTATAATAGGAATCATTGTTTCCAGGCTGTGACAATGTTGACTCCATAAACTTTTTTTTTTAAGTACTACTGAAGTTTCCTCATATTCAGTCTTGCATATGGAATTACAAGAATGCAGGAGGCCATGAATCCCAAGGCTTGCAGAATTTGTCTTGCAGATAGGAGGGTTTTTGTGGCCAACTGTTTGAAGTAAGTCACCAATTGAATTTGCTTTTCTGGCATAAGGCAAGTCATCTGGGCAGTTGTATTCAAGCCTGCATCCAGGAATGTAATTTTTTGAGAGGGTACCAGTTGTGATTTCTTTTCGTTTATGGTGTACCCTAAGCAAGTTAGAACCCTTTTTACAAACGCCAGATGCTTTAGGAGAATGTCCTTGTTTTCTGCCTGAATTAGACATTTGTCCAGGAATGGATATCAGACTGAAGAAACCAAAGAACAAACCCAAAAAAACAGCAAAAGTGGCGACTGGAATGTGAAAACTGCGAAGCCCAAAAAAAATCCACGAAATGTAAAAGTTAAGCACACAATTTTATTCTAATCGTTTTTCGTCCAGCTAGCAGCCAAACTTCTTCAGTCAACAAGATAAAATAAACTACTACATCCATCTCCATTTATACTTCATCTAAACCTGTCCTCTCTTGTTACCATACATGCAGCTCGGACCATTTGGCCCTTTACTACAGATTTTTTCTGGTACTGAGGGTGGGCACTCGTATAGTGTAACAAACAGTTAGAGTAAGTTTCCTTACGATGAATGGCAGCCACAAAACACTTATTAGAAAAATCCTGAAAACCCCCCCAGAAGCCGGTGCCTACACAACAGCTCCGGACCCATCTAAGGTAGAGACATTCACGGGTTCCATAATTGAAGCATCTCGCGGCATACCAGACTCCGAATGGGCCTCAGTAGAGGCCTGCGAATCAGAATTAGCAGGTATCAGGGGCTGCGAAAGCGTCTCACTCGCGAACCGGCGACTGGCTTAGGAGAAGCATTGTCGGTCTTGGACCTCGACGGTCTGTCTTTTTCTTTGCGTTTTTTAGGTATTCCAGTAGTCGGATTGCTAACCGTTACCATTTCTGGATAATTAAATCTTGAGCCAAAATATTTAGATGAAAAAATATAATGACGTTTGATTGTGCGTTGATTAAATTTAGCACAAAACCGACAGCAAGGCACATTGTGGTCAGGGCCTAGGCAAGGAATACAGTACAAATGAAAATCCTTATTAGGTATTTGCTTCCCACAAGTAATGCAATTATTAACTTTTACTGACATCGGTAAGGAGCAAGAAAAAAAGTTTCCCCAACGGGGTACTTAGCTTTTAGTTGAAGACTTCGGTTCGGAAACTCGAAAACAAAAATTTCAGGAGTCAGCCGACCGGCACTTATGAACTGCTTCTGCTTCCGGGCACCGCGCGGCAAAAAAGACTGATGTAATGACGTCGGCTGCATGTTTTATACCCCCTGACGACCTGACGTCATGGAAGAAGGGACAGCAACCGACGCAGAACCCAAGACTTTGTTAATCAGGCCGACTGAGGGCAATTGCCAGCAGATTACCCAAATGTAATGACTGCAACAGTGAAACACGAAGAACATAGAGAAGGGAATCCTAACAGGCAGTGGCTACCCAAAGCGTGCAAAAAAATTTTAACCAACTGCCAAACAGGCAAGAGACAGGAAACACCATCCACACTTTAGAAAAGGGAGGAGAGGAAATAAAAGTAAGAATATAATAGAAAATTAACTTACCTGTAAAAGGAAAACCAAAAAATTCCACCAACTGCTCAACACTATTCAAGACCACATTCGACTCAGCTGGCAGCAAATGAGATCTTGGGAGGTTGGTCGGAGGGCAGGGCATTGTGGGTAGTGAGAGGAGCTCAACACTTGGATCCTAGTCTGAAGAAATGTGGCCAAGTCAGATTTGTAACCCATATGTGAGGAAGAACGAAACAGACATCAGGTCTACCTTTTGTATTTATCTTTTGTTTTATCTAGAAGTCTCTTAGCAAGATTGAACCCATACCCGGAAACTAATAAATATTAACTACAGTCCAAAATCTATTAAATTTAAAATTTATGAAAGTTAAAAGACCTTCTTGATCTTCATATCTGTATATAATTTGGGGAGAAAACGTGGATTTTTTCCAAAGAATCATGACCCCTCTTTTTTTTTTTTGCTTTAAAATTTGATTGAGCTACAACGTATATTTCCCTGGATTCTAGATATTTTCTGAATGTTTGGTATTAGTCTCTTGAAGTATAACTACTTGAGTTTTATTTGCATTTAAATAGTGTATTAAATTTTCTCTTTTTCTTGAATTATTTAAAGCCATTCACACTCAAAGATAATAGAGATATATCCATTTATGTATTTAATTCTTGCTTACACATTATAATCAGAATTGGAACTATAATGCTATAAGACAATATAAATAATAGTAATATTCTTCTGTTTTTGGAGAAATTTAAAAAGTCAGGCCATAAGGAGAAAAAGGTAACTAGAAAGTAAGATAAATTATATAATATTAAAAATGATTTAACAACAAACATGGAATTATCACGATTCCTAGTACAATAGCTAGACAAATCAGCCATTAGACTATCCAACATTTCTCCAACAAACAAGACGATTTGTTAAGGATCTCTGTAATAGTATGCAATTAAAAAGTATATATAAAGTTGGTAATATTTAAATTAGGTGTAAATGACAAGAAAAACTATATGGGATTTTTTCTGAAGTGTATATGGTAAATAATTTCCCATATATGGGTCATTTTCTCAACTTTACTTACAGTATTATTGTTTTCCCTTTACCAACCGACTGAAGTTTATCATCAACGTATAGACATTACTTCTCCCATGGAAATTCTGACATATATGAATTTGTTAAGCCAAATATAAGATTACATTGAGCATCTATTGCTAGAATCCAATCATCAATAAACTAAAAGCTGATATAATTAAAAACAATTGGTATGGTATTTTCAATAAAGAAAATAAGAAAGAATAGAATACTTTGACCTGTGTAATATTTCTTCAAATAAGTACATATATCAAAAAAATGACATCAATAATAAATATTCGTTTACTCCATGATGAGTAATAACGTAAAGGAAACTATTTATAAAGATGTTGCACTTTTAAATTTTATAAGAAATCAAATACAACTATGACAAAACTGCAAATAGTTAAGAAAGACTACAACAATATAAGAACCACATATGAAGAAAGTACAGTTGTGTACACTTACCATAAATGTAGACGTTCCGAGTGTATTCACTGTTGCAGTCACCACCTGCTGGTTATCCCGAATGTGGTAGCCCTCGGCCGGCCCGAATACTAGAGTCAATGTTTTTCTGCGTCGGCTGCCATCGCCTGTAGTCTGACGTCAGGTCGTCAGTGCTATAAAGCAAGTCAGTTGACTTCATTACATCCATTTTTCTTGCTCTAACCCATCAGAAGCCCAAGGAAATAAGGTAAAGTGCTCTTGGTGGCTAAAATTTATTTATTTATTTATTTTACATTTGTTGACCGGGAGAGTCCGACTGGATACATGTCCATTTTCAATGGAGGCCCAGAGAGAAAACCTCCACAGATTAAGAACGAACAAGTATGAGATTTCTACATAGCAAGCAAGTATTCATAGGAAAACACATGATTTAACAAGATTCCATGGTTTTAAAGTTACAAAGTACAATATTCATAGCTAGTTGCACGTTTTAACAAAATTCCATAGTTTAAGTTGGAGTAAAGTAGTACTTAAAATGTACTGGTTTCCAGTAATAACACTGATCGAGACAAATGTAAGTAAAGGGGGGTTAAGAGAGTGGATCAAATCAAAGACTAGAAACTGTTTAAAATGAAAAAATCTAGTGATATAGCTGAAATAAATCCGAGCAGGATAAATGAAAACACAGGTTTAATAAGCGCTTTCGGCGAGGTCAAAAACGTTATTTAGACAATATATATATTTTTTATTTATCTATTTTTTATGCTGGAAAGAACCTCCGTAAACTGTTATTGGTGTATGTTTGAGTTTTTTTAATACATTTGGTAAATGTTTTGCTTTAATAGTAATTATTTAATTGAACAATTGTATATGGAGCGCTCTGGTATAAAGGCGTTGTGTTTTAAAATGTATATTTGTATGATGAAGGGGAGGCAGTGACCTCGCCGAAAGCGCTTATTAAACCTGTGTTTTCATTTATCCTGCTCGGATTTATTTCAGCTATATCACTAGCTTTTTTGGTTTTAAACAGTTTCTAGTCTTTGGTTTGGTGTACGTTGTTTCAGTCTAATGGCAAGTGACGCTGGAAACAATTCACAGGTGTTATTTACACAGCAGGATACTAACGGTTTAAACACAACGATGGTTCCCTCGGAGGCAAACACCATAGGGAATTTAACAGCATTGGTATAACTACTGCTTGGTTGGGTTGATAACCTGACACAAAGAATGGATGCTCAAGTGCACAACAGTCAGAGTACACTGCAAATGAGTCCGCTTCAAACTGATGTAAGCAGGAGGAATGAACCCGAACGATTACAATTGGCAGTATCACAGCAGAGTAACAACAACAACCAAAACGAAAGTGGTAATAACTTTGAGGTTCACCAACAGCATACTAACCACCAAGAAATGAACACAAGCGCTGGGGAAAGTGCTCCAATCCCCACCATGGCTAATTTTTTAAGCCATAACAATATTTTCAAGAATGAAACAACAAACGGAACAGCACAAGAACATAACCCAAGGGTGAGTAATATTAATTCCTTGCTTAATGACTTTGACCATAAACTTTTTAAATGTCGAAAATTACAATTAGAAGTTGCATATTTACAAGAATGTATAGAAAAAAAGGGTTATTCCTAGGGGTTTACGCCAGTGGTGTTACCCAGTAGGATTAGGTGTGAATTCTGCATTTCACCAAGAACTTTTGGCATTGTTTGATAAGCAAGGAATGGAATTTTTAGTCATTGATTAATTTTTATAACCTTGAAATCAATAACTTAGAGAGCGAACTGGAAATACTAGAACATTCAATCAACATTGATAATGAATTTCCTAGATACAAGTACGAATATGCTAGGATTTATTCTAGCATTGAGGCCACTTTGTCTAAGCTGCTAGTCACAAAAAAAGAAAAAAATTAGCAGAGATTTGCATGAATATGCTAACCACAAAGCATATCCATGGCCACCTAAAACTTCACAAAATATAGCTAGCCCACAAGGAATTATTAATTCCTACGAAGAAACTGATATCGAAGTAACGAATAGCTTAGCAGATAATGGAAATTTAAATGAAGCTGACGAGGTGCAACCGCTGCCCCGTAGTGAAAGAATAAATAACAACAATAATAATAACAATGCCCACAATAGTAGAATACCACAACAACAAAAGGTGGTTAATAATGATCGAAGCAACACAATTCCCAGGGTTTTCAAAGGGGCCACAATGGGCATTACAACAATTCCAACACGAACAGGAACCAAGGACAGAGAAGGAATCGTCGGAACCAATGAAGGAGATGATAGAAAATCCACAACAGGAACCACAGATACTTGTAGGCTCTAAAGGAGACTTCAAGATATTTAACTATACAGTCCTAACCATCGAACAGGATATGGTCGACTTTTTTTCAAAAGGACTATCTTTTGTTCCAGATAGAAAGACTGATGTTGTGAAGATTATAGTGGACTTAAAACTTTTTGTATGCAAGTTGAATCTTACTTCACGCATGGGTACAAACTCTTCACTAACTAACACTCTAAGGGTTGCTAGTATATTTAACCCCCTACTGCATACATCTTTAAGTACATATGAAAAAATATGCGAAACGGACTTAAGAGCGATGTCCAAGGAATCGCACAACATTTTAAATAAGAAAATGAACATCACTAAAAGTGAAATTGAATTTTGGACTTATTGAATGTATATAATATTAGGGTTATGAAACCAGGCAAAGGTGGAGGGTTGGTCTTTATGGACCAGAATGAGTATAATATGCGTATGAAAAAGTATTTGTCCACAAATGTATATACACAAGTGAGCATTAATGAAGTCAATGGTGCCTACAAGAAAATTAGAGGTATCCTGGATGATTTATTCCTGGAAGGAACAATAGATATAGATATCTACCAGTATTTATCTATGTCGGCTCCCAAAATTCCTGCCCTTTTTGGTTCCCCTAAGATACACAAAGGCCATATTGATCTTCCATTCAGACCCAATGTGGATGGCAGAGGGTCAATAACCTATGCTTGTGCTAAATTTACTGATAACATACTGAAGCCCCTTATACAACAAGAATCTCAAATTTGTAGAGATTCATGGAGCTTCTTGGAAAACATCAATAAGTTGGAATACGGGGATAGTAACATCTTTCTCACAATTGATGTGAAGGATTTATATACGGTCATTCCACAAAAAGTACAGTTTTGTACCTACCATAAATGTAGATGTTCAAGTGTATACCCTGCTGCAGTCATCACACTTGGGTTATCCTGTCATCAGGCGGTCCCGCAGTCGGCCTGAATTCCAAAGTCTTGGTCCAGCGTCTGTTGCTGTCGCTTCTTCCCTGACATCAGTGCGCCGGGGTATATAAGGGGCATCCGACGCCATTTTCTTCAGTTTTTCTTGCCCCAGATGTCTGGTGCCCCCCGAAAAGGTGGTCAGTAGATAGTACCAAAAATAAAAGTTTAACACAAACAAAACATCTCTCCAGCTATAAGCAAATACACCAGAAAGTTTGTATCAGATTTTAAGGTATTGAAAGGTTTTAGATAAGTCAGAGGGGATGGAGGGAGGGTAACCTGGACTGCAGCAGGGTAGAGACTCGAACATCTGCACTTATGGTAGGTACAAAACTGTACTAAGTTCATCATGTTACCCTGCTGCAGTCATCACACTTGAGTAGAATCCCAAAGCTAACGATGGTAGGTGGTGTCAAACAGGGTTAGAGGAGGCAAGAAGGCCCTGCAAAACTGCAGTGGCGAAGCCAGCTCTAGTCTTAGAGTAAAGTGGTAAGTGATAGTGTTTGGTGAAGGTGTGTACTGAACTCCAAGTTGCAGCTTCCAGAATTTCCTTGGTTGGCACCCCCCTGAGGAAGGCTGTAGATGTAGCTGTTGCCCTGGTGGAGTGGGGCCTTATGCTAGCAGGAACTGGTTTTCCATGATGGGTGTAACAAAAACGTATGCAATGTCCTATCCATTTGGAAATGGTCTATTCTGAGATCGCCTTTCCTTGTGATGCTGTAGCATAGGATACAAAAAGTTGGTCAGATTTTCTGAAAACCTTAGTTTTATCCAAGTAGTAACGTAGTTGCCTGTGAATGTTCAAGGAATGCAGGAGTCTTTCTCCTTTGTTCTGTGGATTTGGAAAGAAGGTGGGTAAATGGATGGTTTGATTTAGAGCCACACTGGATACCACCTTTGGCATAAAGGAGGGGTTAGTTCGTAGAGAAACTCTGTCTTGATGAAAAATGAGGAAAGGCTCTACTGCCATTAGAGCCTGTAGCTCTGAGACTCTTCTGGCTGAAGTAATTGCTAGCAGCAGGGCAGTCTTCCATGATATAAACTTTAAGTCAGCAGAGAAAGCTGGCTCAAAAGGTGGCAGCGTAAGTTTTTCCAGAACAAAATTGAGGTTCCAAGTTGGTGTTGGCGCTCTCCTGGGAGGCCGAATGTTTTTGGCCCCTCTGAGATACTGCCTTAGAAGTGGATGTGAAAATAGAGGAGGATCCGTGTTGTAGTGAGCTGAAATAGCTGAGGTGTGGATTTTAATAGATGAAAAAGAAAGTCCTTTGTGTAACATCTCAGTTAAATATTGTAGAATCTGAGGTATGTCCGGCTGAAGGGTATTTTGGCCTTTAGCGTGGTTCCAGGCGCAAAATCTTTTCCATTTGTCTGAGTAGGCTTTCCTGGTGCTGGGCCTCCTGGCCTCCAGAATGACATCCATAACAGCTTGTGAAAGAGGAGCTGGCTGGTTGCTTAGGTGATTTGCCATGCAGCCAAATTTAAGGTTTTGAGCTGGCTGTGTAGAATCTAACTGCCTTGCTGTATGAGCAGATGAGGAATTTGTGGTAAAATCCATGGTGGGCCCTGGGCCATGTTCCTTAGTACTGTACTTAGTAAGTACTTAGTGCTGGCGTGGCCAGTCTGGGGTAATGAGTATCATTCGGGGTCTCTCCATCCTAACTTTCAGCAGCACCTTTGTGAGAAGGGGCAATGGAGGAAAGGCATATACTGTCAGCATTTTCCAACTGAATGAGAGTGCGTCCACTTTCCAAGCTTGATGGTGAAATGTCCTTGTGCAAAATTTTGATAGCTGATAGTTTTGGGGGTTGGCAAACAGGTCTATGTCTGGGTGCCCCCATTTTTGAGTTATCATTGCAAATACTTGTGGATCCAGTTTCCACTCGTGGGGATCCATGATATTTCTGCTTAGGTCGTCTGCCAATGTGTTCTTTTTTCCTGGCAGGAATTCAGCTTGTAATTGAACTTGGTAAGCCAGTGCTGTGTTCCACAAGGTCATTGCTTGCCTGCATAGAGGGTAAGAGTGTGTACCCCCTTATTTATGTACCACATTACTGTGGTGTTGTCTGTCCTTATTATAAGCTGTCCTGGATGTAAGAGGTCCTTGAAGACTGTCGGAGCATTCTGTACAGCTAGCATTTCTTTTTGATTGATGTGCAGATTCCTTTGATCTGCAGTCCATATGCCTTGAACGCACCGTCCTGCCATGTGTGCCCCCCAGGCATAGTCCGATGCATCTGTTGTCATAGTTTGCCTGGCTGGGGGTAAGGTGAAAGGCTGATCCTTGTTGAGGTGACATGCCTGTGACCACCATAGAAACTCCTGTTGAAGGCAGGGAATGAGAGGTGGTATTGTTTCCAAGCTGTGGCTGTGTTGAGTCCATATGCTTTTCAGGTACCATTGTAATTTCCTCATATACAGTTTTGCAAATGGTATTAGTAGTATGCAAGATAGGGCGGCCACGGTGGTGCAGTGGTTAGCATTGTCGCCTCACAGCAAGAGGTTCTCCGGTTCGATCCTCGGCTGGGGTGCCTTCTGTGTGGAGTCTGCATGTCCTCCCTGTGGTCGCGTGGGTTTCCTCCGGGTGCTCCGGTTTCCTCCCACATCCCAAAGACATGCTGCAGGTGGATTGAACACTCTAAATTGGCCCTAGGTGTGCGTGTGAGTGTGCCTTCTGTGGAAGGTTGGGCGCCGGGCTGGCAACTCGACACTGTAAAACTCCACTGCCATTCAATGTGCGGACAGGTGATCCGCTGTGGCGACCCCTAACCGGGATAAAGCCGAAAGAAGAAGAAGAAGAAGAAGATTAGTAGTATGCAAGATGCCATGAAGCCCAAGGCCTGCAGAATTTTTCTTGCAGGGAGTTGGGTCTTTGTTGCCATTATTTTGAAGTATTGAGTTAGTTGTAGTTGTTTGTATGGCGTCAGATAAGCCATTTGGGCCATTGTATTCAAGCTGGCACCCAGGAATGTCCTATTTTGTGAGGGCACTAGTTTTGATTTCTTTTCGTTTACTGTGTACCCTAGGCAACTTAAAAGGTGTTTTACAAAAGTCAGATGTTGTAAGAGAATGTCCTTGTTTTCTGCTTGGATGAGGCAGTCGTCCAGGTATGGGTATATTTGAATTCCTCTTTGTCTGCAGTATGCAATTACTGGTGTCAGGCATTTTGTGGAGACCCTGGGCGCAGTAGATAAGCCAAAGGGCAGTGCAGAGAATTGGTAATGGGTTGAACCTGCAATGAAACAGAGGTATCTTCTGCAATTTTGTAGGGACATGCATGTATGCCTCCTTGAGGTCCAACGCTACTAGCCAAGCTTTCTTGCCCAACATTGGAAGAAGCTGCTGTAGTGTTAGCATCTTGAATTTGGGTACTTGCAAGAAGGTGTTTAGAACTGAAAGGTCCAGAATGAGTCTCCAAGCATTGTCCTTTCTGGGGACTAGAAAGAGCCTTGAGTAAAATCCTTGGCCTTCCTCCTGTGTAGGTACCAGTTGAATGGCTCTCATGTCCATGAGAGCTGTAATTTGTTTTTGTGCCTCTGCCCATTGATTTTGTGGCAGGTTTGGCATTCCTTTTATCCTTGGCAAGGTGTGGAAATGGAATCTGTATCCTTGTGAGAATGTCTAAGACCCATTTGTCCTTTGTGACGATGCGCCAGTTGTCTGTAAAAAATGCTAATTTTCCTCCCAAGGGAGCTGCCAAGAGAGTTTTGCTTGGCAGTTTGAGGTTTAAGTCATTGTGTTTGTCTTCTAGTAGTTTGGGACCTATCTTCTCCTCCCTTCTGTGTTGCAGTGCCCCATTGGTGAGGTTTGTAAGGGATTTGTGCTTGTCCTCTGCCCCGTGGGCGTCTGTATTTACCCCTCTGTGGTCTGTCAAAAGCTGGAAAGGACCAAATTTTTGTTGGCCAATTTCTGCTGAAGCGTGGGGGTTATACCTGTAAGAAATCTTTGACCGTCTGCATAGATTTTGCCTTATCCTCCATTTTCTTTTAAACCTCTTCTGCTTTAAACCCCAAAAAAGACATCCTGCTGTAAGGGTGCATCTAGTAACTTTGCTTTAACATGATCAGGCAGAGTTTGTTCCTTTAACCAAGCATGCCTACGTATAACAGACCCAGTAACAGCTGCTCTACAGGAAGCTTCCAAGGAATCAAATCCACTTTGTAAAGTATGCTTGCCCACCTGTTCAGCTGCATGCAACAGATCCTGCATTTCCTTGAATTCAGACTGTTGTGGGCGAGTGCTCATCTTTTGTTTTATTTGAGACATTAGGAATTGCTGGTATTTCAGCATGTGAAATTGACAATTTAGTGCTCTCATAGCTAGAGTAGCTAAAGTGTAAACCTTCTTCCCCCACCTATCTAGTGCTCTGGAGTCCCTTTCAGAGAGTACAGGATTTTTAGCCATAGAAGCCTTAGCCCCTTTGGGACCCTGGGAGATTGTCTCTGGGTCAGCAACAGAGCTTTTGTAAAGGAATCTGTGAGAGTCAGGCACTCTATAATATCTATCTGGTTTGGCTGGAGCAGGAGGCAGAGAATCTGGATTTAGACTAGATTCTAAGTAAACATCATCCACAATGTCTAAAACTGGAGGGATAGCAGGTGGTCTGTGCTGGGGGAGTAAAAGAAACTCTCGAAGCCTTTTCTTTGAGTCGGGGTAGTCCTGACCTTCCCAGTGGAAATGTTCCCTCATGGTATGTAAGGTTTCCCCAAAGGAATAGTCTTCAGGTGGAGAAGCTGAGGGGATAGAATTTTCAGCATCAGAATCTTCATAAGGGGTAAAGGAGTAATCCTGTTCCTCAGAGGAGCCTGAGGAAATAGACACGATCAGAGAAGGCATAATCCTCCTCTTGTCTAGGTCTTTTGTCTGGGGGGGGTTGGGAACCCCTGATTAAAGTAATCAAATCTTCAGCCATTTTAAGCATCTGTTTCTTAGGCATGGGGCCTTGAACTGGAGACTGATGTGCAGTCTTTTTTGGTTTTAGAGGAGTCTTAAGCTTAGCGTAAGATTTTATGGTGAGAGTAGTCATTCTGAAGACACCTTCTGTAACCGAAGGTGTTTCCACAGCACCGGCTTTTCCTTCTGCAATGTTGTCGGTAGGGCCTAAAGAAAACGGCTGCGTCGGCCTAGAAGTCTCTGCTTGAGAATCCAAAGCGGTCTGGGGTTCCAATTCTACGGTCGCCGGGGGCTGCGTAGGCACCTCATTGAAAACCGGAGAACCGGCAACCAGCCCAGCTAAGGCCTCGGAGTCTGGCTTGGATCTAGGCTGCCTGTCTTTATATCTTTGCGTTTTTTATGCACGCCAGTAGTCGGTTGCTCCGACGGCACAGTGTAATTAAATTTCCTACCGAAGTAGTGTCATGCAAAATCAAAGCGTCGCTTTATAGTTCGCTTATTGAACCTAGCACAAAACCGACAACCAGTGACATCGTGGTCTGGGCCTAGGCAAGGTATACAATAAGTATGAAAGTCCTTATGAGGTATTTGCTTCCCACAAGAAATGCAATTGTTAACTTTTTCTGACATCGGACTGAGGCAAGAAAAGGTTCCCCAATGGGGTACTTAGCTTTGAAGACTTCGGACTGAAATTCGATTAGAAAATCTCAGGTGTCGGCCGACCGGCACTTGCGAACTGCTTCTGCTTCGGGCACCGCGCGGCAAGAAAGACTGAAGAAAATGGCGTTGGATGCCGCATATACCCCTGGCGCACTGACGTCAGGGAAGAAGTGACAGCAACCGACGCCGGACCAAGACTTTGGAATTCAGGCCGACTGCAGGACCACCTGACGACAGGATAACCCAAGTGTGATGACTGCAGCAGGGTAACATGATGAACATCCTGGGATTAGAATGGACTAGGGAATTTATGACATTTAGGAAAGTTTAGGAAAGTTGATGATAAAACTATCTACTTGGTAGAAGTATTATTAGAAATTGTGTTGTCAAATAATTTTATGATTTTTGATGGGCTTATTTATCTTCAGAATACAGGAGTAGCGATGGGGTCACCGTGCAGTGGAAGTTTTGCAAATTGCATTATGGCACACTGGGAAAAATCACTGCTATTTAAAAATAGCTTATTTCAAGAGAATGTTAAATGGTATACTAGATACCAAGATGACATGTTCCTGATTTGGAAAGGACAGAAAGAACTTATTGAGCCCTTCTCAATAGACATATCTAGGATGACCAACTTTTTAGAATTCACTTACAGTATCGAACTGAACAACATAAATTACCTAGATATAAACATAGCCAAGGCTAGAGCAAACCATAGGTACAAGACTACAATTTATAGAAAACCAACACATTCAAACGCATTTCTGCATTTTACCAGCAGTCACCCTTACCATCAAAAAATAGCAGTGGTTAAAGGACAGATGGTAAGGGTAGCGAGAATGGTTTCTGATGAAATAGATTATATTAAAGAATGCGAACTGTTAAAATCTATGTTCATTAAAAGGGGATATCCAGAAGAACTTGTGGACAATATCATACATGAAGTTAGCACAAAAAGAACTATAGGACATTTTAAACCATTGCTACAAAATGGCTATGTTCATAGTCCAGATAATAATCCTGATTACATAGATGCGGATGTATACAATGTAAACCAAGATTTGAGGCTTAATTTTTTATGCACATATTCCCTGGATTATATAAGAATACGGGAGATCCTTAATAAGAATTAGTCTATAATTATGGAAGATAATTGTCTAAATAAAATTTTAGGGAATAAGCCTAGAATAACATACAGAAGAGGCCAAAATTTAAAATCCTTGCTTGAGAGGAAAACTAAATACAATAAGACTTGTGGAATGTACAAATGTGGATCATGTCAACAATATAAACATATAAAAATTGGTAATAGAGTGACCATAAGGGGAAAAACATATAGTGTAAATGGAAAATATAATTGTGAATCAAAAGGAGTGATATACAGCATGTTGCGAATTTATCATATTATATAGGAAAAACGGAAAGAAAAATAAAGCATATATGAACATCTATACTGTATCAATAGGAAAGATATAACAAATGCTTTAGCTAAACATATTGTGAACTATCCAAACCATAAATTTCAATTTATAATACTTCAACAACAGCAAAGTAATCTAAGAGGTGGTCCGTGGCAATTACAGCTTGAGGTACATGAAATCATGTGGCAAATTAGGACAATAGCCCATATTCCACCAGGGCTGAATGAGTATGTGTCTATAAAAAGTATTTTGAAACTAATAGCGTTACGTCGGTAGCAAAATAGTTCCTAAACTTGGGTTTGCTTTACAGTTACACTTAAAGGTGGAAATGGAAAATATAGAATATAATAACTGTTTTCGAAATAAAATTATTGTACACAGGTTAGAGAACTATGTGTATTCATATTCAGTCAAGGTAGAGAAATTAGACATAAAGTTGTTTATATATGGTAATAGAGTTTTTCATGTTTTTATACTAGATATTACGAGCATAAACTGAATTCTAATATACATGCATAAGGTATATACATTATATATTATTGATAGTTGACTCTGTGGAATTATTGAGTCATGGAGTGATTTGACTCAACAGGCGGTCTTAGTATAGGTTTAATATGATTTTTATATATAAACATTTAATAGTTCAAAAAGAACAAGTGAAAAGATACATATAGGGTAAGCTAAGGTTACAGTATTAAAACAAGTCTGTTAGCACATAAAATGTGGATTTTAATTGAAACTAAGCAAGCAGTTTAGTCAAAATAAGTTCTATCAACTTATGGTATTATATTGGCAATGTGACACGCAATTAGTTTATGTATGTAATTATATATTTTTTATTTATCTATTTTTTATGCTGGAAAGAACCTCCGTAAATACATTTGGTAAAGGTTTTGCTTTAATAGTAGTGCTCCTTTAACATAAGTAATTATTTAATTGAACAATTGAATATGGAGTGCTCTGGTATAAAGGCGTTGTGTTTTAAAATGTATATTGTCTGATGAAAGGGAGGCACTGACCTCGCCAAAAGCACATATTAAACCTGTGTTTTCATTTATCCTGCTCAGATTTATTTCAGCTATATCACTAGCTTTTTTCGGGTTAAGAGTGGATGTTAGGGTTAGTTTTGTGTGATGTGGTTAGCTTTAAAGTTGGAATGCGTACAATTGCAGACTGTTGGTGTGGATGTTCGCAGGTGAGGTACTATAAGGAGGAGTCGCGATTCTTCTTGTAGGGACAGAAGTGAAAGGGAACACGAGAGTGGGTCAGGGGATGTGTTTGATATGAGTCAACCTGGTGGGTAGCAAGGGCATAGCCATGCGAGTTTTAGGTGTTCTTTTAGTAGCTTTTTGAATGTAACCATTGAGTTGGCTGAGGTAATAGTAGAAGGTAATGAGTTCCAAATTTCACCGATGCAGTTAGGGAAGAGGGAGTCACCTGCTGTGTTATTGCTTTTGGTCACCTTGATTAGTCTTTTAGTACTAGAGTGAAGTTGTCTGATATTAGTTTGTAGTTTAAGTAGATTAGATAGTGCTGGTTTTTTTTCAGGAAGTAGTAGGAGTTTATGGGCGAATGAAAGCTGATGGAATGAGAGGAGCTTTGGGAATACAAGCCAGTTAAGCTGATTTAGTGAATGACAGTGGTGGGCACGGTAGGGGCACCAGTAGTAAATTTTTGATTGTAGCAGATGTTAAGCTTGGCCATTTCAGTTTTGGTTAGGTTGGTAAAGATGGGAGTGGCATAGAATAGTGTGGAGAGGAGGTGGGTTTGAGCTATGGTTATTCTAGCAGGTTGTGTTAGAAATGGTTTGTTTTTATAAAGACTGCCCAGTATTTTGTGAATGTTTTTAATAGTTTATATGCCTTGGGCATAAAGTAGGGGTTAGTCCTCAGGGAGACCCTGTCTATAAAAGCCACTGTGGGAAACTTATGTCCCCCTAGGAAAAGAGGATATAGGGGGGATGGAGGGAGGAGAAAAGTACAGTTTTGTACCTACCACAAATGTAGATGTTCGAGTGTACACCCTGCTGCAGTCATCGCACTTGGGTTATCCTGCCGTCAGGCGGTCCCGCAGTCAGCCGGAATTCCAAAGTCTTGGTCCAGCGTCGGTTGCTGTCGCTTCTTCCCTGACATCAGTGCACCAGGGGTATAAATAATGCATCCAACGCCATTTTCTTCAGTTTTTCTTGCCCCAGATGCAAAAAGGTGGTCAGTAATTTGTACCAAATTGAGTTAATTTTGCACAAACACAAAATCCCTCCAGCTATAAGCAAATACATCAGGAAGGTATTGTAGAGATTGAGCCAGTTAGATCAGAGGGGATGGAGGGAGGGTAACCTGGACTGCAGCAGGGTGTACACTCGAACATCTACATTTATGGTAGGTACAAAATTGTACTATGTTCATCGTGTTATCATGCTGCAGTCATCACACTTGGGTAGAATCCCAAAGCTAAGGATGGGTGGAGGAGTCACAGAGGGTTAGTGGAGGCTAGAAGGCCCTGCAGAACTGCAGTGGCGAAGCCCGCCCTAGTCTTAGAGTAAAGTGGTAAGTGATAGTGTTTGGTAAAGGTGTGTACTGAACTCCAAGTTGCAGCTTCCAAAATCTCCTTGGTTGGAACCCCCCTGAGGAAGGCTGTAGATGTAGCTGTTGCCCTAGTAGAATGGGGCCTAATGGTAGCAGGGACTGGTTTTCCATGGTGGGTATGGCAGAAACAAATGCAATGTCCTATCCATTTGGAAATGGTTTGTTTTGATATAGCCTTCCCTTGTGAAGCTGTAGCATAGGATACAAAGAGCTGGTCAGATTTTCTGAAAGCCTTAGCTTTATCCAAGAGTAACGAAGTTGTCTGTGAATGTCCAAGGAATGCAGGAGTCTCTCTCCTTTGTTCTGTGGATTAGGGAAGAAGGAGGGTAAGTGGACGGCTTGATTTAAAGCCACACTGGAAACCACCTTAGGCATGAAGGAAGGATTAGTTCGTAGAGAAACTCTGTCTTGATGGAAAATGAGGAAAGGTTCCACTGCCATAAGTGCCTGCAGCTCCGATACTCTTCTAGCTGAAGTTATTGCTAGCAGCAGGGCAGTTTTCCATGATAGGAACTGTAGTTCTGCAGAGAAAGCTGGTTCAAAGGGGGGTAGCGTAAGTTTTTCCAGAATAAAATTGAGGTCCCATGTAGGTGTAGGTGCTCTCCTGGGGGGGCCTAATGTTTTTTGCCCCTCTGAGGAACTGCCTTAGCAGTGGATGCAAAAACAATGGTGGATCCGTGTTGTAGTGGGCTGAAATAGCTGAAGCATGGATTTTAATGGAAGAAAAAGAAAGTCCTTTGTGCAACATCTCAGTTAGATACTGTAGAATGTGAGGCATGTGAGGCTGAATTATGTTTTGGCCTTTGGCTTGGTTCCAGGCACAAAACCTTTTCCATTTGTCCGAATAAGCCTTCCTGGTGCTTGGCCTCCTAGCTTCCAGAATAACATCCATAACTGCTTGGGAAAGATGAGCTGGCTGGATGCTTAGGTGATTTGCCATGCAGCCAGATTTAAGGTTTTGAGCTGGCTGTGAAGAATCTGATTGTTTTGCTGTGTGAGCAAATGGGTAACTTGTGGTAAAATCCAAGGTGGGCCCTGGGCCATATTCCTCAATAGTGGGTACCAGTGCTGTCGTGGCCAGTCTGGGGCTATGAGTATCAGTCGTGGTCTCTCCTTTCTGACTTTCAGAAGTACCTTTGTGAGCAGAGGCAATGGAGGGAAGGCATATACTGTCAGGTTTTTCCAACTGAATGAGAGTGCGTCCACTTTCCAAGCTTGATGGTGAAATGTCCTTGTACAAAATTTTGTCAGTTGATAGTTTTGAGGACTGGCAAACAGGTCTATGTCTGGAAGGCCCCATTTTAAGAGTTATCATTGCAAATACTTGTGGATCCAGTTTCCACTCGTGGGGATCCATGATGTTTCTGCTGAGGTCGTCTGCCAATGTGTTCTTCTTTCCTGGCAGGAATTGAGCTTGTAACTGAACTTGGAAAGCCAGTGCTGTGTTTCACAAGGTCATTGCTTGCCTGCATAGAGGGTAGGAGTGTGTACCCCCTTGTTTGTTTATGTACCACATTACTGTGGTGTTGTCCGTCTTTATTGCAAGTTGTCCTGGATGTAATAGACTCTTGAAGGCTGTCAGAGCATTCTGTACAGCTAGCATCTCTTTTTAATTGATGTGCAGTTTCCTTTGATCTGCAGTCCATATGCCTGCCATGTGTGCCCCCCAGGCGTAGTCTGTTGCATCTGCTGTCATAGTTTGCCTGGCTGGGGGCAAGGTGAAAGGCTGACCCTTGTTGAGTTGACATGCCTGTGACCACCATAGAAACTCCTGTTGTAGGCAGGGAATGAGAGATATCATTGTGTCCAAGCTGTGGCTGTGTTGAGACCATACGCTTTTTAGGTACCACTGTAATTTCCTCATATGCAGCTTTGCAAATGGTATTAGTAGTATGCAAGATGCCATGAAGCCCAAGGCCTGCAGAATTTTTCTTGCAGTTAGTTAGGTCTTTGTTGCCATTGTTTTGAAATATTGAGTCAGTTGTAGATGTTTGTCTGGCGTCAGATAAGCCTTCTGGGCCATTGTATTCAAGCTGGCACCCAGGAATGTCATATTTTGTGAGGGTACTAGTTCTGACTTCTTTTCGTTTACTGTGTACCCCAGGCAACTTAGGAGATGTTTTACAAAAGCCAGATGCTGTAAGAGAATATCCTTGTTTTCTGCTTGTCCAGGTATGGGTATATTTGAATTCCTCTTTGTCTGCAGTATGCAATTACTGGTGCCAGGTATTTTGTGAAGACTCTGGGCGCAGTAGATAAGCCAAAGGGCAGTGCAGAGAATTGGTAATGGGTTGAACCTGCAATGAAACGGAGGCATCTTCTGCAACTTTGTCTGATAGGGACATGCAGGTATGCCTCCTTGAGGTCCAACGTTACTAGCCATTCTTCCTTGCCCAACATGGGAAGAAGCTGCTGTAGTGTTAGCATCTTGAATTTGGGTACTTGTAAGAAGGTGTTTAGAATTGAAAGGTCCAGAATTGGTCTCCAGGCATTGTCCTTTCTGGGCACTAGAAAGAGTCTTGAGTAAAATCCTTGACCTTGCTCTCGAGTAGGTACCAGATGAATGGCTCTCATGTCCATGAGAGCTGTAATTTGTTTTTGTGCCTCTGCCTATTGATTTTGTGGCAGGTTTGGCATTCCTCTTTTCATTGGCAAGGTGTGAAAATGGAATCTGTATCCTCGTGAAATTATGTCTAGGACCCATTTGTCCTTTGTGACAATGTGCCAGTTGTCTGAAAAAAGTGCGAGTTTTCCTCCCAAGGGGGCTGCCAAGAGAGTGTTGCTTGGCCAGATGAGGTGCAAGTCATTGAGTTTGCCTTCTGGTAGATTGTGACCTGTCTTCTCCTCCCTTCTGTGTTGCAGTGCCCCATTGGCGTGGTTTGTACTGGGCTTGTGGTTGTCCTCTGCCTCTTGGACGTCTGTATTTACCCCTCTGTGGTCTGTCAGTAGCTGGAAAGGACCAAATTTTTGTGGGCCAATTTCTGCTGAAGCGAGGGGGCTGTACCTGTAGGAAATCTTTGACTGGCTGCATAGATTTTGCCTTATCCTCCATTTTCTTTAAGAATTCTTCTGCTTTAACTCCAAAAAGAACATCCTGCTGTAAGGGAGCATCTAGAAGCTTTGCTTTAACATGATCAGGCAGAATTTGTTCCTTTAACCAAGCATGCCTACGTATAACAGACCCAGTGACAGCTGCTCTGTAGGAAGCCTCCAAAGAATCAAACCCACATTATAAAGTATGTTTGCCCACCTGTTCAGTTGCATGCAGCAGATCCTGCATTTCTTTCAATTCAGACTGTTGAGGGAGAGTGCTCATTCTTTGTTTTAACTGAGAGATAAAGAATTGCTGATACTTTAGCATGTGAAATTGGCAATTTAGTGCCCTCATAGCTAGAGTGGCTGAGGTGTAAACCTTTTTCTCCCACATGTCTAGTGCTCTGGAGTCCCTTTCAGAGGGTACAGGATTTTTAGCCATAGAAACCTTAGCCCCTCTGGGACCCTGGGAGATAGTCTCTGGATCAGCAACAGGGCTTTTATAAAGAAATTTGTGGGAATCAGGCACTCTTATAGTATCTGTCAGGTTTGGCCGGAGCAGGGGGTAGAGAGTCTGGTTTCAAACTGGATTCCAAGTAAACATCATCCACAATGTCTAAAATTGGTGGGATGGCAAGTGGTCTGTGCTGGGGGAGTAAAAGAAACTCTCTGAGCCTTTTCTTAGAGTCAGAGTAGTCCTGACCTTCCCAGTGAAAATGTTCCCTCATAGTGTGTAAAGTTTCCCCAAAGGAGTAGTCTTCAGGAGGAGAAGCTGAGGGAATGGAATCCTCAGCATCAGAATCTTCATAAGGGGAGAAGGAGTAATCTTGGTCCTCAGAGGAGTCTGAAGAAATGGACACTTGTTCAGAGGATGCATAATCTTCCTCTTGTCTAGGCCTTTTGTCAGGAGGAGGCTGGGAACCCCTGATTAAAGAGATCAAATCTTCAGCCATTTTGAGTATCTAATTCTTAGGCATGGGACCTTGAACAGGGAAATGAAGTGCAGTCCTTTTAGGTTTAACAGGAATCTTCGTCTTAGGATACATTTTAATGGTGAGCGTCGTCGGTCTGAAGACGCCTTCAGAAACCGAAGGTGTTTCTGCAGCACCGACATCTTTTTCAGCTGTGTTGTCGGTTGGGGCTGAACAAGATGGCTGCGTCAGCCTGGTACATTCCACCAAAAATTCCGAAGCAGTCTCGGGTTCCAGATCTGCGGTAGTCAGGGGCTGCATCGGAGCCTCACTGAAGGCCGGAGAACCGGAGACCGGACCAGCCGAGGCCTTGGAATCTGGCTTAGGCCTGGGCTGCCTGTCCTTATCCTAGCGTTTTTTGTGCACGCCGGTAGTCGGTTGCACCAACGGCATAGTGTAGTTAAATTTTCTACCGAAGTAGTGTTGTGCAAAATCAAAGCGTCTTTTTATAGTACGCTTATTAAACCTAGCACAAAAATGACAACTAGTGACGTCGTGGTCTGGGCCTAGGCAAGGTATGCAATAAGAATGAAAATCCTTATGAGGTATTTGCTTCCCACAAGAAATACAATTGTTAATTTTTTCTGACATCGGTCTGAGGCAAGAAAAGTTTCCCCTACGGGGTACTTAGCTTTATAGAAGACTTTGGTCTGAAATTCGAGTTTGAAAATCTCAGGAGTCGGCCGACCGGCACTTGCGAACTGCTTCTGCTTCGGGCACCGCGCAGCAAGAAAGACTGAAGAAAATGGCGTCAGATGCATTATATATACCCCTGGCGCACTGACGTTAGGGAAGAAGTGACAGCAACCGACGCCAGACCAAGACTTTGGAATTCGGGCCGACTGCGGGACCGCCTGACAGCAGGATAACCCAAGTGTGATGACTGCAGCAGGGTAACACGATGAACATCCAGGACTGCAACAGAGAAGACACTCAAACATCTACATTTATGGTAAGTATACACAACTGTACTATGTTCTTCTTGTTTCACTGTTGCAGTCATCACCTGTGGGAGGATTCCCAAAGCTTAGGAGAGGAGTGGAAGGATATGTCAGAGCCCTACGCATGAGTCAGCAAGCCCTGCAGAGGCAAACCCTGCCCTAGACTTAGAAAAAAAGAGGTAGGTGGTAATGCTTTGTAAAGGTATGGACAGAGGTCCAGGTAGCAACCTCCAAGATGTCCCTGGTAGGGACTCTTCTGAGGAAGGCTATGGAAGTGGATGCTGCCCTAGTGGAATGGGTATGAATAGACTTAAGGGGGATTTGTCATGTAGTCTGTAGCAGAAATGGATACAGTGCAATATCCATTTGGAAATGGTTTGCTTGAAAATGGGCTTCCCCTCTGTCCCTGGGGCAAAGCTGACAAGAAACTGGTCTGTTTTTCTGAAGGGCTTAGTGCGGTCCAGGTAGTATCCGAGTTGTCTGTGCACATGTAGTGAGTGCAGAATTCTTTCCCCCTGGTTTTGAGCGTTGGGAAAGAAGGTGGGTAGATGTATGGCCTGGTTGAGGGTCACATCAGATACCATCTTGAGCATAAAGTAGGGGTTAGTCCTCAGGGAGACATTGTCTGCATGGAAAATGATGAAGGGCTTAACATGAGTGCCTGGAGTTCTAAAACCCTTCTGGCTGATGTGACAGCTAGCAGGAAAGCAGTCTTCCAGGAGAGGTATTTCAATTCTGCTGAAGCAGCAGGTTTGAATGGAGGTAAGGTTCATTTTTCCAAAACATAATACAGGTCCCAGGCTGGCGTGAAAGGCCTTCTGGGAGGTCTGATATTAGAAGCCCCTCTGATGAATTGCTTAATCAAAGGATGTGAGAAGAGGGGTAGATCAGAGTCTAAATGAGCTGAAATGGCTGAGGCATAGCTAAGAGAAGGAGAGGCCACTATTGAGTAACTTGGCTAGGTAGTCCAACATAAGAGGGATGGAAGGATGTGAGGTACTGGCCCCTCTGGACTGGCTCCCGCAGCAAAATCTTTTCCATTTTCCCGCGTAAGATTTTCTGGTGCTGGGCCTTCTGGCCTCTTTGATAATGTCTAGGACCTGTTTGCTTAAAAGGGACCCCTTGTTTGCTTTTAAACTTTTAGCCATGCTGAAAGCTTGAGAGTCTGCAAGTCTGGGTGTAGCATTTCCCCTCCCACCTGGGTCAAGAGGTCCGAGATCAGGGGAAGCTGCCTGGGGGACTGTAAAGTCAGGCTACTCATTAAGGGGTACACCAATGGTGTCTGGGCCAATCTGGAGCAATGAGGATGGCCTTAGGTCTCTCCTCCCTTATTCTGATCAGTACCTTGGGAATAAGAGGCAGAGGAGGGAAAGCATATTCAAAGAGGGAGTTCCAGGGGAAGGTCAAGGCATCCACCTTCCATGCTAGGTGGTGATACTCCCTGGTACAGAATTTTTTCACCTGGTGGTTGAGGTGCGAAGCAAAGAGATCCGCCTCGGGAGTCTCCCACTCCTTTGCGTTTTGCAGAAAGATTTTTCTGTGGAGCTGCCATTCGTGTGGGTCCAGTAAGTTTCCGCTTAGGTGGTCTGCCAGGGTGCTGCTGACCCCTGGCAGGCATTTGGCAATTAGGTGTAGACCCATGGAGGCAGCTGTCAGCCAGAGGTCCATGGCTAGCCTGCAGGGAGGGTAAGATTGGGCCCCCCCCCCATTTGGTGATATACCACATTACTATGGTGTTGTCTGTTATGATAAGGAGAACCCCTGGCCTAAGATGGGGTTTGAAAGAGGTCACACCCTTTTGTACTCCCATAATTTCTTTCTAATTGATCTGTAAGGGAAAGGGCTGGGCATCCCAAAGAACTTGGATGCACCTGCCTGCTAGGTGAGCGCCCCAAGCAATGTCTGAGGCATCGGTGGTGATGGTCTGGCTGGTAGGGCAGAGAAGGAAAGGAAGACCCTTGTTCTTGGCACAGGCCCCTGACCACCACAGAAACTTGGCCTTTATACATGGGATCAGAGGGAGAGAGCTCTCTAGAGGCTGAGAGTGCTGACACCAAAGTTTCTTTAGATACCACTGAAGTTTCCTCATGTGAAACCTGGCCAGAGGAATTAGAAGGATGCATGATGCTATGTACCCCAGGGCTTGCAGGAACTTCCTCACAGTGAAGTGACTTCTGGAAATCAGCTTGGTAAAGTACAGAGGCAGAAAGCTCTACTTTTCTAGGGATAGGATGTCCATTTGGGATGCTGTGTCCAGCAGTGCTCCCAAGAAAATGATCTTCCTGGAGGGTATTTGTTTCGATTTCTTTTTGTTGATGGTGAACCCCAGGGAAGTTAGGAGGGTTTTGACAAAGAGAAGGTCCTGGAACAGCTTTTCTTAGCACTCTGCCTGAATGAGGCAGTTGTCCAGATAAGGGTAAATCTATATATTTCTCTGTCTGCAGAATGCTATGGCTGGGGCCAAGCATTTGGTAAATACTCTGGGTGCAGTAGATAAGCCAAAGGGTAGCGCAGAGAACTGAAAGTGTTGTAAGCCTGCTCTGAAGCGCAAGAATTTCCTGCAGGATTCCCCTATGGGGATGTGGAGGTAGGCATCTTTTAGGTCTAGGGTCACTAGCCAGTCATTTTTTGTCAGCATAGGCAGCAGCTGCTGCAAAGTTAACATTTTAAATCTGGGGACCACCAGGAAGGTGTTCAGAATGGATAGATCCAGGATGGGGCGCTAACTGCCCTCTTTTCTGGGAACAAGGTATAGTCTGGAGTAAAATCCTTTGCCTGTTTGATCTGAGGGGACAGGTTCTACTGCCCCCCTGGGATAGGATAGTTTGGACCTGTTTCAATGCCTCTGCCCACTGACTTGGAGGTAAGTCTGGGTACACTCTTGAAATTGGGAGTTCACCAAAAGAGAATTTGTATCCCTGAAAAATGATCTTTAAGACCCATTGATCCTTTGTTACAGAAAGCCAATTTTCTTTGCAGAGGGAAAGCCTTCCTCTTAGCTTTGAGTGAAGGGAGGGCGGGGGGGGGGCATTGGGTGTTTTTTGCCATAGAAGGGTAACTTAGAACTCCCTGCCCTTGGGGCAGAAGTGGTCCACTGTTTGCTTCCCTGCTGGCCCTGGGATAGGGGCCTCAATGGTCTGTCCCTGCGGGGCTTACCTTGGCCCTGTCTGCTAGGTGCAGGGAAGGACCAATGCTTAGAGAGAAAGTTGGGAGGTTGAACTTGAAAGAAATCTTTTACTGTTTGCATAGATTTTGCTTTGTCTTCCATCTTTTTAAGCACCTTTTCTGCTTTTACTCCAAACAAGCGGGCCTTATCCAGGGCTGCATCAATTAGTTTAGACTTGACATGATCAAGGAGAGGTTGTTCCTTCAACATTGCATGTCCCTTAATGACAGATCCTGACACTGCTGCTCTTCTAAAGGCTTCTAAGGCACCATATCCACAGTATAATGAGTGTTTGGCCACTTGACAAGTAGACTGCAGTAAATCTGCTAACTCTTTTGAATTGGCGCAGTCAGGAAAGGTTGAAATCTTTTATTTTAATAGTTCCAAGGTGTGTTGTTGATATTTTAACAGATGGAACTGACAGTCGAGTGCTCTGATAGCTAAGGTTACAGAGGTGTATACTTTTTTACCCCATCTGTCCAGAGCTCTGGAATCCTTGTCAGAAGGAATAGGATTCTTGGCAGAACTAGTCTTAGTTCCTTTGAGTCCCTGTGTAATGACCTCTGGGTCTGCAGCAGGATTTCCGTACAGGTATTTGTGAGAATCCAGTACCCTGTAATACCTGTCAGGTTTACTGGGAGCAGGTGGGAGGGCGCCAGGGGTTAAGTAGGATTCATGGAAAACAATATCCACCACTTCTAAAATAGGGGGGTGGCCCAGGGTCTGTGCTGGTGCAGGTCGAGAAACTCTCTAAGTCTTTCTTAGACTGGGGGAAATCCTGAGATTCCCATTGGAAATGTTCCCTGAGAGTGTGAAGGGTTTCCCCAAAGGAAAGGTCTTCTGGAGGGGAGGCAGAAGGGATGGATTCCTCTGCATATGAATCCTCATAAGCAGTCAGAGGTTGTTGTTCCTCTTCAAAATCTGAATAGTCAGATTTCTTAGAATCCTGTTCTGTCATACTTTCTGAAGAAGGGTGTCTTTTCCTTTTAGAAGTTGTGGCCTGACTACCCCTGCTAAGGGAGATGAGATCTTCTGCCATTTTAAGCATTTGTGCTTGGGTGGGGTGGAGCAGGGGCAAGATGGTGGCTAGAAGCAGATTTTCTAAGAGTGGTCTGGCTTCTAGGCCTAAGAGTATCAGTCGGTCTGAAAGAAACGTTAGTCGGATGAGAAGACATCTTTTTGTTTCGATTCGGTAGTGCGAAAGGCCTCCTTGGAAGCCGGTGCCCACATTGTGGCTCCGGA
The DNA here is from genome assembly GCF_019279795.1 of Protopterus annectens. Taxonomy (NCBI): domain Eukaryota; kingdom Metazoa; phylum Chordata; order Ceratodontiformes; family Protopteridae; genus Protopterus; species Protopterus annectens. The sequence goes on along the minus strand of NC_056726.1, from coordinate 1,728,507,522 downwards.
CCAAAACGAGGCTGAGACAGCCAAAGGCTCGGAAGATGAAGATTTATGCGGAATACCAGACTATGAAAGGGTCTCGGTAGAGATCTGCATAGATATAGAATCAGGCATCAGGGGCTGCGAAAGCACCTAACTGAATTCCGGAGAACTGACGATCTGCTTAGCGGTGGAGTTGTCGGAAGGCTTAGCCTTGTATGGTCTGTCTCTATCTTTATCTCTGCATTTTTTCAGAATGTCCATGGATTGTTGGCTGACAGATGCCATTTCGGAATGCGAAGAAGGAGCACGAAAATACCAGTCTACAATAAGAGCTCTACGGCGAATGGTTCTCATATTAAAGAGGGCACTGAACCGGCAACGGGGGACGTCGTGGTCTGGGCCCAAACAAGTGACGCAGTAAGAATGAAAATCTCGGTGTGGGATCTGCTTTCCACAGGCAAGATAATTGTCAACTTTTTCGGACATTGGTTAGTGCAAGAAAAAAAAAGGGTCCCCGATGGGTTACTTAGCTTTAGATGTTTTCAGCTGAAATTCGAATTCTGGTAGCGACCGACCGGCACTCTTGCGAACTGCTTCTACTATGGGCTCCATGGCATGAAAGACTGATGTAATGACATCAAGTGCCTTGCTTTATAGCACTAAAAACCTGACATCAGACTATAGAGGACAGCTGCCGACACAGAAAAATACTGACTCTGGTATTCGGGCCAGCCAAGGGCTACCACAGCACAGGTGATGACTGCAACAGTGAAACACGAAGATCATCACTTGGAAACAGGAAAAGATGACCAAAAATGTGTTTTAAATATGAGAACTATCAGTTGTATAGTTAACTCAATGCCTATATATACTCACATGTATTTCAATTCACCACCTACTTCCAATGTAAATATTTAAGAGAGACACAACCTCCTTCTGCTGTACACTTTAATCCTCTCCAAAAGCACATACCCAAAACTATGGACACCAGTCCAAAACTGCAGAGAACTTGTCCAAAACACAGAGATGAAGCTGCAACTAGCAGAAACAGAACTTGAGCAAATAGCAATACAGTCTAGCATTGAAACTACTGTACAGTCTCCCCTTTGTAGAACTGTATAAACAACAGAGTTTAATATTAACTCATTACATCGGAGTGATGCCTCCAAGTGCATCTGCAGTTAACTCCTACTGATGCCTGTAGGTGTTAAATAGTGTTTGTTCATATTTGCATCAATAATTCCAAAACCATGCTACGTACAAGGTTTTAAAATATTTCATCTTAAAACTTACACAATGGCAAAATCAACTGCCTTAATATTTGACCTCTGTCTAGTGCAGGTAAAGATATATTAACTGTTGTTTTTATAATATTAATTTACATAGATATAATTTTCACATTTTTCTAAATCTTTCAACAACCAAGTAACACAGGCAAAACGTCTTACCCTCTTCTGAAAGCTCTCAGCTAGATGAATAAAATCTTCTGATACTGCGTGTGTAATTTGAGTGGTTGCTGAGATATTTTAAATTATTTTCAAAATATTACAAATGTAAGAGTTACTGCGTTTATTGTGACTTATAAATGACCTAGAACCTAAAGAATACTATCACTATAAAAATAGTTTGTGCTAAAAAGTTTGTAATTTATACTTCTTTCATAACCCCTGTAGTTCCAGAGATATGAACATTTGTTTTGAAATGTGAGGACATAATTTGATTCTGTCAAAAGGTTTAGGCTCTGCCTACTGGAAGTTGCATGTAAACTTCCTGAGCTCCATTGGAGTGAATGAGTTAAGAAGCCGTACTCCAAGGATGGTGTTTATCAAGGACACAGTTATACAAGCCCCTGTCACAAAACCTTTAAATGTGAAATTAGGTACGTCAATGAATAATACTTGAGACAGGTATCATTAAAAATATATAAATACTTAATTATTTAAAACTGTTACAGACACTTTATTGAAATTTTCTGAAAGTATTAAGTATGGGTCTGTGAAGAGAGAGGGTGTAAGGCTGCCTATGTGTGGAACGGAAGTAGATGCTAAATACAAACACCTTCAAACTGTTTTACATAAATAATAGATTAAAACCCTTCCTTATCTGGAACAAACAAAACGGGTGAAGGTATTACAGCAAGTATGTGCATCTATTTAGGATGCATCATAGTCTTTTAGTGGTAGATCTGCTATGATGTATATGATATCACCTAAGACTGCCTTTTATAATAACTGATACTGAAGTATCGGTTACACTCTGTTTCAATATATTTTTACTTATTTTTGTTAATTACCTATACATGACTGTGATAAGATCTGTAATGATGACTTCCCTTTTCAGAAAATAAAGCTTTGACCGAACATTTCTAACCACAAAAAGAAACATGTCAGTTGGTATAAAGAGCATTACTACTGTTAGTTTAAGCAATTTCTTCTCTCCAGAGTAAAACCAGAAAATAATTAAGAATACAGACCCATATCAGGGTTGCTTTCAAAACTATTAAAATAGCTTGAATTTTTCTTCAATAAAAACAGGTCTGCACCTGAAATGACTCATTATTTGTTAATGATAATCCACCTCCTTTTCTGAAGAGGTTGCCAATTTTAAGAAAGAAATTTACTTGATGTCTTATCAGCTTTCCACACCATTTATCCCTGAATATATCCATCTTTTGGACATCCCACCACAAGAACAGAAACTTAACTAAAGACTCAGAAAAATGATACCGCAAAACACTCAGTCATACAATCAAGGACTCATATTTACTTAAATCACTAGCAAGTTTAATTTCAGCCCACCAATTAATATGCACTACAAACAAACGAGGAACTGAGCAATTAACATCTTAATCAAAGATGGTCACGGCTAAGCAGTTTGACAATATATTAATTGGTATTGTTATTACAGGAAATCCAGTGTACAACAGGAAACCTGGAAACTTCATCCATCTGAATGACAAGAAAGCCAGATAATATGCAGATTAAGAATATATTATCTGTGATTTTGATTAAGCTAATTCTCATCTTTTTATCCTGTCTATAATTCATTAGTGCATTTTTGTACTTCGCTAAAAAGGACATACACAATTGGAAGTTCCAATGTTAATCCTACAGGCAACATATAAATATTACCCAAGTGAGTACTGGCACTGGAGGGATTAGAAGTACTTCTTTCTTTAAATCGTGATTTCAGCATGTTTGCTACTGTTGAAGATTAGTCCACAATGAAAAAGAAAAAGGAACAAACTGCTACATAATTCCTCACCAAGCTAGCTACTGGATCACGGCTAGATTCCCATGGTTAAAATAACCCTGCTTATGTCACCAACGACTTCATGGGCTTAGCAAGGAGGTGGAATTAGCCATTTGCACCTGATTCAACCCTCCCAATGAAAAAAGCCAACAAGGAGTTAACACAGATCCTGAGGCAAGCAGCTCGAGAAGAGTAACAGATGCTCTGAAAATCCAGCCACCAACGTACGCAACCATTCACCAACAACAGAAACAATGAAAGACTCCAGCAATCTGACTGAAAAAGCAATGCCAAAGGAAGCATCTCACCTGCAGCTCCCCACCAAGTCCCCGAAAATTATATTCTGTTCAACAGTCCCACAGTCACCATTTCCAGAACTGAAACAAAAACTTCTGATTAAGGAATAGTACATATTTTACTAATTTAACACAAAACCAATTCTAAACAATGAGACTGAAAGGAAGAAAAAATAAAAAGAAAGCAATTCTATGTACAAATGCATCAGATTGTCACCAAGTCTGTCAGACTACATGACACATTACTGAAAGCATTCAATTAGAGTACTATTCACCAAAAACTGACATGTTTAAGGTGAGATTCCAAAGATCCCACACTCTATTCAAAATGAATTAGATGAATACATTAATGTAACTTAATGACTCTCTGTTAAAAGTTTGAAATACCTTGAAATATCAAGCAATAAAACAAACAGTAGAAAGCATTTCTTTAAAGAGACTAGACGTTTTAAGCAGAATAATTGCTGTTTTATATTAGTAGGTTTTGAAGATTTGCTTGAAAATGAAGAAAGAGCGTCCGTCTTTTATTTCTTTTTCCTCATATCAGACCATGAATTTTTCTCTGATGTTCTTTCCAAGGAAGGAGAGAACCAGTCCATGTCTTCAGTTACAGGTAAAATGCTGTTATCTTTAACATACATAGAGGCTTCTTCCAGATTGTTAAACATTCTTGTTTCATTAGTTAGTTGTATTTTTATTTTAGCGGGAAATAAGACCTGAGATTTTAAACCATTTTGTCTTAAAGCTTTTACTAGTGGCCAACAGTTCTTTCTCTGTTCTACAGTTTTTGAAAAATAATTATTGCCAAATCTGATTAGATTTTGTGTATATTTTATTGGTGCATTCCTCCATGCAGTTTTAAGTTCTTTATTTGTATAAGATAAATATGTTACAGTAATGGACCTCAGATAAGAAGTTGAGGGAAGAATGGGTTTGCCAATAGCTCTATGAGCTCTTTCAACATTATATGAAAACCATTCCTGAAGAGTTAATATTTCAGGGAGCCAAGAGTTTAGAAAGGAGATTAAATCCTCACCTTCTGATTTTTCAGGGAGTCCAAATTGCGCTGCACTTCCTCACTCTCTTCTCCAGGTCATCAATTTTGTTTAAAAGCCAAGTGTTTTGTTTTAGTAAGAAGTCAGTTTGTGTTTCTTCCTCTCTCAGTCTGCTAGTCATTTAGTGCATTTTTCATTTCAGAAATTTTTGTTTGCTGGCCCCATGTGTAAAATGGGAAAAAGGGGTTGAGGATGGATGGATGTTGCTGCAGCATTTCTTTAAAAACCTGTCTGTTTAAGACGGTTTTCTTTTAAGTTTTCCAGATTGTCATGAAATCTATTCATTTTCAGAGAGAGCTCCTGTAAAGTTGAAGTTATTTACTACAGGTCCATTCTCATAGAGATTTCAGTCTGGGAGTGTTTAGAGTTACTCATTTTCAAACCACTTAAACTTAATAAGAAAACTAACCACTTCAGAATCACAACATAAAAAAAAATAGATTTCTGACTATGTAAAAATGTTTCAATTAGTAAATCATTTTCCTGTTTTTTTTAAATAATTCTACTGAGCTCCACAAAAAATGCGGCTTTCACTTGGTCATTTTGGCTTCGACCCTCCAGTATCTTTTGAATCTCTGGAGACCACTGTATCTTAACATTCCTTGAAACTTCTGACACCAGATAACATTGGAGTCTAGTCAAGGGTAACAAATACTTAACTGCCCTGAAAGCGAATGTCATCGAGGCATACAATCACTTCCGTGAATGGCCCAAAGCCCGAGATTCTCTACTTGAGGGACAGACCAGGGAACGCTCCTCAGAGAATTCTTTTTTGGTGGCCGCTGCCACCACAATTGAATCCATGCCCAAACCTTTACCTCAATGCAGTTGTTCTTTAAAAGGAGCAAGAGTTTGTCAGGAATAGGCTCCACCATGTTGGGTTCCTTCCACATCTTCTGAGACACTAAGTCTATTAGTACATCCAGAGTGAAAACCACCCAAGGCACAGATGGGCCCATGCCAAAGGCCCCCAAAAATACTGACTCTTCCAGAGAACGGGCTTTATTGGTCCAGCCCCCACAATGGCAAAGAAGTTCCAAGAAACTGCCAAAATATGTGTCATCCCACAGAGACTTGGGGGACCTCTCTTCTTCTGCGAGGTCAGCATACTCTGTGAGAGACTTCTCTAGGGAGTCAAGGTGCTCCTCTTACACTGCTTTTTACATGTGACCTACAGATCCAGCAACACCAGAGGAGAGGGGGATGAGGCAGGAGGTCCACAGTGACAGTGGATCAGAGACCAACCGGCATTGGCTGTCCAGAAGCAGACTGATGACTAGTCACAGATCCACATGAGAAAGGGAATGGAACACCAACTGGGAACACTCAATCCATCTTCTTAGAGGAGAACATCCTCTACATGACGTCAAACGCAGAAGGCAGCGCTGACCTCCTGGAACTGATGGTACCATTACCCGAGGACACTAGAGACAAGACTGAGTCTGGGGAGCTACACCTCGCTCCAACATCAAGCAGACAGCCAAGATGTCAAATGATGATTCTTTGAGCAGGAAGGACAAACCCAAAGATGGGAATGTCGACACTGATCTGGAAAGATCAGCCTTGATGCCACAGCCGTGAAGTAGCTGGAGTTGAAAAGAACAAGGAAGGAGTCACAGTACAGTACAGCCAAACTGTCGGATCTGACACCAAGACTGGGAATGCAGATGGGCCAGATATCAGAGTCAAGGGACTGAGGGAGGAAAGCAGGAAGATGGAGACAAAGTTCCGGGAACAGGTCTTGGACCCAAAGAGATAAGACCTAAGGCATCTACGTCTTCAAAAAAGGAACACATCAGCTGCTCCAAGTCTGAAGCTTTGAAACTACCCAACAACCTCAATGACCAGGCAGATGAAGGCAACAAAATGGGCTTGGCAGTTCACTTAAATGACAAGGAACCCATCTGCAAAATCAGAGTCAGGAAAACCCAGAACCGGGGAAGGGAGGGGGAGGACTCCAGCGACAGCTCTGGCAGCATGGATAGGGAGAAGCTACCAGACCCAAAGGTGCCCCTTTGAACAAGAAGGGGCTAGGAAGACTGAAAGCCAGAAAAAGAATCTTGCTTGTAATCAGCACAGAGGGTAACTTGCTCTGAGGGGGTCAGAGCCAACACGGGTGCTAAGGCAGCCGGAGCACCCAAAAGTCATGGGACCTTTGGGTCCCGGTCTGAAGGAGGAGGACCAGGAACAGAAACTGATGAGGACCTCTTCCAATCCCTCTTGGAGGTCTGTGAGTCCCTAAGTGGGCAGTGCTTATCAGATCCAACTCTCAGAGCCGAATAAGCAGAAGAGGGGGGGACCAGAAGAAAGTAGGCCCTTAAGGACAACTTCACCCACAACTCATTAACTACCTTGGACCCACACCCCTCACAAACAGAACAGGAAGAGTCCACGTGGGCAGCCCTCAAACAATAAATACCACTTATGTGGATCTCGGAAAAGTAACTTGTGTCTGCAGGCAATACATTTTTTAAACTCTTTATCCATTATGAAACACTACCACCAGAGTAACCTCACTACAAACAGCTGAAGAAAAGTAAGAAGAAATAACACTTATACTATTCTATGACTAAATCCTAAGAAAAGGGAAGAAAAATACAAGAAAAAGGGTAAAAATGCCCAATATAATGTTACACACACACACACACACACACACACACACACACACACACACACACACACACACACACACACACACACACACACACACACACACACACACACACACACACACACAAACACACACACACACACACACACACACACACACACACACACACACACACACACACACACACACACACACAGTCTTAATCTAACAATAGTAAAGGTATACAACTACAGAACTAAGGTAAGGGAATAACACTGAATGCAGAGCTGGATCGAGCTGCTAACAGGAATGACAGCAAACTAGAGCTGTGGGTCAGTTGAGGGCCAGAGGATTATAAGTAAGGGAGGCAGAGCCTCGCAAGTTGGAAGTCTGAAGGATTTGGCCAGTGTCAGATCCGATAACCCACAGGTTTAAGCCAGATGGAGAAGACAACACTGGATCCCTAGTTCCACAGTCATACTTAATGACTGATGAACATTTTAAGAATCATGTTCAGGTATGATGGTAAAGCACAGCACAGGAGGGAAAACTTATTTAGTAAGGTATATTTGTTACTTAGCTTTTTCCTGCTGCCCTGCGTTGTGATGTTAGGCTGCACCACAAAGTGCAGCAGCTGTTTGCCTAAACATGGTATCAGGGATGAAATGAGTACAGAAGCACTTAGCATACCTTTGTGTACCAAGTGCTCCAGCACCAAATTCTTAAAAGAACAGGGGTACTTTGTACACTGCCTTTAAGTTCTGTGGGTCCATGGCTATGAATCATAATCTCGAACAGTGGTGTACTAAATATAGCGTACATAGTACACCTCCTACCAATGGTTAATGAATACTAGGCCCATGACAGAGGGAAGAGTGAAGCAATCTGGGAGAATGTCAGAGAGCACTATTGTTCCTCAAGAGAGGTCATCTGAAGCGCTGTGGGCAGTCAGAGAGGATGTCCCCTAGGGTCCACCCATAGAAGATGCACCAAGCATGCCCCCTGGGAGAAGGCCCAGTGGAAGCACCAGAACTTGTTGTACAGATTATATTTTTCAACTTGCCTGGGAATGCTTGATTATCCTACAGGATGAAGGAGGGACAGCTGTAAAGAAAATAAATCTAGTTGTCCTGTGCAGTTTGCTAGCACTGTGCCCACCAGTAGAACAATGGATTTTGAAAACCAATGCATGGAGAACAATACATGATAAATAAAAAGCCATGCATAGAAACTGATAAACCTGACATCTTGCAGTTGGACCCCTGTGACTGAATAAGCACATCTCTCCCAAATTGCACAGCTCAAGAAAGAAAAAGACAAACATAAGACAAACAAAAAAAAGACAGACATGCTTCGTCTAGAAAAGCCGATTCAGGATTAAATGTGCGTTTTTCTTTTAATAACTGAGTAAGGGGTACATGGCCAGCCAGGAAGCATCTGATTGCAGCAAAAAAGTACATAAATAAAATAATCACTTCTAAGTGAGGCAAAAATTCCATGTGTACATGGTCAAAGAAAATAAATTTGGTATGAGTTGCTCTTCGTGTCACTACTACTGAACATACCCAACAAGTTCACAAGGATTTTCTGCATTCTGGGAATATTAATTACTTTAACTGATGTGCTTTTACAGAAATCCCCACTTTCAGTAACTGACCATCTCTTTAAGCAAGCAATAAGGATGGGTGCTTTCCTGCTTGTTCAGACAACAGACATGGTGAAAAAAATATTTAACTGGTATGCCCACTGAACGCATCGCCTTTTTCAAGGGCAACCTGCTCAATCAGACAGTAGGTAACTGTGGGCTATGGAAATGAATCACAGGACTGCTGCAGGGTCTAAATCTAGCAGCACATTGTCTTAAAAATTTGCAACAAATTGCCAGCAAGCTGTCAAGCCAACAGAACAGTCAGCTCTGGTGATGTCTGAGGCTGTGCATGGCTTAAAAAGAAGCATACATTGTTCTAAATACCTATTACGTACCTTCCAGTTCTGAAGAAACCACAAGCATAAATCTGGAAAGGTACTCCCTTAAATAAGTATTGTTGTTTGAACCAGTACAGTATGAGGTAAGCAAATCTAATGGTCCACATCATCTTGATCTCCAAGTCTACTAAGACCCAAGACAATTATGAAAAGGCCTTATGTTCACCCTGAACAGTTTAGCTGTGAATGTCCTAGGAGTTGAAACTGCAGATGCTAGAAGACTTTGTGGGATTGCATATGAATCTAGAACAGATGGCTTAAATAATCTTGGCGAATGCAGTTTTGCCAAATAAAAGTACACTTGACACCCGTTTCTTTGGTACAGATGTAGAGCATTCACTACTGAATAATTTGTATATCACTACATTGTTGCTTACAATAATATTATTTTGGAATGATCATTTACTTCTGACAGCTTTTAAGGCAGAGCACCACATTAGTCATGCTGGTCTTTTTCCATTTAAAGTAACCATCTTTTCAATCCAGGATAAACTGGACTGCAGACGTGGTCCTGGACTGATTTGCATTACAAAGAGAATTTATCAGTTGGGTACCAACAGGCAAAATATCAGACGCATCACATGTTTAATCCAAGCTTTACAATCTGAATGAAAGATCTAATCCAAAGTTTGTAAATATTTTTTTACTTAATTTTTCATTTGATGACTAATTTAAAGTTGTAGACCTATTTAAAAAAAAAAAAAAAAAAAAACTATACTGTCTACTGCTGCTTTAAGTAATTAATTGCACTGCATTACATTGTATCTGATAGTTCTAGGGCTGTTGTAGCTAGTTTGTGCGGTCTTCTTACACTTGGGTTTCAAACCAGCCACTCTACATTAAGAAGGTCTTTTCTGCACTCTTATTCTGACCTGAGTTGGATACTGCTGGTTGAAGGCTTATTGTGTGCTTTCCTGATTGTTAGTTAGGTTAAAACCCGTTTCTCTTTGCTCATTTCTAAACCTTGCATTTGTGCTAAACTGCTCTCCATGCAGCAGCAGCTACAGTGTCCTGTATAGATCCAAATGCCTTGAAACTGAAATTCCCCTATAATAAATATTACTATCACTAACACTATACCCAGACTCTTGCTGCTCTAGGAGCAAATAAGTTGCACGCCGACCAGCATCACTTTGTGCAGTCACTTTTGATTACACACTCCACTCTCATTCGCTGTGCCATCAGCACAATCCAGTCTAATTTAACCCAATCCCTTCCCTGACTAAAACCACAGTAAGGATCATGGATGGGCAATTTCCTAACATCTCTGTGGCCAGCCTGGTGAACACAGGCATACTAAGATAATGTAGCAATTGTTTTATGTGTACAGGCAACCACTTAATCTTGAAACTAAAAAATACTACATCTGAGAGATGTAGTTACACTATGAAAATTAAGGCAGGGCTCCCACACACAGACATACCAAATATCAAACAGGTTGTCAGCACACACACATACCTCCAACACCAAATACGGATCTGACACAAACCCACATATGCAGAGGTGCTCACTAGTAGCTTACCAAAAACTCAGAGGCCTCCCAAACTCTGCCTCCAAAAACCTCACATACACACAACAAAGTCAACAACTACAACACATAAAAATACATACAACAGTGTCTCAGAAAACAAGCCCATAAGGCAAAACACCACAAAACATTACATACTGATTATAGGAGACTCCATATTGAGACTCATGGATGCTCCGCTCACCAAGTTGGATAAGGAAAGGGTTACGGTTAGGTGCCTTTCAGGTACCAGGATCCAAAAGATCACGCAAACACTCAGGTCACTCGGCCACAATTGGCTTAACTTTTGGTGTCAGTCCAAGAGAATCCAAAATTTCTCAGCCTTGAAGGACATGATTGACAGGCTACACTGCTTTGCTAGAAATGGTCTGCACCTGTCTAGGCTTTCAGATATTGACAAAGGCACTAGACACCCCTATAGTGCCTTTTTTAGGCAGTGTCAAAGTAACCAGCCTCCCAGAATAACTAAATCTTCTCTTAATAAGCTCAAGGTACTGCTGCTAAATGCTAGGAGTCTTAACAAGAAACTGCACTTCCTAGGCAGACACACACTTCTCACCCTGGAAAATGCTGACGTTTGTGCAGTCACTGAGATGTGGTTCAAACCTATGGAAAGCACCCTGGCCATGCAAGGCTACAACATCTTACAAGACATTCAGCCTACCATCTGAGCAAGAAAGAACAAAAGTAGGAGGTGTATCCATCCTCATAAAGGACAAGTAAACCTCAAGACTGGTCAAACAGTACAGTTCTTGAACTATAAATGTCTAACTAACTAGAGTCCCTATCCACATCATCACCACCTATAGGTCCCCCACCATGAACCAAGACAGCCATACCAAATACCTAAACCTACTAGAATCACCATACAGCCCAATACTTTACTCATGGGTGATTTCAATTATTCTACCATTGACTGGGGAGCACACACGACTACTAACATGCAGACTGAGAAGTTCTTGGACTTTGCAAATGCTCTGGGACAGCTGGTCAGCACACCCACTAGGGGCTCTAAATATTCTAGACATAGCACATACCAATATGGGGAAGTACTGCACCTCCTGAAGAGTAACATCTTCATTGTTAAGTTTGGACCACAAATTGGTCTCCTTTTAAATGAATATAAGACTAGATACCCCACCCAACTCAAAACAAATGCTAATTTTTTTCCAAGACAAATTAACTCTCATTAAGCAACACCATCAGAAATTTCAAAGCTCCCCAAGCCCAAAAAGCACAAAATCATATGCAGATATGTACACCAATGCCCTGTACAGCCAGTTAAGCAGCTGTACAGAATCAGCAGTAGTACCAGAATGAATTAAACTCAGTTTTTGCCAGAAATACAAGCCACCCTTGGTGTATCTCTGGTATAAAATAGGCTATACAACAAAAGAAAGAAACTAATATCCACAAATAAATGCCAGCAGGCTCAGCATAATTAGAAATCCCTCACTAACCTAAACAAAACAAATCAGACACCTAAGTCAAGATCTCAGAAGCAAATATGAAGCAAAAAATATCCACAGGGTGTATTGGATAATCACCAAGTATTTTAACTATTTCCGAAACCTTAAGGGGAATACCCAGCTACACAAAGAGCTGGAATAAGATGGCACCACCTATACTCACATGACAGAAGCAACCAACCTGCTAGCTGACAGATTTGGATCAAATTTCACCAGCTGTTCCCCAAAGTATACTTACCACCATTCCTCAACCCACTATTTCAAGACAGCAGGTTATCTCTGCACTCTTTAAGGCGGCTTCTGTGGGCCCAGACAACATCCCAGATTGCCCTTTAAATAACTTAAAACATGACCTAGCAGACCTGCTTACATCCCTACTTAACCACAGCTTCCAGACAGGCTATGTTCCAGCAAAATGAAAGACAGCAACAGTCATCCTTCTGCACAAAGGCGGTCCTTCAAATGACCCAGGGAACTGCAGGTCCCTACGCATAAAGTACAGTTGTGTACCTACCATAAATGTAGATGTTCGAGTGTATTCACTGTTGCAGTCATTACACTTGGGTTATCCTGCTGGTAGGCTACCCGCAGTCGGCCGGAATTCCCAAGTCCTGGTCCGGTGTCGGTTGCTGTCGCCTCTTCCTTGACGTCAGTGCGCCAGGGGTGTATAAGATGCAGCCGACGCCATTTTCTTCAGTTTTTCTTGCCCCAGATGTCAAGTGCCCCCAAGAAGGTAGACAATACATATTGCTTAAAAAAAACATACACTAAAATAAATAATAACTTAATCTACAAGCAAATACACCACATACGTTGTATAGGATAGAGAAGTATAGACAAGTCCCAATAAAGAAAGGGGGATGGTGGGTGGGTAACCTGGACTGCAACAGTGAATACACTCAAACATCTACATTTATGGTAGGTACACAACTGTATTATGTTCATCGTGTTTCGCTGTTGCAGTCATTACACCTGGGTTGAATCCCAAAGCTGAGGTTGGGTGGCTGGGTCTAAACAGGATTAGGAGTGGCTATGAGGCCCTGCAGAACTGCAGTGGCAAAGCCTGCTCTGGATTTAGAGTAAAGAGGTAAGTGATAGTGCTTGGTAAAAGTGTGCACTGAACTCCAAGTTGCAGCATCCAAAATTTCCTTGGTTGGTACTTCTCTGAGAAAGGCTGCTGATGTGGCTGCTGCCCTGGTAGAATGTGGCCTAATATTCTTAGGCACTGATTTGCCATGCTGTGCATAGCAGAAACTAATGCAGTGTCCTATCCATTTTGAAATAGTCTGCTTTGAAATAGCCTTTCCCTGTGATCCTGCAGCATATGCCACAAAAAGTTGCTCAGTTTTTCTGAAAGCTTTTGTTTTGTCCAAGTAGAAGCGTAGCTGCCTGTGTATGTCCAAAGAGTGCAGAAGTCTATCCCTTTTATTCTGTGGGTTTGGATAAAAAGTACGCAAATGAATGGTTTGGTTAAGAGCCACACGACAAAACCAACTCAAACAACTTGAAATGTAATGTTTATAGCTTTTGTTTTATTTTATAATAAAACTTCTTCAGATCAAGTGAACTAAATACACATTATTTAAATACAATTTTTAAAAACTCATATGACAAACCCTTTTTTAAATCATGTGACCAACTTTAAAATCATGTGACAACCGGGCCCCCTGAACAGATCCTAATTTAAGGCAACATGATCAATAAACTGAAAATTGAAAATAAATGAACAAAGGCTGAATACAAAAAAACAGTAACGTTCTTAACACACACAATTAAATGTTTTACAAAAAAAAAAAACATTGAGTAATGGAATGCTGACACTGAATTACATCCATCTAAAAGAAATGGTAACAATATCATCTTTCTAAAACTCTTAATTTTAAAAGACAGCTAATAGAAATCTGGTCATTAATCCCTAGCCAACTTGCGTTAAAAGTGAGTTGCCAACATACCTCCCTGGACTACATGAAAAGAGACATGGAGGAGCTGTCCGATCTTGTAGCCCAGGCAGGTATGACCCTAGCCCTGAGTAGCATCCCCCCCATCACCCAGAATGATACCACAGTACAAGGACAAAATGACTGACTTCAACAACTGGCTAAGCTTCTGGTGTCATTCTAAGGGGATCCAGTATCTGTCTGCCTGGGATGACAATCGACAAACCACGATGCCTTGCCAGAGATGGCCTGCACCTGTCGCCCTTGGGATTCCAGATACTGTCTAAGGCTCTTGCCACCCCTATAGTGCCTTTTTTAGGAAAGGTTCAAATGACAAATTCACCACCTTAACAGGTACGAGCAAGCAAAATCTGAGGGTAATACTATTCAATGCTAGAAGTCTAAACCTCAAAATGCACTCACTCGAGGCGCTCCTTAAAATGGAGAACATCGACATCTGTGCAGTGACAGAGACCTGGTTCAAGGCTCCAGAGAGCATCCCTGCATTACCAAGCTATAATTCATACCACGCCTTTCGGCCACCTAACCTGGACCGAAACACTAAAGGTGGAGGTGTGTCCATATTCATTAAGGATATCCACACCTCCACGCTAGTTGCTCAGCATAATGCAACAGAGATTATCCAAATGCAACTTACTCTGGGCAAGACCGCAATCCAAATTGTAGCTTGCTATAGATCCCCCACCATGCCCCAGGATTCCCCTCATTTCTTGATACACTGGAAAATATTAGGGTACAACCTGTCACCCTAATAATGGGTGATTTCAACTACCCTACCATTAACTGGGAAATCTACTCATGTACCAACTCTTGTGCTCAATGTTTTCTGGACTTCATAAATTACAACGCCTTGGATCAACTTATCCACACCAACACGAGGGGCAGCAATATCCTAGACCTGGTCATTATGAACATGGGCAACTGGCGTTCCACACCAGAGGTCAACTCCTCGTTGGTCAGATCCGACTACAAGCTAATCTCCCTAAACATCCACATCCCACCCCCACCCCCCCCCATTAGGGAAAACTACATAAAAAAATTCTCCAAAGCCAACTTCACGCTTCTTAAGACAGAAGTGGCAAACTGCACGACACCCATGCTGACTGACAATAGAGGTACGACTGCTGAATCCTACAAAAATGCACATTATAAGCACTTACACGAGTGCATGGATTGTGCAATCCCTAACAGAATCAAGATGCTATCCTCCAAAAAAGGAAGCCAATCTGGTGGTCCCCTACCATAAACAAACTCTACAACAGAAGAAAGAGACTGCTGCAAAATACAGTAAAATCCCATGATTGGAGGAACTCCCTGGTCAGCCTCAGTAAGAAGCTGAGATCCCTCATAAAATCCTCCAAAACAAGTTATGAAAACAAAATTGCCACTGATTCTAAAGACAACCACAAAGCATTCTATAGCTATGTCAAGAATCTCAATGGCAACACTCAGATCTGCTCTGAGTTACAGAACAATGGCACTAAATAGGCAGATCCAACTGATATTGCCAACATCCCGGCAGATCGGTTCAGTGCTAACTTTACCCCCCTCTCATCCCCTAAAGGGCCCATCTTTATACCTGAAGAATGCAAAGTTCCTGTAATCACTGCTGCATAGGTAAAAAAAACACACTCTCCAAAGCCAAGAACACAGCATCCATGGGACCTGGCAACATCCCAGGCTGCGTTCTACACAAAGTACAGAAGGAACTGGCACCCCACCTAAGTACCATGTTCAATCATAGCCTCACCTCAGGCTTTGTGCCCAATGAATGGCACACAGCGACGGTTATCCCACTCCACTAAGGGAGAGCCACCACGACCCTGGGAACTAATGCCCCATTAGCCTGACGAGCCTGGTCTGCAAGGCTATGGAACGTATCATCATGGAACTTATAAACAATGACACTGGTAATCTCCAAACTCTGGACCCCACCCACTTCGGGTTTGTAAAAGGCAGATCATGTCTCCTAAACCTGACAGACTTCTTTGCAGCGGTCACCAAAGCCATAGATGAGGGTAAGGTGGTTCACACAGCCTATCTAGATCTTGCCAAGGCTTTCGACACCATCCCCCACTCTGGAATTATAGATAAACTCACTAAACTAGGTATAAATCCCTATGTCACAAGATGGGTTGCCAACTGGCTCATTGACAGAACCCACACTGTGAAATTAGCAGACTCCAAATCCAACTTCAGACCAGTGACAAGTGGAGTACCACAGGGTTCAGTCCTGGGTCCTCTCCTGTTTGGTATCTACTTCTCTGAAGTACAGGCTAACACAGAAGGTCTTTGGCTAATGAAGTTCACAGAGAACTGCAAACTAGGAGCCATAATCAAAACTCCTAACGATGTGGACATCCTACAAAAGGGCCTCACTGAGATAGATACCTGGTGTCAAAGCCATGGCCTCAAGCTCAATGCCAAAAAGTGCACTGTCATCCCTTTTGGTAAAAACTCTGTACCCATGAACTACCATATAGGCGGTAGTTTACTTAACACCGAAAGTGTGATAAGAGACCTTGGGACACATGTGGACAGGAGTCTCTCCTTTGATAATCACATCACCACAGTAGTCAGGAAATCCTTTGATGTGGCACACCTCATCACAAAAGGTTTCTCATCCAGGAAAAAAAGAGGTCATTGTTCCCCTCTACTCGTCACTCATTAGACCCATTATAGAGTACAACGCCCCTTTTGGTATGTACACCTCACAAGACATCTACAACAACTGGAAAGGCCACCGAAATACCTCACAAAGAGGATTACCGGCCTCAAACAGATGCCCTGTGCAGACAGTCTAAAAAAACTCCAGCTTTACTCTACCGCATATCACCTACTCAAAGGTGATCTCTGCCTAACATACAAAGCTATCTCAAACCCACAGCTGTTGGACATGCTCCACTTAAAGAAATCCCAATCCCTCCGAGCTACACTCTCTATGGACCTAAACCTTGTCACCACAATAAACAGAACATGCTGGAGGGATAGATTCCTGTCCCAGAGACTTCCCATACTTTGGAACAAACTACCTATCTATAGCAAACAAAGCTCCTCATTAGCACTCCAAGAAAAATCTTGATGATTGGATGGGAGACAGGAAATTCACCCCAGGGATCACTTTTGTGGCTCTGCTCGACAGGGGCACAGGAAAATAATGTTCTTGGGTGGCGAAAGCCAGGGTACCTTTTGGCTAGGGTTATATAGGACCTAGGGCCAATAGTCTAGTACCTACCTATGAACCATACTGCATCCCTGACCCCTCTGATATTGACAAGCAATCTTATCCAGACCTCCCAAGACACCAACATGAAGACAAGCATATACTGAAGATTGTGTTATGACTACTTAGTTTATTTTCTTTCGCATACAGATTTCTCAAACACTGAACAATGCTGAGGCTAGATCACTGTATTTGGTACTTCTGTATGTGGTAATTCTGTTTTATCTTCCTTGCAGTTTCCACAATACTCAAATACAAAAATGTTTTTACTATCTCTGTGTCAAGTTGAGTCAGAGAAGGTGGCAGTAGGCGAAAAAGGTGTACACAAAGTCGGACTCCAGATGTAATTTAAAAAAAATCATGAAATTTTATAGCTGAACTGTTTTAAGATAAATGAACTGGCAACCTTCTACTTTCAAAGTTGGAATGCTGTGCTGTTGAAATGACAAATGGCCTTGGTATCTGCCTAGTAATAAAGCTTTATGCCCCACTAAAGCATTTAACTAAAATGTGGTAACAACAGAAAGAAGAACCAGATCTGAAATCCTCTACCCTCTGCAAGAGAAGACAGAGTTACTGGCTAACTGGCTACTGCCTATGAAGATCTAGTTCAAGTCACATACTGACTTGACCTGAGATAGCCCAATAATTTCCTTAATGCAGGAAAGGTAGCTCGTTAGACAGACTTACTGCAACATTTTCATTCAGTACTTGGCTCTAAGGAAAGTCACAAAAAAGTCAGGCAAATCTAATTGCAATAAACAATCTAGAAAAATGCTAGGTGAATGTAGCACTAGTGTCAGAGTTCATTAACCAGCAGTTATCATCCAGAACTAGTTTGTGGCAGCGAGTGATGAAAAGTATACAGTAGATTTTAAAGCTACTGTGATAACTTACTTCAGTTAAGAAGAATCTGTCTGATCTTAATTAGATTACAATTGCACTAATGTATAAGAAAGCTACCTTTTACTTCACGACAGAACATCTGCTACAGGAAAGACTGCACCACCTACGTTTGAAGTAATCCTAGATGAAAATACTTGTCAAGTACTTGAAATCTGGCAAGAGTCAAGACTTCATATAACTTTCACAAATATGCAATAATGGCAA
The DNA here is from genome assembly GCF_019279795.1 of Protopterus annectens. Lineage (NCBI taxonomy): Eukaryota > Metazoa > Chordata > Ceratodontiformes > Protopteridae > Protopterus > Protopterus annectens. The sequence goes on along the minus strand of NC_056726.1, from coordinate 1,728,489,079 downwards.
AGTCTTAAGTATTTTAATCTCACTAAAAGACAATATGGAGAAGAATTTTAAAATCTGTTGCACTGTGTAATGTATAATACAATATTTCATGTAAAAAATCTACTGATCTTTTCAATTTTTTTGCCATACTTTATCCAAGTTTCTATTTTATAAGATTATACAATACTCCATTACTCTCCTAACATCAGTAATCCATTTTCTATTGATGTAGTTCTGAAAAAAAGCTGACCCTATACCATTTTAGTGAGCATTCATCCATGTGCACTTATTAGCAGATTCATTGTTATACTTTTATGATACTTCATCCAGGGATTTCGAAGATATAAATATTTATTAACATACAAGTTCTAAAAGAAGTTACAGCTCTGTGTAAAAAGAGAGAACAGAGGTCACTCACCTTTGTCTCTTCACTGTCAGGATCTTCCAGCCAGGCATATGGATCTGGCACTTCAGTACCATGGTAGATGTCAACCTTTATAACAAAAATAAATAAATAAAACAAATTCTGTGTTTTACAACATATAAAGGCATGAGATTTCACTGCAGGCAAATGTCAATATCAGACAGCTGAAATGCAGCAGTAGGAGGCAAATATATGAAGTGCTGTAATCCATACAGTTTCTACATAAACAATGCATCATGCAACATGTTACATAAAAGTTTATGCAACCCTCACATTTCAGCATAATACAAACTTGAAAGTATACTTTACTGAACACTGTGCCAAATAATCAGTGTAACACAAAACTATTCCTGATACGGTCTAAAGATCTTCGTTCAATGAAATATACAAAACTGCTTGGATGTGCCTAGCACTAGCAAGATGAAATGTAATCTTGCAGTGAAAAAGGAAAGCAATAGATAGCTTACAGGAAGTAGAGACCCTCCATTTAATATGTGAAGCCTCAATTCCTTATACAAACTTCTACCACTGATTTTGAGAGAATAAACCAATATACACAATTTCTATGTAAATTATCTGATCTATTGCCCATGTACTGCTTACTACTCAAGGGTTGCTCCACTAGTGCAAAGAAGCAAAGGAATCCACCAATAGTCTACAGAAACAGTGATGTCTGTACAAAAATAAGAACACGGCAAATCAGGCAATGCAATTTTATCTTAAGTTGCATACATACAAAATGCAGCAAATCTGTAACATACTAGGGAAAACAGTGGACCCTATAAAATTCTAAAATCTGCATAAATGCCGCTAAACTTCCACAGAACACTCAAGCTGTGTTTTCCATCTGCAGCAATAACAATATATGACTGTATTTATATTGTTACCTCAATGACCCACTTGGAGAACAAAATAACTCCTTACTCTTGCAAAGGTTACTGTATACAAACATAAAACTAGAGACCCTGAAGGAAGAGTGCGACTACTTGGCCCAGACAACCTGCTCATCTCCCCATTTATTTATTCACTTTTTTTTAACCAGGTTAGTATACTAGGTATGACTCATTTTCAGGGGAAACCCAAGCTGGTACTCATAATGAATGAGGATAATACGGCCAGAAGACTGGGAGAGATTCTCCTTCTTTTTCTTTTTCCTGAGAGACTAATGGAGATTTAATATGGCAGAGAAAGGAGGTGTGCAACAGGAAAACATTGCTACTTTAAAAGAAACGGATGTCTTGTCACAGTCAGAAATACTACCTTGTGAGATGCTAATAAATGTAATTATTGGTCACTACTTTGGCACATGGTGGTTTGTCCAAAGAGGCACTTCTTGAGTCAGCTGCAGCCCCATATGCCAGACAATGTCTCAGAGAAATCATTGACAGTAACTAGTGCCAGAGCCATAGATTAAAAGTCAATAAAAATGAATAATGGTACCCTATGGAAAAAACAGCCACCCCTGGAAATTACCACACTGATAATACATCCCTAAACATAGACCCACTGGTCAAAGATCTGGGAATGCAAGCTAACAGTAACTAGTCCTTTGACCACCATGTGTTTACTGTGGTGATAAAATCATTCTATGTTCCACAAGTTATAAGTAAAGACATGGCATCCAGGTCCAAGAATGTCATTGTTCCACTGTACTCGGCTCTCATCAGACCACTCAGAGTACAATGCACTGTACACTTTGGCATGTACCTGACCAGGCACTTGCAACAGCTTGAGACCACAGAGGTTCCTCACATAAAGAATAAGGGGTGTAAACAAGTCCTTTTCAGACGGTCTCAAAGCACTTTCCTTGTACTCAAGTCTTCTACAGACCGCTGAGTTGCAATCTAAGCCTAGCATACAAAGCATCCTCTGATCTCACGCTGATAGATTTGTTGCACACCGCAAAACAAAGAGCATCAGAAATACCCACTCTAAGGACCTAAACCTCATATGTGATATAAAAAGGACACCTTGAAGGAAAAGATTATATGCCTCCAAGATTACACCTTCTGAAAAATAGGCTTCCCATCCATTTGAAGTAATCCTCATCCCTAACGCCATTCAATCATAACTTGGACTGATGGATGGGAAATAACAAATGTAGCCCTACATGGTACTTATGTCAGTAATGGACAGGGGCAGCCTGTGAAAACTTGATGGGTACAAGCTTTAGGCTTGCTTTACCCACCACTTTAGGCGTCCCTCAGGGCTCCATCTTAGGTCCTCTTTTATTTTCCATCTTTATTAATGACTTGCATCTTGCCACCACCCTAACTACTTGTTTTCAGTATGCTGATGACACCACCATCATTTGCTCTGCCACAAACCAAGCTGACCTTCACTACCTTACCCAAAAGACATTCACTACTATTGAGCAATGGTTCTCCAACCACTGTCTTCTCTTAAACCCTAAGAAAACTAAACTTCTCCTCTTCTTACCCACACACCTGTCTCCCTCTATTAATTTCACAATTACTTCTAACAATGGCACCCTTATCTCTCCTGACCAAACAACCAAACTATTGGGTATTACTATTGACAACCTACTAAAATTTGATTTTCACATCAACTCCATCATAAAAGCGACTAATAGAAAGTTAGGTTCTCTCTACAGAATCAGAACTTTCCTAACACCCGAAGCAAGAACTACCATAGCAAGAACACATCTTATCTCCACTTTACTATATGCTTCCCCCATTTATACTAATCTATCTAAGCATAACATTAATAAGCTCACAACAGCCTACAACAACATTGCCAGATTTGCCACTGCCTCTCCATATAAAACACATCACTGTCTGAACCTCTCTAACCTAGGATGGCTGGAATTACCCCACCTAATTCAGTACGATCAGCTTACAATTGCCCACAAAGCCCTTTACCACCCTGAAAATATACCCATGCTCTCCACCCTTATAAAACCCTACAACAACTTAAAAGCCCTACGCTCTTCTAATAAAATACTGATTCAAACTTATCTTTCAAAGAATACAGCAGGTGACTCCATATTTTCCAACTCAGTTGGTAAAATCTGGAATCAACTTCCTCCAGACCTTATAGCCCAGACTTCCATTACACTATATAAGACCAAACTGAAACTCTTTCTTACTAAACACTGGCTTTGCTCTTGTATCAATCCTAGTTGATCTAGCTCCTCTTCGACCTCCTATTCTCCTCCTATATCCCTTATACTTTCTCCCAAATCTATTTCTTCAATTTATTTTTTCCTTTCGACTTGAGATATGACTATCTCAACTAAATACCATACTTCTCTAGTATCACTTTTGTTAACTTTTTTAAAAAACTTAATTCTGCTCTCCATTTTTTTTTCCATATCTGTACTTAAATAACTTCCTTGTCTCTCTATCCCCCTTTTTTGTAACTTCCTGAAATTGTTGTTATTGCCTTGCATATTTGTGATTTATATCCATTTGTGATTTATATCCATTGTGAATTTTGTATTTACTGTTTTGTTACCATGTAGTAGATAGCGGAGCTTTTCTCCTCGGGCCTCCACTGAAAATGGACATGTATCCAGTTGGACTAGCCCGGTTAACAAATGTAAAATAAATAAATAAATAAATTATATCACAAGCATAAAATTCCTAAGGGTATTGACACGTTAGCAATATTTTGGTAAACCTGGGGTAAGTTTGGCTAGGCTTAAATGGTTCTTGAGCCAAAAACCTAGTAACAAACTATGAACCTATGATTAGCTTTTGTAACGTACAGTACAGTTGTGTACCCACCATAAATGTAGATATTAGAGTGTATTCACTGTTGCAGTCATTACACTTGGGGTTATCCTGCTGACAGGCTACCCGCAGTCGGCCTGAATTCCAAAGACCTGGTCCGGCGTCGGTTGCTGTCGCCTCTTCCCTGACGTCAGTGCGCCAGGGGTATAAAAGATGCAGCCGACGCCATTTTCTTCAGTTTTTCTTGCCCCAGATGTCAGGTGCCCTCAAAAGGGTAGGCTAAAAATTCTGCTTATAAAAAAGCATGCACTAACATAAATACTACCTTCATCTACAAGCAAATACACCACATAGGTTGTATAGAACAGAAAAGTACAGATAAGTCCCAGCAATGAAAGGGGGATGGTGGGAGGGTAACCTGGACTGCAACAGTGAATACACTCGAACATCTACATTTATGGTAGGTACACAACTGTACTATGTTCATTGTGTTTCACTGTTGCAGTCATTACACTTGGGTTGAATCCCAAAGCTGAGGTTGTGTGGCTGGGCCTAAATAGAATTAGGAGTGGCTATGAGGCCCTGCAGAACTGCAGTGGCAAAGCCTGCTCTGGATTTAGAATAAAGAGGTAAGTGGTAGTGCTTTGTAAAAGTGTGCACTGAAGTCCAAGTTGCAGCCTCCAAAATATCCTTGGTTGGTACTCCTCTGAGGAAAGCTGTTGAAGTGGCTGCTCTGGTTGAATGTGGCCTGATGCCCTTAGGCACTGACTTGCCATGTTGTGAATAGCAGAAACGAATGCAGTGGCCTATCCGTTTTGAAATAGTCTGCTTTGAGATAGCCTTTCCTTGTGACCCTGCAGCATATGCCACCAAAAGTTGCTCAGTCTTTCTGAAAGCTTTAGTTTTGTCCAAGTAGAAGCATAGCTGTCTGTGTATGTCCAAAGAATGCAGAAGTCTCTCCCCTTTATTCTGTGGGTTTGGATAAAAAGTAGGCAAATGAATGGTTTGGTTAAGAGCCACACTGGACACTACCTTAGGCATAAATGGTGGGTTTGTCCTTAGAGAAACCCTGTCCGGATGGAAAATAATAAAAGGTTCCACAGCCATTAATGCCTGTAACTCAGGAGCAGAGCTGTTTTCCATGATAAGAATTTTATCTCGGTTGTATTGGCTGGCTCAAAAGGAGGCAGTGTGAGCTTTTCCAAGACAAAATTGAGGTCCCATGTAGGTATCGGTGCTCCCCTTGGAGGTCTTATGTTTTTGGCCCCTCTGAGGTACTGCTTTAGCAGTGGATGTGAAAAAATAAGTGGTTCCGTATTGTAATGAGCTGAAATGGCAGAGGCATGTATCTTAATTGATGAGAAGGATAGGCCTTTGTCCAGCATCTCAGTTAGGTATTGTAAAATCTGAGGAATATTTGGAACAAGCGTGTCAATTCCTTGTGCCTGGTTCCAAGCACAGAATCTCTTCCTTTTTTCTGCATAAGATTTTCTGGTGCTGGGCCTCCTGGCCTCCAAAATAACATCCATAACTGCTTTAGAGAGGAGTGTTCTGAGTGGTTATATTATCAGCCATGCAGCCAGATTTAGGGTTATGAGTTGGCTGTGCAGGATCTGATTGTTTTGTTGGGTCAGGAGATGAGGAATTTGAGGCAAAGTCCATGCTGGGCCTTGAGACAAGCTCTTTAGGATTGGATACCAGTGCTGGCGTGGCCAGTCTGGGGCAATCAGTATCATTTTTGGCTTCTCTTTGTCTGACCTTTAGGAGTACCTTGGGGAGGAGAGGCAGTGGAGGAAAGGCATATATTATAAGGGTTGTCCAGCTGAATGATAGAGCATCCACCTTCCATGCTTGTTTGTGATAAGTCCTTGTGCAAAATCTCTGTAGTTGGCAGTTGTGAGGGGAGGCAAACAGATCTATGTCTGGGCATCCCCATTTCCTTGTTATCATGCTGAAGACTTGTGGATCTAGTTTCCACTTGTGAGGGTCCATGAGGTTTCTGCTTAGTTCTTCTGCCAGAGTATTTGTCTTTCCTGGCAGGAATTCTGCTTGCAGGTGCACTTGATAAGTCAATGCTGTGTTCCACAAAGTCATGGCTTGTCTGCAGAGGGGGTAGGAATGTGTGCCCCCTTGCTTGTTTATGTACCACATGACTGTAGTATTGTCCGTCTTTATCAACAGTTGTCCTGGATGGAGTAGGTCCTTGAAGGCTGTCAGGGCATTCCGTACAGTTAGCATCTCTTTTTGATTGATATGAAGATGCATTTGGCTTGCGGGCCACGTTGAATACATTTTCCTGCCATGTGGGCCCCCCAAGCATAATCCGATGCATCTGTTGTTAGTGTCTGCCTGGCTGTGGGTAAAGTGAATGGCTGCCCCTTGTTGTGGTGACAGGCCAGTGCCCACCATCGAAACTCCTGTTGCAGGCAGGGAATGAGGGTAATTAACGTTTCCAGGCTGTGGCAATGTTGAATCCAAACACTTTTTAGATACCATTGTAGCTTCCTCAGATGCAGTCTTGCATATGGAATTAGCAGAATGCAGGATGCCATGAAGCCCAAAGCCTGCATAATTTTTTTCTGCAGGTAACTTGGTCTTTGTTGCCATCTTTTCAAAGTAAGCAGTCAGTTGCCTTTGTTTGTCTGGCATGAGATAAGCCATCTGGGCAGTTGTATTTAAGCTTGCACCCAGGAATATTATCTCTTGAGAGGGTACTAGTTTTGATTTATTTTTGTTTACTGTGTACCCTAGGCAAATTAGTAATCTTTTTACAAACGTCAGATGCTACAATGTCCTTGCTCTCTACTTGAATAAGGCAGTCATCCAAGTAGGGATATATTTTAATTCCTCTTTGTCTGCAAAATGCAATTACTGGTGCCAAGCATTTTGTGAAGACCCTGGGCGCAGTAGATAAGCCAAAGGGCAGTGCAGAGAATTGGTAGTGCATTGAGGCAGCTATGAATCTGAGGTATCTTCTGCAAGATTGTCTGATTGGGACATGCAGGTATGCCTCTGAGGTCCAAAGTTACAAGCCAAGCCTTCTTGCCCAGCATGGGCAGAAGCTGCTGCAGTGTCAACATTCTGAATTTTGGAACGTCCAGAAAAGTGTTTAGAATAGACAGGTCCAGTATTGGTCTCCAGGCTTTGTCCTTTCTGGGTACCAAGAAAAGTCTCGAGTAAAATCCTTGTCCCTGCTCTTGCTGTGGTACTCGCTGAATAGCCCTCATGTCCATGAGAGATTAAATTTGCTTTTGTGTCTCTGCCCATTGATTGTGTGGCAGGTCTGGCATACCTTTTGTCATTGGAAGGGTGTGAAAGTGGAACCTGTAGCCCTGAGAAACTATATTCAAGACCCATTTGTCCTGGGTGATCATGTGCCAATTTTGTGAAAAAAGTGCTAGTTTTCCCCCTAAGGGTGCTGCCAAAAGATAAGTGCTTGGCATTGGCAGTGGAAAGTCATTGGGACTGTTTCCTATATGGCTGTGATTTGTCCTCTCCGCTTTTGGAGGTAGAAGCACCCCATTGTTTAGGCCTGTATGAGCCTTGGGGCTGAGATCTGCCTCTAGGGCGTCTGTATCTGCCTCTCTGTGGCCTGTCTGACACTGGAAAGGACCAATTCATAGAAGGCCAGTTCCTGCTAAATCTGGGTGGCTGTACCTGTAAAAAATCCTTTACTGTCTGCATAGATTTCGCTTTATCCTCCATTTTTTTTAACACCTCTTCTGCCTTAACACCAAACAAAGTATCATGCTGTAATGGAGCATCAAATAATTTTGCTTTAACATGATCAGGCAGATTCTGTTCCTTTAACCAAGCATGCCTTCTAATGAGAGAGCCTGTAACAGCGATCCTGCAAGAGGCCTCCAGTGAATCAAAACCACATTGCAAAGTATGCTTTCCTACTTGTCCAGCTGCATGCAATAAATCCTGCATTTCCTTGTTGTCAGAGCATTCAGAATTTGTCAACATTTTCTGTTTTAGCAGTGACATTACGTATTGCTGATATTTAAGCATATGAAACTGGCAATTTAAAGCCCTTACAGCAAAGGTAGCAGAGGTGTAAACTTTTTTCCCCATCTGTCCAGTGCTCTAGAATCCCTATCAGAGGGGACAGGGTTTTTTGCAGTGGAAGCCTTGACCCCTTTGGGTGAATCTGGAACCCTGTAGTATCGGTCTGGCTTAACGGGTGCAGAGGGTAAAGAGTCAGGAGACAGGCCAGACTCTGAAAATACATTATCTACAATATCTAGTACAGGTGGAATAGCAAGAGGTCTGTGCTGAGGCAGTAAAAGAAAATCTCTGAGCCTTTTCTTAGATTCTGAGTAATCTTGGCTCTCCCAGTGAAAATGCTCCCTCATGGTATACAGGGATTCCCCAAAAGAATAGTCCTCAGGAGAAGAGGCTGAAGGAATAGATTCTTCAACATCAGAATCCTCATAGGGAGGAAGAGAGTATCCCTGTTCTGAAGAGGAGTCAGAGGAAATGGAAACCTGATCAGAAGAATCATATTCAGTGTCTTGTCTGGGCCTCTTATCAGGAGGGGGATGGGAACCCCTGATCAAAGTAATTAGGTCTTTGGCCATTTTAAGCATCTGTTTCTTAGGCATGGAAGTCTGTCCAGGAGAATGCTGTACTTGTTTCTTTGTCTTTAAGGCTGTTTTAGTCTTTGCCTTGGAAGCTGAGGTTGGCTTGCTATATAACTGTGTAGGTCTGAAAACACCCTCAGAAGCCGATGCCTGCTCAGCAGCTCCGGACCCATCTGAGGGAATAGTTTCTGAAGGTCCAATACCTTGAGTATCCAGAGGCCTAGTTGTCTCCACGTGGGAGTTGGTAGCGGCCTGTGGTTCTGAGGTAGCGGGTGTCAGGGGCTGAGAAAGCGCCTCACTGAGAACCGGCGACTGGCCTAGCGGAGGCCTCGTCGTCGGTTTTGGACCTCAGATGCCTGTCCTTTTCTTTTTCCTTGCGCTTTTTATGAACTCCGGTTGTCGGCTGTTCCGACGGCATTACATAATTAAACCTTTGGCCAAAGTAATGAAAGGCAAAATCGTACCGACGCTTAATAGTGCGTTGGTTAAATCTAGCACAAAACTGACAGCTAACAATGTCGTGGTCAGGGCCTAGGCAAGGAATACAGTAAGAATGAAAATCCTTATGAGGTATTTGCTTCCCACAAGAAATACATTTGTTAACTTTTTCTGACATCGGTCTGGAGCAAGAAAAAAGTTTCCCCAACGGGGTACTTAGCTTTATTGAAGACTTTGGATCTGAAATTCGATTTCGAAAATCTCAGGAGTCGGCCGACCGGCACTTGCGAACTGCTTTTGCTTCAGGCACTGCACGGCAAGAAAAACTGAACAAAATGGCGTCGGCTGCATCTTTTATACCCCTGGCGCACTGATGTCAGGGAAGAGGCAACAGCAACAGACGCCGGACCAGGACTTTGGACTTCAGGCCGACTGCGGGTAGCCTGCCAGCAGGATAACCCCAAGTGTAATGACTGCAACAGTGAAACACTATGAGCATTATGAATGTTAGACTGAAGTTCCGGTAACTTTGGAATTAAAATTTATAGCAATCAATTGCTAAATTAAATTGATTGCTTAATTGGATTAATTAAGTAAAAATACTATATAAAGGGCATTTTATTTTGTGATTTGTTTGTTGCTGGATCTGATGAAGTCTACGTTTTGAAAGAAGGTAGATGAAAATGCGTAACCCATTTTGTACACAAGTTGTGGTTTTCTTTGGACTGCGATATGTAATGTTTGAATGAGAAAGATTGGGTAGCTTATAAGTGATGTACAGTGTTTGCAACTGGGAGTGCATCAGTATGGTTTGTGATGTAAAATATTTGCAACTAGGATTGTGTCGGTGTGGTTTATTTTCATTTATATAAACATGATTGGCTATGCAGTAAGTGATGGTTTAATAAAGATGTCTTGTTTAAAAAAAAGTAGGAATTGAATAATTTATGTAATATTGCTTAGGCTATAGGATATATAGCAATATATGTGAAGTATAATGTTTATGTTAATATAGTTTGATTACTTTTATATGAAAGTAAATTTTGGCTATGTCACAAGTGATAATTCAATAAAGGTGTTTGAAAAAAACTAACAGTGGGTTACTGTTTTTCAGAGTCCCTGGCATCTTTGAACAGCCTTTGCTTTTTAACTTTGGAATTACAAAGTTGCCTCTGCTGTTGCAAAATGTTCCTGACATGGACAGTATCTTGAGTATGAAATATGCTGCTGTGAATTCAGAAGTACCACTATTATGCCACCAAGAAATATGCAGAGTCTGCCGTAGCTTCTAGTTTTAGTGATTTTTCTGCCCCTTCTGTTCTTTTTACTGCTACTACTGAGAGCAGTGCTTCTTAGGCTGCTGTGGCTACTTGTTCCAGAGACATTACAATGGTGCCACCAAGTATGGTGAAACTCCAGTACATGGAACACGTTAAGGCTCCTCTCATGTATTTGCTTTGGGGAAAAACTCAAAACCCCTAATATTTCTGTCCTTGAAGCTAGGGCGATTTATTCACCTTGGATGAGAATGAGAGACAAGCTGAATGCTGGAATAGAGTAAATGTCAAAAGAACAATGCTTCTTGGACAGATTTCCAAACTGCAAACATATCTTTCTTAAAATGGAAGAGTTATTATTTATTTATTTGCTTTTGTTAACCAGGAAAGTCCACTGGGCTGAAATGAGCCCATTTTCAGTGGAGGCCCGGGGAGAAAAATATGTACGTAATTAAGAGATTATTTAGAGAGTTAATAACAGCATTTAACAATATACAAGAATATTAACAGCATTTATCAATATACAAGAGTAATAACAGCATTTAACAGTATACAATAGAATAATATAGGAGTCAGATTTTTTTCCTCATTTATGAATTTCTTCTTCAACAGGTATATCAATGTGCATGTTTTAAAGGACTACTAGGATATGGTGCAGTATGTCATAATGTGCTGTGTTCCTTGAAACTTTTATCTATTACAACATTAATGTACATATTTTTATTCTCATAGTTCAGAGCATTTCTCCCCAGGCCTCTATTAAAATGGTGCTTTTCTTGCACAATCAGACTTTCATGCAAAAAAAAAAAAAAAAAACTTTGGACTATGAAGAGATATGGAAACTGTTGTTCTTAACCGATTCATATACTATTACTAGGCTAATGACCCAGGGGGCCTTTCTAAACCTAGCAAAGTTTTTCTGAAAGAAAGATGATGTCCAGCATCCAAAAAGGGCATTGAGGGCCATGCATTTATAAGCTACTTCTATCCACAAGGGACACAGGTGCCAGGCCCGTTGTAAATTTCCCATTCCCCATCCAGTGGTCTAGGTTGCACTTAAACTGGGTAACAGATGAACTCAGCTTCACATTCATGGGAAGCCTGTTCCACAGGAGTGTCAGTCTCTGGGACACATATCTGTCCCTTCAGTCTCTGGGACACATATCTGTCCCTCTAGCATGTTCTGTTTAAGTCAGACAAAATTCAGGTCTTTAGACCTTGTATTTGTGGTACTGTTTGACTTATGAATATGCATGAGATTCGTAAGTGTGGGGTTTGTGGATGCCTTGTAAGCCAGGCATACACCACTCCTCAGCAATCTATAGGAGACCAAGTAGACAGAAAGGACAAGGCAAGTTTGTTATGCCTTGTAATCTTTTAGTAAGGAACTTCTGAGGTCACCCTAGTTGCTGCATATATTTGGTCAGGTACACATTGAAGGGAGCATTGTACTCTATGATTGGTCTGATAAGAGCAGAGTACACTGGGATAATAAAGAACAGTTGTGTACACTTACCATAAATGTAGATGTTCGAGTGAATTCACTGTTGCAGTCATTACATTTGGGTTTTCTGCTTGCAGGTAGCCCTCAGTCGGCCTTATTAACAAAGTCTTGGGTCCTGCGTCGGTTGCTGTCCCTTCTTCCATGATGTCAGGTCGTCAGGGGTATAAAACATGCAGCCAACGCCATTACATCAGTTTTTCTTGCCCCAGATGTCAGGTGCCCCCCTAATGGGAAGCAATTAAATATAAAAGTACAAAGATATACCTCCAACAAAAAGCAAATACACCAAAAAGGCTTTTAAGCATAGTAAAGGAAAGTAGAGTTCTAGCCAAAAGAAGTTAGGGGACTGGACGGAGGGTAACCAGGACTGCAACAGTGAATAAACTCAAACATCTACACTTATGGTAAGTGTACACAACTGTACTATGTTCTTCGTGTTTCACTGTTGCAGTCATTACATTTGGGTAGATTCCCAAAGCTATGGTTGGGAGGAGGAATTTAGATAGCATTAGGACCAGCTATAAGGCCTTGTAAGACTGCAGTGGCAAAGCCAGCTCTGGATTTAGAGAAAATTGGCAAATGATAATGCTTGGTGAAAGTATGTACAGAACTCCAAGTAGCAGCTTCTAGGATGTCCCTGGTAGGGACGCCTCTGAGAAAGGCTGTAGAGGTAGATGCAGCCCTGATGGAGTGAGGTCTGATCCCCTGGGGGATAGGTTTTCCATGGCGCTTACAGCAGAAATTAATGCAATGGCTTATCCATTTAGAAATGGTTTGCTTTTAAATAGCCTTCCCCTCTGCCCCTGCAGCAAATGCCACCAGCAGTTGCTCAGATTATCTTTGAGGTTTAGTCCTGTCTAAGTAGAATCTAAGTTGTCTGTGCACATCTAAGGAATGCAGTATCCGTTCCCCTTTATTCTGTGGATTGGGAAAGAAGGTTGGCAAATGAATGGACTGATTAAGAGCCACATTGGATACCACCTTTGGCATGAAGGATGGACTGGTTCTGAGGGACACACTGTCCGCATGAAAGATGATGAAAGGCTCCACTGCCATAAGGGCTTGTAATTCAGATACCCTTCTAACTGAAGTGATTGCTAAAAGAAAAGCTGTTTTTTCAAGAAAGAAATTTTAAGTCTGCAGCAGCAGCTGGCTCGAAAGGAGGTAGAGTGAGTTTCTTCAAGACAAAGTTAAGGTCCTAGGCTGGGGATGGAGCTCTCCTGTGTGGTCTCAAAATTTTGGCCCCTCTGAGGAACTGCTTGAGCAGTGGATGAGAGACGAGGGGAGGTTCTGTGTTATAATGAGCTGAAATGGCTGAGGCGTGGCTTTTAATGGAGGAAAAAGACAGGCCCTTGTGAAGCATCTCAGTTAAGTATTGTAAAATCGGAGGTAAATTGGGCGCTGCTGTGCTCATCCCTTGAGACTGGTTCCAGGCACAGAATCTTTTCCATTTTTCAGCATAAGATTTTCTAGTACTAGGCCTCCTTGCCTCTACAATGATATCCATCACAGGTTTGCTAAGGGATGGTAAAGGAGAGATTGAGTAATTAGCCAGGCTGCAAGGTTCAGTGTTAGAAGCTGAGGGTGCAGAATCTGGTTCTCCTGCTCAGGCAGCAAGGAAGGAGTCTGAGGCAGGTGCCATGGAGATAACCATGACGCACTGCACAAGAGGGGGTACCAGTGTTGGCGTGGCCAGTCTGGAGCAACCAAAATCATCCTTGGTTTGTCCTGTTTGATGTTTAGTAGTACTTTGGAGAGTAGAGGCAGAGGGGGGAAGGCACCGACTGATAGGTTTTTCCAGCTGAAGGATAGAGCATCCACTTCCCTGGCATGTTTGTGGGGAGTCCTTGTGCAAAATTTATCCAATTGGTAGTTCTGGGGAGAGGCAAACAAGTCTATATCTGGGCTCCCCCATTTGCTTGTCAACATGTTGAAAGTCCTTGGTTCCAGTTTCCACTCATGTGGGTCCATAAGATTTCTGCTTAGTCCGTCTGCCAGTGTATTTAAATTTTCCAGGCAGGAATTGAGCTTGTAGGCGGACTTGGTAGCTCAAGGCTGTGTTCCACAATATCATGGCTAGTCTGCAGAGGGGGTAAGAATGTGTACCCCCCTGCTTATTTATGTACCACATAACAGTGGTGTTATCCGTCTTAACCATTAGTTGTCCTGGAAGAATGTGGTCCTTGAAGGCTGTCAGAGCATTCTGTACAGCTAACATTTCTTTCCGATTGATATGCAGGTGCATTTGACTTGGGTTCCATTTGCCCTGAATGCACTTCCCTGCCAGGTGAGCCCCCCCATGCATAGTCTGATGCGTCTTTTAGGGTTTGGCCGGCAGGGGGTGGTGTGAAAGGTAGTTCCTTGTTTAGGTGGCAGGCCTCTGCCCACCAAAGGAACTCTATGCGTAGGCAAGGTATGATAGGAATCATTGTTTCTAGGTCCTGAGAATGTTGACACCATAGGCTTTTTAGATACCACTGTAATTTCCTCATATGCAGTCTTGCATATGGAATTGAAGAATGCAGGAAGCAATGAACCCCAAGGCTTGCAGTATTTGTCTTGCAGATAGAGGGTTTTTGTGGCCAATTGTTTGAAGTAGGTTGTCAAATGAATTTGTTTCTCTGGCGTGAGGTAAGCCATCTGGGAAGTTGTATTCAAGCTTGCTCCCAGGAATATAATTTGTTGACAGGGTACAAAGTGCAAATTCTTTTCGCTTATGGTGTACCCCAGACAAATTAGAACCCTTTGTACAAAGGCCAGATGATTCAAAAGTATGTCCTGGCTTTCTGCCTGAGTTAGACAATCGTCCAGGTATGGGTATATTTGAATATTTCTTTGCCTGCAAAATGCAATAACTGGAACTAGGCACTTTGTGAATACCCTTGACGCAGTAGATAAGCCAAAGGGCAGTGCAGAGAACTGATAGTGCATGTAGCCTGCTTTGAAGCGTAGGTATCTTCTGCAAGATTCCCCGATTGGGATGTGCAGGTATGCTTCTTTTAAATCTAGTGTTGCCAACCAGGCATCTTTGCCTAGTGTAGGAAGTAATTGGTGAAGACTCAGTATCTTGAATTTTGGAATCTCTAAAAAAGTGTTTAGAGTAGACAGGTCCAGGATAGGACGCCATGAATTGTCTTTTCTGGGTACCCGAAAAAGTCTCGAGTAGAAACCTTGTCCCTTTTCCTCTTCTGGTACCAGTTGAATAGCCCCCATGCGTAAGAGAGAAAGTACTTGTTTTTGGGCCTCTGCCCACTGATTTGTGGGTAGGTCCGGCCTCCCGCTTGGTGTTGGCAACGTGTGGAAGTGAAATCTGTATCCCTGGGACACTATATTTAAAACCATTTGTCCTGGGTAATGAGTTCCCAATTCTTTGCATGAAGAGCAATCTTTCCCCCCAAAGGGGCAGTCAGTTGATAAGTGCTTGGAAATTTTAAAAGGAAGTCATTGAGATAGTTTACCATAGGAGGGGAGTCTTATTATTCCCAGATTTGGAAGATGAGGCCCCCCACTGCTTGGTTCTGTGTGTCCCCTGGGATTGAAACCTGGGGTTTTTGCTGTGTCTGGGTTTGGCTTGAGAAGACCTGGAAGGGGCTGGAAAGGACCAATTCTTAGAGGGCCAGTGCCTAATAAATCTAGGAGGTTGAACTTGTAAAAAATCTTTAACAGTTTGCATAGATTTAGCTTTATCTTCCATCTTTTTTAAGAACTTCCTCAGCCTTGTTGCCAAACAGGCAGTCCTGATTTAAAGGAGCATCCAACAATTTAGCTTTAACATGATCAGGCAAAGACTGCTCCTTAAGCCAAGCATGCCTTCTGAGCACAGACCCAGTAGCAGCAGCCCTGCAAGAGGCCTCTAATGAATCAAAACCACATTGCAAAGTATGTTTTCCAACTTGTTCAGCAGAATGCAGTAAATCCTGTAATTCTTTATTTCTACACAGTCAGGAATCAACATCATTTCCTGTTTAAGCAGTCCAATAACATGTTGCGGATACTTTAACATATGAAACTGGCAGTTTAAAGCCCTAATGGCCAAGGTTGCAGAAGTGTAAACCTTCTTACCCCATCTACACAGTGCCCAGAAGTCTCTATCAGAAAGGGTAGGATTTTTAGCAGTAGAAGCCGTAATGCCCTTGGGCCCCTGTGAAATAGTCTCTGGATCTGCAATAGGATTTTTAAAAAGGAACTTGTGGGAATCGGGGACCTTGTAATATCTGTCAGGTTTTCTGGGAGCAGGAGGCAGGGAATCAGGGGCCAAACTAGATTCCGAAAAAGCATCAACAATGTCTAGTACAGGAGGAATAGCTAAAGGCCTATGCTGAGGTAGGAGAAGGAAATCCCTAAGCCTCTTTTTTGAATCAGAAAAAATCCTGGCTTTCCTAGTGGAAATGCTCCCTTAAGAGTATGCAAGGTTTCCCCACAAGAAAAATCCTCAGGAGGGGAAGCAGAGGGAATGGAGTCCTCTGCATCAGAATCTTCATAAGTAGATAATAGCAAATCCAGATAATCAGAAGAATCATAAAAAACAGAATCCTGATCAGAAGATTCATAATCAACTTCAGTCCTAGGCCTCTTAGAAAGGGGGGGGGGGTTGGCTACCCCTGATTAGAGTTATTAGATCTTCAGCCATTCTTATCATTTGTTTTTTAGGCATACAGGCCTGAGCATGTGGCCTGGGCATCGTTTATTTTAGGCATGGATCGATATTTAGGCCTAAGTAAAGAAGGAGACGTCAATTTAATATGCAAGTCCATAGGCCTAAATACACCCTCAGAAGCCGGTGCCTGCACAGCGGCTCTGGACCCATCCAAGGTAGAGACATTCGCAGGTTCCATAGTTGAAGCATCTTGCGGCATACTGGACTCTGAATGGGTCTCAGTAGAGGCCTGTGAATCAGAATTAGCGGGTATCAGGGGCTGCAAAAGCGCCTCATGGCGTACCGGCAGACTGGCGACTGGCTTAGGAGAAGCGTCGGCAGTTTTGGACCTCGGCGGCCTTTCTCTGTCTTTAGCTTTGTGTTTTTTTCGGAATCCCGGTAGTCGGATGGCTAACTGGTGACATTTCTGGATAATTAAACCGAGAACCGAAATATTTAGAGGCGAAAATATACCGACGATGGATAGTGCGCTGATTAAATAAAGCCCAAAACTGGCAGCAAGGTATGAAGTGGTCAGGGCTTAGGCAAGGAATACAGTACAAATGAAAATCTTTATGAGGTATTTGCTTTCCACAAGTAATGCAATTATTAACTTTTACTGACATCGGTAAGGAGCAAGAAAAAGTTTCCCTAATGGGGTACTTGGCTTTAGTTGAAGACGGCTTTAGTTGAAGACTTCGGATTTGAAACTCGAAAACGAAAATTTCATGTGTCGGTCGGCCGACCGGCACTTGCGAACTGCTTCTGTTTTGGGCACCGCACGGCAAGAAAGACTGGTGTAATGGCGTCAGCTGCATATTTTATACTCCTGACGACCTGACGTCATGGAAAAAGGGACAGCAACCGACGCAGGACTCAAGACTTTGTTAATCAGGCCGACTGAGTGCTACCTGCAAGCAGATAACCCAAATGTAATGACTGCAACAGTGAAACAAGAAGAACATCCTCTTTGGATGTAGATGCCATGTCCTTATTTACATGTTGCACAATATTACAGGATTTCCTCACTACTGTGGCTACGTGATGGTGTGGTCTATGGTAAGGCTACTGTCTTCATGTGTACCCAAATCCCTGACCGTTAGGTAAACTCTTAGGGGTATATCAACATGAATAAGCCAGGATGGTTGACTTCCCAAAGGATACAATTATGCATTTCCTGGCATTGAGTTTAAGATTGTGGCTTTGGCACCATTCGTTAATCAGAGATAGGCCTTCCTGAAGAATGTTAGTGTCTGCAGGGGAATTGACGATAACCCCCAGCTTGCAATCATCTGCAAACTCAATCAGCCATAAACCTTCATCATTTCCTTCCATTTCAGAGAAATGGATACCAAAAAGGAGCAGGCCCAGTACTGACCCCTGAGGGATTCTGCTAGTGACTGGCCTCTTGGTGGAGGTGCCCTCACCTATTCTGACCTCCCGTGTCTTATCGGTGAGCCAGATGACTATCCAATGAGTGATAAAAGGGTTTATACCTAAATTAGTGAGCACATTGCCCGAGTGGTGTATTGTATCAAAAGCCCTCACCAAATCAAGGTAAGCTGTGCGCACTGGTCTTGCCTTCATCCAGTGCTTTGGTGACCCTCTCAAAAAATCCACCAGATTTAATAAGCATGACCTTCATTTAACAATGTTGAACTGTGACAGGTCCAGAGTTTGCAGGTTACTTATGTCCTCATTTATCATATCCATGATAATTCTTTCCTTGGCCTAACATATCAGGCTGATCAGACTTATCGGCCTGTAGTTACCTGGATCAGTGGCTGCACCTCTTTTGTGCAGGGGGAAAGACTCTAGCCATCTTCCATTCCTTGGGCACAAAACCTGACTGTAGGCTCCAGCTGAAAAGTGACTGAAGTGGACCAGAGAGCTCATGTTTCATGCTGTTTATTAAGCATCCCAGGATGTTATCGGGGCCCACTTTGGAAGGTACATGAATGACCTGTTCCCTAGTAATAGCTGAGGGGATTGTAGTATGAAGTATTTTCTTTGGATTATCGGGGGGGGGGGGGTTTGAGCTGAACCTGTCAGCCAAAAGGTTGGCAATGGCCTCTGGTTTAGTGTGGGTGTTGCCATTTACAATGAGTTCTGCACATTGTTGAGTATTTCCTATGAGGTTATGGATATAGCTGTAGAAAGCTTTGTGGTTGTCCTTTGCCTGAGAAGCTATTTTTTCTTCAAATATAGCCTTTAAGTATTAATTAACCCTTTTAGCTGATTGTATAGATTGATCAAGGGTCTTTTAGTATATATGGCTTTGTTCCTCCTACACTTAGCCAAGATTTTTTTTCCTTTGTTGTATAACCGATTTGATATTATGATTCCACCATATGGCTTGTCTTTGGAGTTGGTCTTATTCTTAATACAAGTGGACACAGCTTGCTCTATACAGTTATCCATATGACTGTACAGAGATTTTGTAAAAAAAAAAATTAGCATATGCTTCAGTGTTTTCTGGGTTTGGGAGTGCTTGGAATTTAGCCAGAGTGTTGCTTAGTTGAGAGAGGTTAGTTTAGGAATAGTTCCTAAAGGTTTTTGGTTTTGCTGGATCCTCAAATTTAATTTTCTTTTCAAGTAATACTGCTTTAAAGTCAGATCTGACGAGAGAAAATATTACGTTGTGTGAGGAACACTGGTCCCCTCATGTTCGTGAATGGGTCTACTTTGAATTCCCCTAGTACCAGTAGCCCGAACCACAAAAGACCAAAACAAGAAACACTAGGAATCATAATATCGAATGTTTACCAGATCGTAGCTCGGAACAGAGAACTGTAATAACAGTTAAACGGTAAGTTTGTTTATGTTGCACTGTCCCTTTAAGGTTGTTTTGGTAGGACGTAAAAGGTATAGTGGCGTGTATGTTGTAAGGTCGTGCTGTCGGTGGAGGGTTGTATGGTTATTCAGCTTGCAGAGTAGGTGAAGAAGTGGTATGGCAGTGTAAGTTTTGGTAGAGGTAAGTAATTAAAAATACTTTCTTGTTGATAATGTTAAATGACAAACGACATGTTGTTGAAGTGGCAGGGTACAGTGTGTGCAGTTTTATGTAGGTAGAGTGAAGTTGTCAAGAGAGAACTGTAGTGTAGCGATCAGTAGGGTCTATCATTTTTCTTAGGATTAGTGTGATCTCAGAGTTGTTATATTTAATTTGCAGGGGGTATGGGGAGTGCATCCCCCCCTGCTAATATGAAGGAAAAATAAACAGTTGTAGTGTTGATTGTTGAGTTTTTTTACCTGCCGGTTATGTTTTCTGTTAGTTAATCTTCTGTTTAGAAGGTTATTTAGATTTTATATATGTGATTATGTGAAGATTTGTAAAAGTGGTTTTTGGAAGTGTGATAGTTGTCGTATGAAGTAATGTCTGTGTTTTTTTGGTATTTTATTTTCCTTTGAGTGTAAGAGACAAGTTTGCTTTTGGGTTTTTGGTGTTTTGGGGTTCAATGTTTTAAAGTTTCAGGATTGTGATTATTTATGTTTCTCGTCTCTGTCTTTCATTGTTTGGTCTACTGGTAGCTTGGGAATTCAAAGTAGACCCTTGTGAATATAAGGTGAAGGATGTTTGTACCCTGGTAGGAGAATGGACTAACTGTTCCAAGATGTTGGCATTAACAAAGTTTAGGAATCACTGGGATTGTCCATTACACGTGGTGTAGGACTCCCAATCTATACAGGGATAGTTCAGATCCCCCATGAATATTGTACTGGGTTGAATGGGGAGGGACTAGTACACTGAGATAGGTAGTATGGGTTTCCTGGGACATGCAGGGTGACCTACAGGTTGCAAGGATACGGTACAAGATTCTGCTTATGGTGAGTTGCACATGCATGAGTTCCATTGGTCATACACTTTAACTAGTTTGGATGTGAGGTTGGTTTTAACATAGACTGACACCTCCAACTTTAGTTCCCTTCTGTACAGTAGTTGTTCTAAAGCTGTGAAAGGCATTATAACCTTGCATTGCTGAGGGTACTCTCCATGACTTTAAACCATGTCTCCATTACTACACAGATGTCCACACTGTCCAGGGAGAGGAAGGCTTGCGGGGAGTGGAATTTCTTGTTAAGACTTCTAGCATTGAGGAGTACCACCTTTAGAAATTCCTTTGTAGGTTCAGTTAAGGCGGGAGGTTTATCAGTTTGGCATTGCCTAAAAATGCACTATGGGGGTGGAAAAAGTCTTTGCCAATATCCAAAAGCCTAGAGGGGATAAGTGCAGGCCACCCTTGGAAAAACAGTATGGTCTGTCAACCATGCCCTCCCAGGCCATTAAATATTGTACCCTCTTAGAATGATACCAGAAGCAAAGCCAAATGTTAAAATCAATAATTTTCTGTTGGTAATGTGGCATCATCCTTGGAGAAGGTAGTATGCTGCTCAGTGCTAGGCTCATGCCTGTCCGAGGCACATAATCAGCAAGCTCAATGATGTCTCTCTTCATATAGTCAAGCAAGGTAAGCTTGGGTCATTAACAACCACATGGACTACAACAGTGTCATAGTAGTACCTGTGAGTCAATGACCTGAGTGCCTGTGTGATTTGACAGATCCTAGAGCCAGAAAGGCAGCTAACCATGACTCTCTCCTCACTCCGTCTGGAGAGGGGACATCAGTGTTCCTCACTACAGAATCACCAATGACTAGGAAATTTGTTTGTGCGCTGGTTTGCCTTAAGGGCTTAGCAGTAGAGTCACTGGATACAGTGGTGCTATGTGTAATTGTGGGTGGTGTTTTAACGGAGTGTTTACATGATGGATGAGAAGTCTTTTTTGATTGTTCTGTGCAGGAGGTCTTAGGGTTTTAGGAAGGTTACTTGCAAGTGCCTCAACATAAGTAGGTTTATGTGTAGGGATTTTGCCGTGTGCAGTAGACATGGTGCAAGTGTCACAGACAACCTCTATAGGATTAGTTTTGGTTGTAGGAGATTTTTGCCTCCAGCATTAAAGTGTATTTACACCACTCGCATACTTTTTCTGTTTTATTAAGAATAAATGGCTTGCCAGTGTACATGGAGCAATTGCTACAATGCCTCAGAACACCCATATCAACCAGACTGGCTAAACAGAAAATTGGGAAGTGCATATCCATGGCTACTGATCATCTAGGTAGGAGAGAGGGAAATTTAAATATTGAATAGGTCAATAAGACAAGGAACTTGATTGGCAACATTCAGCTATGCACAAATTAGACGGTCTAGTAGTTAAAAAAAAAAAATCAGACTAGTGAGGAAGAGTATTTTAAGGTACACGTACACTGCAAGAGATCGGCATCTACACAGATTACAAAGGGGAATTACGGTGTGAGATATCGGCAACTATACAGATCACCACTGCAAGGAGAGCAGCAGTTCTAATCGAATACTATAAAAAAGGTCAGAAAGTACAGATATTCGACACAGAAACACTCTTCTCAAGTTGCACAGTCACCAAGTGTCACCAAATGAGCCAGGTACAGACATTCAAATTTTTAAACAAGCTAGCCCTCTAGTGAATCAAATAAAGGTGCAATAAGCCTTACAACAGCAATTCCCAGCTCAGAAGGACGTAGAATACTCTCTACTCCCACAAGAGTGTAGACCACAAACCTTCTTAATGTAAAATGACTGGTTTGGAGCCCAAGTGCTTAAACCAGAACAAAGACACATAGAATAACAAGCACAATAAGCCTTTATCAGCAATTCCCAGCTCAGAACCGTTTTACAGGAAAGTACAGTTGTGTAAGATGCATTTACCCATAACCGTATATATTTGAATTCCTCACTGCTACAGTAGCCCTTAGGTTATATGGCCTGTTTCCTGCCTAGGAAACAGCAACCAGACAGCTTCAAAAAGCTCTGGCTCCCCCCTCAAAGCCTTCACTGTGAATGCCAAGATCAGCTAATCCACAGAGTAAAGCTTTCATTAGATCTTTCTTGCTCATACAAAGGAGAGAAGAACCCAACAATCCTGAATCAAAACAACCAAAAATAACAAATTAAATATACAAAGTAAAAAGAAACACAATGATACTTTATATCCCAACTACAACTATATGCAAGTGCAGGGGGATGTAGGGTAGGCAGGGCTACTGCAATAGTGAGAAATGTGAAAAATCTATTGTTATGGGTAAGTGCAACTTACACAACTATATTATGTTCATCACTTCCACTGCAGTAGTAGCCTTTAGGCTATATGGATTGATTATCAAAACATATCCAACCTGCTTGGAGGAGGAATAATGATCCAGGAGTCCCCAGAGACAGGCCCTTGCAAAGTTCAACCTAGACTTGAAAAGGGAATCCAGTTTGCAATGCTTGGTAAGTTTACAGAGGACCACGTAGCTGCCTCTAGAATTCTTCTAAGTCCACCCCCTACCAGTATATCACTGAAGACGTCAAGGCTGTAGCAGAATGTGTCTCAATACTGCTTGGAATGGATTTGCCATGGTGGGAATAACTAAAAACAACAGCTGAAGAAAAAACTGTCTGTTCAGACACAGGATGTCCCTCGCTTGCCCCTTGATAAGAAATGTTTTCATTTATATAAATGTATGATTGCCTATGTAGCAACTGATGGATTAATAAAGATGTTTCTTGTTAAAAAAGGCAGAAATGTAATAATTTATGTAATATTGCTTAGGTTATATGTTACATAGCAATATATGTGAAGTACCACGTTTATGTTAATATAGTTGGACTACTTTTATATGAATGTAAATCTGCCTATGTCACACATGATAATTCAATAAAAGTGTTTGAAAAAAAAAGATAGCTCCTGAGCTATCTATGCATATCCAGAGTGTACAAATCCTTTCTCCCTGGTTTTTGGGGTTGTGTGTGAAAACAGGGGGATTGATGGCTTGATTCAAAGAAAACTCTGACACCACTTTTGCCATAAATGAGGAGCTTGTTCTTAGAGACATTATCCCAGTGCGAAATCAGATAGGGCTCATCCATGATGAGAGCTTGCAAAAACTTCTTCCACATGTCAGAGCAATGATGACTATAGTTTTCCAAGAACCTTAAATTGACTTGATGAGAAAGTTCAAAAGGTGACAAAGTCAGCTTCTCTAGCTCAACAGTTCAAAGATGAGAGCCCAAGGAGGAGATGACTGTTTACGAGGAGATCTTGTGCATAAAACTACCTTTTCACAACAAAAAGAGACTTTATGTATTAATAAGAAGTTATGTTCTTACCATAACGTTCCATGTGAATTGTTCATGTCGTCTTTGTTCTTACACACAGGTTCGGAGTCGGCCGCATCACTAGCTCCGCATCTTCGAGAAAGCTCGAGGCACAGTAATATCCCATGATCCTCAGGTGCTAACCCTTAGATCTAGTTTGCTATACCAGAAGAATCCCTTTAGAACTGTGTCTTGAACACTTATAAACAGATACTACACACTGGGCCAGATTCAGGAAGCCTCCGTGTAAGAGTTATAACTCTTACACGGAGGCTGCAGTTAAACGGTGTGATGTCAGCATGTCATGCATATGCATGAGGTGCATGAGGCATGCTGAATCACACTGTAACTCTTACACGGTCCGTGTAAGAGTAGGGGCGTGTCCGTAGGCTAAGCCCTGCATGCGGACACGCCCCCGTAAGTGTAGAATGGCTGAAAGTAAACAGCCACGAGAGAGGCCATGGAAATGTAAATAAACGCACTACACAACACATTCCCCCACAGACCATCAGTGTACAAAGTGAACAGAGGCTATAAAATGAAAATAAAAACTGTTTTATTTTTTTTAAACCCCGTAAATGTGTGCTACTGTGTGTGCTACTGTGTGCGCTCGTGTGCGCGGGTGTGCTACTAGCGCAATTGCAGTTAGCAGGCAGTGGAGAAGGATATGAGAACTAAATATGCAAAGTAAGCCAAGAAGAAATAGCTTAGCGGTAGAGTTGCCGGCTTAAGAGTAGGCAGGCAGGGTTCGAGCCCACACAACAACCTTTTTTTTTTTTTGTAAATAAGCACTAAAAATGCCCCTGACAGTATTGTCCAAATGTAAAAGTATACCCTTTTGTAAAATGGAATGAAATGGAGCATATATATTGAAGTAACACAATAATAAAAATAATTAGAAATGTACTGATAGCTAAGCTAATGTGAGACAGAGTGCCCGTAGCTGCGTAGTGTTTAAAAAGCTGCAAACTGTATGCCTGTTGCTAAGCACCGGTTTAACAGGCTGAAACTGTTTGCAACTAGCTGTGCTTAGCTTAACATGTGTGTCACTAGCCAATTAAGATTTATCCCAGCGCACACCATTTGCGCGCCGCTCCCACAAGCTGCCAGTGCGCATGCGTTAGCTCCGCGCAAACGAGCGCAGACCTGCTTTTAAGTGCTTAAAAGTGCTTATGGCATGTTTGATTGACAGGTCTTCAACTCATGTCTGTCAGGAAAATTAAAAATCAGTGGTTAGATTCGAACCCAGGATACCATGCACTAGAGTCAAGGTACTAAACCACTAAGCCATGACAGTAATACCTAGAAATGCAGAAATAGCATATATATGGGATAAAATCCAGAATGGAGCATGACAAAGCATTTTCAGTGAAGTAGATACAATTCCAAAACGGCCAATCAGAGAAATGTGCAGGAAAAGCGGCATATATAAGCCCCATAGGCGGGAATACACACCAGAACTGATTGTAGAACAGACCTGCAGTCAGAATGAGTGGAGTAGGTGAGGGACGTTGCTTTCGAGCACAGCGTTGGGGCGTTGAGGAGTCCAGATACATGGTCTGGCTCCTTGTCCATCATCACAAGGCCCAACTCATGCAGGGCCAGGTCTCATGGGGAGCGTACAGGGCGGAGGCATGGGACCAGTTGGCTCGTGATCTGACCAGTGCTACTGGCATTCCACGCACTGGTGAGCAGGTCCGTCACCACCATGCGGACCTGAAGCGGCGTAAGCAAGACCAGTTGACCCAATGGATCCAGGAGGCCTGGGATATGCCCAATGCCCCACTACTGAGTAAGTTACATTTTACTCATGTATGTAAGGATTTCAAATAGCTGATACCATGGAGATGTGTAGTCCAATATTACTTCCTTTGTATTACAGCTGCAGGTGTCCGCTCTGCGAACCGTGAGACACATGACCGTAGGCTGGCGCGGCTGCGCCACCATGCAGGTTAGTAACCCCATCTAGTACTTGTAAATAAATATTATAGTGTAGCATGTATCAGAACACTGCAGTGTATTGATTAAAAGTAATCTAATGTGCAAGCAGGAATTGAAAGTTTGCAGGTATGGCTGCAACAAGTTCATCAGTATGCAAGTGTGACTGGAAAAATAATTTATAGAAATAAATAGTGCTGTAATACAGATGTCCCACCATTAATTAAATGTAGTATAACCTGCAGTAGTCTCCAGAGTACAGCTTCAGAATCTGAGGTAGTCACATGTGTGATTTATCCCCTGTTGAAATGCTGAATCATGACAGAAGTGAGGCTGTTGGAAAGTGTTTGAATCACCACAGGTCTAATATG